>NC_083569.1:27813648-28154148 GCF_027579695.1 Neoarius graeffei | reverse complement strand
AAAAAAGGACATAATGTCCTTCTTGCTCCTTTTCATGATGACAGCCTACAGTAGGCCTATACTAAAAAGTAAACGGAGAGGAATGTAGCCTCTACATATCACAAGGCCATTCGAGTTTTACAAGAAGGTTAAACACTGTCGGTTATTTTACTCATTTCCCAAAAATATTAAGTTAGGCTACTTATTGCTGTGCAACGCACTTTTAAGAAAGTGCAATAAAACGGATTTATTATTGTAGTGAACAACAACAGTAAAACACGGATATGTGCAAACACTGATGTTACAAAATTGAATAATTTTCCTTACTTTTGCTTCTTTGCAGTAGCCTAGTCCTTGCAGGGCTGCAGCTGTTATCTCTCCGAAGTTTACAATTCGCGCTGCTGCGGGTCTTTCTGCTGCAGGTAACAGTGTGCGTGTAGCGTTTTAAGGAGTCCGTGTAGAACACTCCGTCATGTCAGTTCCGATCTTCGAGCCAGCGCATGTCGAAATTAATAAAGCTTATTATCTGTTCAGCACAGGGGCCAGGAGCAATTTTACAGGGGCACTGGCCCCCCCTGGCCCCCGTTTAAAACCGCCTATGCTGTCAGATCTGTTGACTTAATGTTTAATTATATTGACATTGTGCTGTAACCGATGAGTAATTTCATTTCTATTAGGATTTCTCAGTGTGGTTGGCAGCTGCAGCAGTGTTGTGCTTCTTTCAGAAAACATATTCAAACTGGCTGTATGAGCGCATTAAAATCTTATGGCTTTTTAACTCGCGGTGAAAGTCCCCCGGGTTGAATTAACTCACTGAAATCAGCTGTTCTCAGCGTTTGATAAACCTGCTTTGTGAAACGGACAATCACTGCGCCTCCCCGTGGACAAATGAAGGATAGCAGCTGGTTTTCACACAAGCTGCTTAGGGGCGTCACCAGTCATTGTGGGGATAAATTATCTGCACTGACCAATCAGCAGACAGTCAAGAACCAGTCAGGGGCCGGCCAAGGGCCTGCAGAGAGCCAGTCACGGAAACACGGGGAAAAAACAATGGCTCCTAGGGGCCCGGCCACGGTTTTCATGGATCAACCGGCTATGTGCGACCTTAGCATAAGAATCTTTGTCTACATATGTTCAGATTGTCAGTCCAAATCTGATTTATGTGTATATCAGGTTTTGCAAATCTCTTTTGGTCTGACTGCTATGATCACATTATTATTATTATTATTATTTACATGTATGACTTTTGACACCATATAAAGTTTGCATTTACATCACACATATAGGAAACATACTAGTTTGTGGTGCACAAAATAAAGCAGGGCAGGTAAGCCTCCTCTGTCTCAGATGCTGTATCATTATTTTTATAAAACCTGCACCATGGCTCCACATTACCATGTGGTAAATAAGCAAGCCCATTTCATTACCCTCCATTTTGCATTGTTTATATCAACTACTTTCAGATGCAATGTCATTACTATATCAACCAGTGTGAATAAGACTGAAAATGAGGATTGCCACATGGACACATAAATTGGATTTGATAATCTGCAATATATAATGTGGTCAGTCCATCATGAAGATTGGATTCACATCAGATATGCAAAAAAAAAAAAGGATTTGGACT
Organism: Neoarius graeffei; assembly: GCF_027579695.1. NCBI lineage: Eukaryota > Metazoa > Chordata > Actinopteri > Siluriformes > Ariidae > Neoarius > Neoarius graeffei. The sequence goes on along the minus strand of NC_083569.1, from coordinate 28,152,542 downwards.
GATAGTCTGAACGTAGCCTTTATGGCTATCCTATGTTTGGATTTTTCTGCTGTTTTAGTTTAATATTGTTATTGTTGAATCTGATTCTCTTGCGAACAACCCAGAGGCTTCTTGAACATTTGGTGTATTTTTTTCTCTATTTTGGTTGGTTATAATATGCCATTTTTTTCCATTGATGTTATCATCAAAACATTAGCATTTTCAAAACACCACGTCATTACTGCCATGATACATTATTTACAGCACATGTAGGTTTAAAACTGGTTTATCTTCCATGCTATGCTGTTACATGCAAAACTTAATGAAATAATCACCCACCTATCCAAAGGGGGAAAAAAATTCTAATGAATTTTCCACACATTAAACAAGTGTTGAACACAGAAAATAATGATTTGATGGTGAAAATATAAAAAAAAAGTGATGTTGAATTTGAAAAACTCATAAAACTTTTTTTCTGACTTTCGATGTTTATGTTTACACTGTTTATGACTGATGAAGGAGATAAGAAGCAGATAATTTGAACTCATCAAGACTGTGTTTTGTAAACATATCAGTTTAATACAAGAAACTTGACATAATTTTTTTTAAATACACCTGCATAACATCTTATTTCTCCAAATGTGTACCCTGAGTGAAAAAATGCCGTATGCCAAATTAAATATGTGGAACAGATCCGCTGTGTCGACCCCGAATGGGAGCAGGTGAAAGAAGATGATGATTAACCAAGACCTCATCTATCATTGGTTTTCAGGAATCTATAACACAAAGATGATATCTTTCAGTTAAACAGAGTTTGATTTTGATGACACAATTGAAACAGAAAAAAGATGCTTGTGCCTGGTCTGTTGGCAGGCGGCTCATTCTCATGAAAAGCTCTATAATGCCTCAGCACTGATGATGTATTCTTGTTATACTCGTTCCTTCTGGCACAGCGAGCACTTCACCTTCAACCATAAATATGCAATATGAATATAATTGTGCATGATGATGATAAAATCTTCTAATAAAATATGACCAGAACAACTTAGAGCTACAGACCTTATTGGGAGGAACCATTTCAAAATGTTCCCACATCGGTGAATATTTCCTCTTGTGTACAGGATCCATTTTAGAATAAAGACAAAAAAGAAATAAAGAAAAAAAGTGTGGGGGGAGGGCATTACCACTACTACAATCAGTGCACTAATATTGTTTGATAACACAATCACTACTACTTAATAATACAAACTACAAATGTTGGATTGATATACAGTATAACATCTCATCTCATTATCTCTAGCTGCTTTATCCTGTTCTACAGGGTCGCAGGCAACCTGGAGCCTATCCCAGCTGACTACGGGTGAAAGGCGGGGTACACCCTGGACAAGTCGCCAGGTCATCACAGGGCTGACACAAAGACACAGACAACCATTCACACTCACATTCACACATACGGTCAATTTAGAGTCACCAGTTAACCTAACCTGCATGTCTTTGGACTGTGCGGGAAACCGGAGCACCCGGAGGAAACCCACACGGACACGGGGAGAACATGCAAACTCCGCACAGAAAGGCCCTCACTGGCCACAGGGCTCGAACCCAGACCTTCTTGCTGTGAGTTGGCAGCACTAACCACTACACCACCGTGCCGCCCCGCAGTATAACATTTTCCAAAAAAAGTTTGAAAGAAAAGAAATATTTTCTCCGATATTCTCTCCAACCCACAAAGTGGAGGCTCTTTTGCCCGCTTTTATCCGGGAATCGACTCTCAGGATGAAACTCTGATGGGAACCAGGCCTCGTTTTTCATCGGTCACATGGTTTTCTTCTGAACGAGCCACGCCCCAAGGCGGGGCTTCATCTGCCACGCCCCCTTATACTCGGCACGTGCTTCGGAGCCTCGGCTTCAGACGGCCATCACTACCGACCAATAATTGCTGATTATTGTCTGTCTGTATTTTGTCACAGCATTAAATCATAATGTATTTTGTGTATGTGAGCAGTTTAAGGACATTTCCCCCGATGAAGCGATCAGCCAGGATGTGTCTGAACACTGTGAACTCTATTCCTGAGAGCATTTCCACCTGTTCACTGCTATTTTTGACCCTTTTTGTAATAATGAGGTGTTTAAAGCGCTTCTTGTTGCAGTGAAAAGGAAAACTGAAAGCTGCCGGTGCGGGAATAAACCCAAGGACGCGTTATCCTAATGGGCTTCATGGGCAGCTGCCCAGGGCCTCGGCCACTAGGGGGCCTCGGAGGTAGCAAGATCGGAAAATATGAAACGATATTTTCAGAAATTTTGATCATATTGATAACATTTTTGATGCATTTCGCCACCCGTAAGGAAGCCCACCTTGTCTCATCGCATAAATCACCCGTCATTGTTAATACGATCACTGTCCACCATGTCTTCACACACTACGCCAGCTTGAGTTCAATGATTTACAACCCCGATTCCAAAAAAGTTGGGACAAAGTACAAATTGTGAATAAAAATGGAATGCAATGATGTGGAAGTTTCAAAATTCCACATTTTATTCAGAATAGAACATAGATGACATATCAAATGTTTAAACTGAGAAAATGTATCATTTAAAGAGAAAAATTAGGTGATTTTAAACTTCATGACAACAACACATCTCAAAAAAGTTGGGACAAGGCCATGTTTACCACTGTGAGACATCCCCTTTTCTCTTTACAACAGTCTGTAAACGTCTGGGGACTGAGGAGACAAGTTGCTCAAGTTTAGGGATAGGAATGTTAACCCATTCTTGTCTAATGTAGGATTCTAGTTGTTCAACTGTCTTAGGTCTTTTTTGTCGCATCTTCTGTTTTATGATGCGCTAAATGTTTTCTATGGGTGAAAGATCTGGACTGCAGGCTGGCCAGTTCAGTACCCGGACCCTTCTTCTATGCAGCCATGATGCTGTAATTGATGTAGTATGTGGTTTGGCCTTGTCATGTTGGAAAATGCAAGGTCTTCCCTGAAAGAGACGTCGTCTGGATGGGAGCATATGTTGCTCTAGAACCTGGATATACCTTTCAGCATTGATGGTGTCTTTCCAGATGTGTAAGCTGCCCATGCCACACGCACTAATGCAACCCCATACCATCAGAGATGCAGACTTCTGAACTGAGCGCTGATAACAACTTGGGTGGTCCTTCTCCTCTTTAGTCCGAATGACACGGCGTCCCTGATTTCCATAAAGAACTTCAAATTTTGATTCGTCTGACCACAGAACAGTTTTCCACTTTGATATAGTCCATTTTAAATGAGCCTTAAGGCCCAGAGAAGACGTCTGTGCTTCTGGATCATGTTTAGATACGGCTTCTTCTTTGAACTATAGAGTTTTAGCTGGCAACGGCGGATGGCACAGTGAATTGTGTTCACAGATAATGTTCTCTGGAAATATTCCTGAGCCCGTTTTGTGATTTCCAATACAGAAGCATGCCTGTATGTGATGCAGTGCCGTCTAAGGGCCCGAAGATCACGGGCACCCAGTATGGTTTTCCGGCCTTGACCCTTACGCACAGAGATTCTTCCAGATTCTCTGAATCTTTTGATGATATTATGCACTGTAGATGATGATATGTTCAAACTCTTTGCAATTTTACACTGTCGAACTCTTTTCTGATATTGCTCCACTGTTTGTCGGCGCAGAATTAGGGGGATTGGTGATCCTCTTCCCATCTTTACTTCTGAGAGCCGCTGCCACTCCCAGATGCTCTTTTTATACCCAGTCATGTTAATGACCTATTGCCAATTGACCTAATGAGTTGCAATTTGGTCCTCCAGCTGTTCCTTTTTTGTACCTTTAACTTTTCCAGCCTCTTATTGCCCCTGTCCCAACTTTTTTGAGATGTGTTGCTGTCATGAAATTTCAAATGAGCCAATATTTGGCATGAAATTTCAAAATGTCTCACTTTCGACATTTGATATGTTGTCTATGTTCTATTGTGAATATAATATCAGTTTTTGAGATTTGTAAATTATTGCATTCTGTTTTTATTTACAATTTGTACTTTGTCCCAACTTTTTTGGAATCGGGGTTGTAATTAATGACTTCGCTTTCCAGAAAAGTAGGAAAGTGCCCTTGTAAGTTGACCCATGGCTGTCAAACTGAATGCGCAAAGCTGTGTGCCACTGTTGTTTGGGACATTACGTGTGTGAAAGGATGAAATGTTTCACATAGCCTAACATTTTGAGATTTATTTCTGAGAAGCAAGATATAGAGCCCTGCACTCCCGCGGGACTTGACGCAAAGCAGTGCGGCGCGGGACAAATTTTGAAAGCTCATTGCGGGCGCGGGCGGGAGAGGTGATAAGCTGCAGTCTCGCTAACTAAAAACGTGTTTAAAATAAAATTTATAAATTATTAATTTATGTCTATCATATATAATTTGTGCTGGATATTTTATTTGGCATTAATAAAAACATTTTAAGATGCCTAAATTTGCAGATGTGGTCTAATCTCGCGTACGTTTCCGATTCCTTTCCGCTCTTCCGTGTTTGAGATCTCTGACCATGGCAGAAGAGCAGAGCTCCTCTAGTGAAGCTCACAGTGCTTCAGAAGTAAGTGCTGCTTTAAAAAGAGGTACATTGCTTGAAACGCAACCCTAAACATGAGCTGTAGATATTTATGCTCAAATCCACTCAAAGTAGGGGGCGGGGCACCATCACGCTGTGTCTTTAAATTATATTAATTTCTTATAGGCCTACTTGTATTCCCTAGAATGTAAATGTGAGGAGTGACATATAAGCTATGTGCAATGTACAATATTCTTAATATCCACTGTAGATTTTGGTAGGTGTGTTGGGTATCTCTGTAAAGCCTCAGCTGCGCATGCCGCCCGGCAACGCGCAACCTCACTATGTGTGCTAGGTGAAGGATCGGTCAGTGGAGAGCTCAGCTAAGCTCAGCATGTTTAATTCCCCAAGCCAATGACAAGAACTTTCGTGAGAAATAACGCGAACGTCTGCATCATGCGGGATTTGCAGGTGGGAGCGGGACAAAATATGGCATGCGGGAGCGGGACTGAAAATCATAATTCTTTGCGGGAGCGGGTGGGAGCGGGACTGCACAATGCGGGAGCGGGCAGGACTGAAAATTCTGTCCCGCGCAGACCTCTAGCAAGATATTTTTCTTTCTTTGTTATCGCTCTTTGTTTTCACAAGTTAAAAGTCGCCTGGATTCCAAAATCAAAATGAACGGTTATATACTAAATGAATGTTCTTGTTCTGAATACTAAAGAAACTGTTGTAGGCCTAGGTTATGTTCTTGACATGTTGTTCATTGACTCACTCATTCAAAGGCTTCTTGAGGCTAAACTTTCGTTAACCAGACTTGTTAACCGTGATGTCTGATGGATTTTTTCACCATGCAATTGCCTATTTCACCATTGCTTTTTCTCGATTAAATAGGTGTTGACGGATATAAAGTTTTATCGTTCAATAGTATTTGTGCCACTGTCATTATTTAAGTTTCTGTGTCTAGTTAGACAGGCATGTCTGAGGGGGTGAATTTGCTGAGCGCAGTTGACAACAGGCGGGGGTGGGGCCTCGGGGGGGTGTCTGCCCAGGGCCTCGGCAAGGGTTAACGCGGCCCTGAATAAACCCAGTGGTGCTGCAGGAATAAGCGCTGTGTCAGAGTCGCTGCTGGGATCCTGATCTCGCCGCTTCTACAAATGAGCGTTTTGTGGGGATTTCCAAACATTTAAACACAAACACCTTTCAATAGACCCCTTCGCAGTAAACATCATTCATACGTAAGAGGAAATTGCGCGCGCAGCCTGGACCCAAAAAAGACTCAGTGACGGTAGAGACGAGAAGAAATATTTGGAAGAAATGCCTAGTTGTTGTGTTGTCGGGTGTCAGAATCATAGCAGTGATGGGGTTAAAATGTACAGAATTCCAGCAGGATTTCACCCATTCCAAAAAAATCGCCGACGTCTATGACTACAAGCCATCAAACGTGTAGACTGGGATGAAAGCACCATCAAAAATGCGCGGGTTTGCAGCGCCCACTTCATCACAGGTAAGATCAGGCTATTTATTAAATCTTTCTTTTTTATTCTTTCTAGTCTTCGTTTATTGATGTAGCAAAATACTTTGGTAACGTTTGTCTGATTCGCTGGGTCATAGTTACACAATGTAATGAATATTGTTAGCATGTTAACTTAGCTTTGCATGCAATTTTGTTTGTAGGAGAGGTCTCGCTTGACTCAAGCAGTCCAGATTTTGTGCCATCATAACATAATCATATGCGTCTAAAGACTTGTAGGCACGAAGTTTTTCGTGGGTGTACACTGAAGTCTGGTCAATAAGGTACGAGTATATATCTGGCCATTGTATACCAGGGAACTTACTAACATCATCCGTCCACTCTTTAATGAAATGCGGATCCGGTAGGCGATGTCCACTTGTTAGAGTTAACTTATTTATGTAGCATTCTCAATCTTGTAATGACAATTGTTTGGCATAATCTGACAGCTCATAATGCCGGTCTATGGGCAGCGCCATTGTTTCTGGGTCCAGGCTGCGCGCTCATCCTGGCAACGGTCGGTTTGTTTACAAACATGCGAAGGGGTCTATTTCCGCGAGGCGGGCAGGGAAATCATGAATATTCATGAGGAAAGTGCCGCCTGATTGGCCGGTGAAGTCTTTCTGTTCCACCACGTTGTTTTATGAGGAAGCGGTTTTGTTTGGTTCCAAACCCATCAGTCCGAGTCCAATAATTATTCTACCATCAGGAAAAGCAGCACAGAATTTACTGCGATTGGTTTCAAATGATTAGAATTTCATTTTCAGTCAGACTTCAGATAAGCATTTTAGACGGATTTTTTTTTTTTTGAATATGTAGTTTTCACATTTTCATAACAGGCTTATTATATAAATATACAGCAATAATGTTCCAACAAATATTTTAATGAGTCTGAGTTTTGACTTTGACAGAGTTACTAACACACCAAAGATCATTGCATCAGACAAAATAAATAAACGCACACACACATGTAAATGTGGGCGAGGTGGCCGAGAGGTTAAGGCGATGGACTGCTAATCCATTGTGCTCTGCATGCGTGGGTTTGAGTCCCACCCTCGTCGCATGTTCTTTTGGTTGGCGTCATGGGCGTAACCACCATAGGCACTGGAGGGGGCATGTCCCCCCCAATATTTGGCATATTAAATCAATATGAGACAAATAATATGCCATCCTGAACCATGGCTATATATGTCATGGTCCTACCTGTGGGCTTCTCTCTTCAGGTAACATCTCCACTCAGCATTACCGGCCACGCCCACACTCACTTCCTCTTATTATTTTTCAGTGACTGTCATTGGCTGTTGCCGATCACCTGCTCTCCCCCTGTGTGTATTTAAGCCGCAGTTCTCCCTAGCTCCTGTGTCAGATCGTCTGCAACTCTCAGCCTGATAACCTGCTCTGTGTTCGTACTACTCTGACTCCTGATATTGTTCTGTTCCGTTTGACTCTGTCTGCTCTCCAGCTCCGGTAACCTGATCTGCCTTCTGTCCTGTTGACTCTGCCTCTTGCCTGCCCCTCTTGTACCTCCGCCTGTTCTCCAGCTCGCTTAGCCCTGCTGCTAGCCTGTAGCCACAGCTCTCTGACTGTACCAGACCCTGTAGGGTCTTGGAAGCTAAGCAGGGATGGGCCTGTTCTGTGCTTGTATGGGAGACCTCAGCCATCCCTGCCTCTCAGCTCTCCTGCCACTGGACTTCACCCACACACATTCTTCCAACTCCCCCTATTACTAATAAACTGTGGTTTGAATGCATTTGATCTCCTGTCTGTTCTGTGACAATATAATGAATCCTTCACTTGTTATGTCTGATTTACTTTCAATTTAGGGAGCACAGAGAAACAAACAAAAAAAAACTTTGTGACCACCCCCTATGATTGTGCACTTGGGTCAGCCCATGACACTGTAGTGCGGCTTCCTTGGTTTGAAAATCCACTTAGTCGGACTGTCAGGTAGGCTGCTGGTGGACACATTCAAATGGCGGTAGCTGCAAAGAAAAGGAAGAACCAACGGGCTGACGTTTGCCTTTTTTTCCAGACGAGTCACAGACATGATGAGTCTGTCACAGAGAGTCACAGGCATGATGGAGGAAGGGAACAGACAGAGACCTGCTCTGAAGATGAACTGGTAAAGAGCATTGTATTACGAGTCCTTAAAACAACTTTACATTATTTTTAACCTCATCATAGGCTGCATGTCATCAGTAGGCTAGTAATAAGAGCATACTATACTTTAATTAAATGTAAATAAATTAAATAAAATTATCATTTTGGTCAGTCATTATTCTTGAAGTGCATTGATGTTATGTGGACGTAATGCAGGAAGAGCAGCGAGACAGAGAGAGTGACAGTAACATGCATGATAGAGGGACAGGACAGACAGACACCTGCTCTGAAGATCAGGTAAGACGTGAGACTAAACAACATGATTACATTATTGTTTTTAAACCTAGTCATACATGCCAGCAGTAAACTAGTAATAAAAGCTTCATATTCAAATTAAAATGATAATTTTGGTCAGTCATTATTCTTCAAGTATATTGATGGAATTTGTTCATAATGCAGGCAGCACAGAGAGCAAGAGAGGAAGATGGTGTCAGGCATGATTTAGGGAGAGGACAGACAGAGACCTGCTCTGAAGATACACATAAGATATTGGAATAGGAACTACAATTTTGTGGAACATAAATACTGTACGAAGTGTAAGCATCCATGAAGCTTAGTTTAGCACTATAGGTCAACATTTCATATTTCAGGAAAGACAGAACCAGGCAGGGAGAGCAGCATGCAGAGGAGCTTGGTAGCTGCCCACACCAGCCAAATTCCTGTTTCATTTCAACTCAGTCCTTGACAAAAAAGACACTGAAATTTCAGGACAGTTGGTTGAGAAAGTACACATGGCTTCACTACAGCCCCTCATTGAAGGGAGTATTGTGTTTTTACTGTGCTAAATATTTTGGAGATCAGAAATCTACTTTAGCCAGTAAGGCTGATGGAGCTTTTATTAACACAGGATTTAGCAACTGGAAAAAAAGCACTCCAAAAGTTCTCTCAGCATGAAGCCAGTGATTGTCATTCAGCAGCGATGACAACACATTTGCACAGCAAACAGCCAATCAGTACACAACTCTCCTCTCAGTTACAAAAACAGCAGCATGTGGCCAGAAATAGTCTCTTGAAGATTGTGGGTGGGATTATGTGCTTGGCAAGACAAGGCAATGCTTTAAGGGGACATGATAGCAAAGAGGGCAACTTCCACCAGCTGATTAAGTACAAAGCAGAAGGTGACAACGAACTTACCAGCTGGCTTCAGCGACCCAATAATTTCACCAGCCCCAAAATTCAAAATGAGATCCTGAAAATCGTTAGCAACACAATAGTACATGACATTACAAAAGAGATCCTGCTATTGCCAGTAGTCCAGTATTCTCTTATCATTGATGGGACACGATGCAGCAGGAGTTGAGCAAGAGTCCTTCTGTCTGCGCTTCATGGACAAAGACTTGCAACCCAGAGAGGAATTCATTGGTCTATACCAGGTTACATCCACTACTGGAGAGAACATAGCAAGTGGAGCTAAAGATGTTTTGATTCGACTGAATCTACCACTATCACAACTACGAGGTCAAACGTACGACGGGGCGGCCAATATGTCAGGTCGGATGCAAGGTGTGCAAGCTCATCTCAAGAAAGAGCAACTTCTGGCTGTGTATGTTCATTGTGGGCCGCATTGCATTAATCTGATTACCCAAGCTGCCTGTGCATCCTCCCCCATCATAAGAGATGCAGTGCATTTAGTGCATGAGTTGGGTGTGCTATTCCATCAGTCTGGGAAGTTCAGGACCATCTTCACAGCTATAGCGAAGTCAGATCACACATCTCCTCACACATCTCTGAAGCCTCTCTGTCCCACCAGGTGGACAGTACAAACGCCAGCCATTCGCTCTGTTCTCAATCAATACCAATCTGTGCTTGCTGCAACAGAGGAAATGGCTCAATCCACCATGATGGAGGTTTCTGCAAAAGCAAGTGGCCTTCATGACAAGTTTTTGAGGGGCAATACTGTTCTTGGCATTGTTCTTGCCGAAGACATAATGTCCAGGTTGGAGGAGCTGAACATTTCTCTGCAGCAGAGAAGCCAGACTACATCAGGGATGCTGGCTGCTGTAGAGCATGTAAAGACAGGGATCCAGCAGAAAAGATCCGAAGAGCATTTTGACCAGCTGTACATGAGAGCATCTCAGATAGTAACATCTGTAAGCCTGCAGCAATCAAGATGTCTCAAGTACGAATGCCTCCAAAACGCTTCACCGGTTCAGCCATGCAGCATCACCATCCTACAGCTCAGGAGTACTACTGAGTGCAGTACTTTGGCACTTTAGACACTGTTGTTATGCAGTGCTCTGAGCGTTTTAGCCAAGAGGGGCTTCAGAGGCTGCAGAAGTTGGAAAATGTTCTCATCTCTGGGAAGATGGATGCACTTGTTGATGAATACCCAGAGTTGGATGCCGTGTCTTTGGACATACAGTTGAAAATGTTCAAGGCCAACTACCCATATACAACTCCCTCAGAGGTAGCAGAGATTTTGCAGGGCATGATGCCAGAGGTGCGACATCTTTTCAAGGAAGTGGAGACCCTCTTGAGACTCGTCATGGTTGTTCCAGCCTCCTCAGCAGAGGCTGAGCGGAGTTTTAGTGCCCTGAGGCGTCTAAAAACATGGCTGTGAACATCAATGACGCAGACCCGGTTAAACAATCTTGCCATTTGCCATGTCCATCAAGAGAAATTGGATGCACTGGATAGGAGACAGATCTGTCAGAGACTTGTTGAGTTACACGATGAATGCCTCCATATTTTTGGGCCATTTATTTAGATAAAGTCAATATATTTTCTACAAAGTTCTATGTTGTTTTGACCTATTAACCAGGGTAATGCTCCTTTCTATTGCTTTGGTAGCCATTTTTTTGTAGCAATTTGGCATTCCTGCATTTGATTGAAATGTGTGTGTGTGTGTGTGTGTGTGTGTGTGTGTGTGTGTGTGTGTGTGAGACTAGCTCTGGTGTGACAGATTTTCATGCAATGTTTTACATGTTTTTTGTATGTTGTATTGCGTTACATGTTTTGCAGTTGCACATTCTGTTGTTTTGTGTTTTGCCTGATACACAATAAAAAAAACAAGATATGAATGTTAACATGTTCATTGGTAATTGTATTCATCAAAACAATGTTCTAGATAAGCACATCTTTATCAATAGGCCCATATGAATATTGCACGAAATGCACTTAAAAATATTTTGGGAAGGGCTCAAATTTGGACCCCCCCCCAATATTTATACCATGGTTACGCCCTTGGTCGGCGTAGTGGTTAGCACGGTCGCCTCACAGCAAGAAGTTTCTGGGTTCAAACCCAGGGAGGGCCTTTCTGTGTGGAGTTTACATGTTCTCCCTGTGTCTGCGTGGGTTTCCTCTGGGTGCTCGGGTTTCCCCCACAATCCAAAGATATGCAGTTAGGTTGATGTGGGGCGGCCTTGAGCAAGGTACCGAACTGCTCGCTGTGCGCTCTGGGCTGCTCACTGAGCGTGTGCACGTGTTCACTGCTTCAGAGGCTGTAACTGAATTCATGCCACCTTTTCTAGTTATCTGTGCAAAGATCTGTACTATTAATTCAGATTTATTCCCTTTGCAGACTTTTTAATTCAAATCAACGTCTTTAAGTGTCAAATAAAAACACATCCTGGCTGATCGCTTCATCAGGGGGAAATGGGGGAACTGTCCTTAAACTGCTCACACACACAAAATACATTATGATTTAATGCTGTGACAAAATACAGACAGACAATAATCAGCAATTATTGGTCAGTAGTGATGGCCGTCTGAAGCCGAGGCTCCGAAGCGCGTGCTGAGTATAAGGGGGAGTGGCAGATGAAGCCCCGCCTCGAGGCGTGGCTCGTTCGGAAGAAAACCACGTGAGGGAACCACGTGAGGCTGGGGAGGGAATTTCTAAGAAAAGGAATCACCTCAATCCAAACACAGTGAAAAAAAAATCTGCTCCTCAACAAAAATCAATAAAGGTTCCCCTAAAAGTTACTCTGTGCACTGCACGGCTGCAGTAGCACTCACAGTCCCATCACACAAGCACTGAACACAAAGCTTACTCCCTTTATGTTTATGTACACCTTTTTATTGTGCAGACAAAATTATACTGACCATAAATCCATAGAAAGAGACAAAGTGTGTGTGTGTGTGTGTGTGTGTAAGAGAGAGACAGAGGGTCAACACCAAATAACATACAGGCAAACAAGTAAAACAAACAAGCAAAAAAAAAAATCTGATGACATAAGTTATTTTATAATGGAACATTGTGCAAATTACTGTACATGCAAATAATAATGTAAAGTGGCAGAACATTGACATGATGTAGAAATTAAACATGCTGTACATTTCTCTTAGCAGTAGGTCGCTAGTGAAGTCTGCTGAATGAGAGTCCGAGTAATGAACCTTTAAGTGAATCACAACCGAGGCCTTGTTTATCATGGGTCATGTGGTTTTCTGCTCAACGATACAAAGCCTCAAAGCGGAGCTTCATCTGCCCCATTATTCTTGATACGCGCTTCGAAGTCTCATTTGGCCATCACGATCTTTAAACAGTGATATCAATGAAAACTATGGTCAGGTTAAAGTAGGACAACAAATTCAAGTGTATGTTGATCTTTCTGGAGTTTATTAAATATATCGCTCAGTAACTGGCAAGGCAAGTCTAAAATACCCATTATGAGTCTTGAGAGTATTTGTGTGTGTGTGTTTTGAATATATTATGAAGCCATTGACAACAACAACAAAAATCTACGAACTCATTGTACTTAGCAACCAATAAGTGTGATCCTGAGTGTGAACATAGATCTGGAGCAGGAGACCGAGCCAAGACACCTCATCTCATTATCTCTAGCCGCTTTATCCTGTTCTACAGGGTCGCAGGCAAGCTGGAGTCTATCCCAGCTGACTACAGGCGAAAGGCGGGGTACACCCTGGACAAGTCGCCAGGTCATCACAGGGCTGACACATAGACACAGACAACCATTCACACTCACATTCACACCTACGGTCAATTTAGAGTCACCAGTTAACCTAACCTGCATATCTTTGGACTGTGGGGGAAACCGGAGCACCCGGAGGAAACCCACACGGACACGGGGAGAACATGCAAACTCCACACAGAAAGGCCCTCGCCAGCCACGGGGCTCAAACACGGACCTTCTTGCTGGGAGGTGACAGCGCTAACCACTACACCACTGTGCTGCCCCAAGCCAAGACACACTGAATATATATTTTATTGACTGGTCTAACCCCCCATTTATTTTAACTCATATCATTGATATTATATCATCTGGAATTATGTAACTTTGACAAGTGATCAGCCTTCAGTGTAACATAACTGTGTGAAAGTTTTTGTACAGTGCAGTTGGATTTCCTGTCACTGTGGGCTGCAGAGCACAGTAGTATAGTGCAGAGTCTGATACAGCAGCAGAGGAGATGAGCAGATCCACTTTTTTTATTCTTTTCATCAACTTCAGCAGAGAGACGTGGTGGGATTGAGTCACTTTTATGTCCACTTTGTGATATAAAAAGAAGGAAGTCAGGTTTAGATTTTGTCTGTCCCAGTGCAGGTAGTTTCCTGTACCACTCGATTTGTAGCTGCAGGACAGAGTAACATCACTGCCTTCATCTATAATTGTATGAGTGAAAAGTGGCTTTATTGAAGCTGCCATGGAGTCACCTGTCATAGAGAAGAGAACATGCACATTCTCATTTTTCTTCCCACCACACAGATGAATAAATCACTAATTCAATGCTTAATATTTCTGCAAGAACAAAAGGTCAAAGTTAACTCACCGAGTGAAAGCCACAGACACATGAATATAACAGTGAACATGATGAATGGTCTCAGCTGAGTGAAAGTATTCTTTCTGTACTATGATATGTTCACATCATAAAGGTTCATGAAGCTCCAGCCCACAGCACCACATGACAGTGTCACCATTGTTACTGACAGATTGTTGATTCTTACTGAAGCATCCTGGCTTTACATTCAGCCTCACATGGGGAACCTGTCTTCAACTCCGACTGTCAGCAGAATTCATGGAATTATGAAAAATCAACTATTCTGGTCTGTAAAAATATAATTGAATAAATAAATCATTAAATCTTTAAATTTCATGTTGCATTTGTTTTTAAAAGTGGTTTTGCTGCGTTAGGGACTTTGGTCTTATGAGAAATTGCTGTGAAAAAGTCATGATAAATGATTTAGTATAAAAGCTATTATTACTATTATTATAATGCAATTGATTTATTGACTTTGTAATAATGAAGCCTGATGTGAGGAACAAACCAGCTGCTGCTCTTGGTAATATTATGAAAGATGCCACCAAGCCATTAGCTTATAATCAAAGGCTCGAATTTAGCTTTTCCCTGCTATTAAAAACACAACCTACAAAGTTACTGATATTACATTACTGCACCGACGGTTAATGGAAAAATAGTGAATTAAAGATTATTAAACTCAGCTGGCACTGATGCTGCATGAAAAACTCACGAGTCTCTCGACAATCCGGTTTTCCAGTTGCACTCAGTACAGACAGTGTTGTATTGCTCCGCTTATTTTAACAGGCCATTGTTAGGGAAATAGTCTTCTTCCGCCGGTGGAAGAAGTCCCTTCTTGTTTACTGCAAAATGTGTATATTTTGGATAGAATTCGAAATATGACTTATCTGCAATGTATTCCCATTCTTCAATGTTGCCTTAAAGACACTGCAAATAGTTGTTCTTTTTTCTGTAGCTCCCATCCCCCATTCCTGCCTTATTTTTCCGCTACTTTTTTCCAACTGATGACTTACAAACCCAAGTTCAATCAAATCTGACAAATTCTCAAATAGTCAACACAATGAATGAGTTTTAATTTCCCGCCTTTTTTCCTCTCCTTTTTTCCAACTGATGACTTACAAACCCAAGTTCAATCAACACATACAAATCTGCGAAATTCTCAAATAGTCAACACAATGGATAGCAATAAGTTTTACTTTCTAAAACTCATAAAGTTGAGTTCAAAATCCAAAAATTGCCAGAGCTCTTTGTGTTAAAGAGAGGTAGTAAGTGGACATAACTAAATGAGGCTGCAATTTTTTACAGTGTACGGTTATTCCGCAGTGCCAAATACATTACTGTTTCTGAAATGTGATCAGGAAATTTTACTGGATCACAGCAGATATATATTGGGGCATGTAACCCAGTGAAATGGGTCTGGTGAGCCAATGGACAACACATAAATTCAAGCAACAGGTTAAACGCAAGCTTGACCCTTCCTGTGCGGTGAGCTCTTTGGGATGGCGCTTCTGACTTTTGTTTCCAGATCGTAGGAACTGCTCCGCGTACCAGACATCAATCAAATTCTTCTATGTGAATCTGCCTCACAAATTTATCTTTTGCAAAATGTATGGAGCAGACACCAAACCATCCTGTCGGCTTGAAGTTACCTTTCTTTGATGGTACAAATCAAACCCATTCATTCTGCAAGTGTCCTGCCGACTTTGGACTGCAATGGATCAAAACTCTACTTTTTTAATTGGCTACACTTGAACAGCCTTGAAGGACACACCCCTTAGGAGGCATGCTTTGGTTTTGTTGTCTCATCTCATCATCTCTAGCCGCTTTATCCTTCTACAGGGTTGCAGGCAAGTTGGAGCCTATCCCAGCTGATTACGGGCAAAAGGCAGGGTACACCCTGGACAAGTCGCCAGGTCATCACATGGCTGACACATAGACAACCATTCACACCTACGGTCAATTTAGAGTCACCAGTTAACCTAACCTGCATGTCTTTGGGGGAAACCGGAGCACCCGGACACAGGGAGAACATGCAAACTCCACACAGAAAGGCCCTTGCCGGCCACAGGGCTCAAACCCGGACCTTCTTGCTGTGAGGCGACAGCTCTAACCACTACACCACCGTACCACCCTAGTTTTACTGTGGAATTTAAAAAAAAAAGGTTTAAAATGTGCTACACTTTCCAAAGCAGACGAAGCCAGAAATGCCACGGACTTTCAAGCATTTTGCATATGACGTCACTTCTTTGAATGAACGGTAACTTACCAGGAATGCGTTCGTGTAATGGCGGACTCAAAGAGCCAAACCTTACCAACTAAACAGAACATGTCCCTGGTCTCATATTAAAATACAATTTAGACAGTAAACTATTTAACATGTCTAGTATTATAAGGTATAATTTCCAGTGGTAATGTAATTTTCGTAAGACGAGCACTTTAACGGAAACAAAGGGTTTGGGACATGACAGCTTGCTTGACCAAAAGGACCCTGCCGTTGAGACAATCTGCAAACAGAAGGCAAGGCAAGGCAAGGCAAGTTTATTTGTATAGCACATTTCATACACAATGGCAGTTCAATGTGCTTTACAGAAGTAAAAACAAAAACAGTAAACAATAGAGAAATAAAATTACATAAAATAATTTTATCTTTATTCTAAAATAATTAATTAAAAGAATTAAAAGAATTAAAAGAAAATAATAAGAATTAAACAATAGTAGAAATAAAATATTAAAATGCCAAAAAGAAAGAGAAAAAGGAGAAAAAGAAAGAAAGAAGAAAAAAAACTAGCAGAATAAAATAGAATAAAGTTAAAGTAAATTTAAAACATGCAGAGAAAGTAAAGATTATAAAAAATGTAAAAAAAAATATTAATTATTCAACAGAAAGCATCTGAAAACAGCTTGGTCTTTAACCTAGATTTGAAGCTGCCAACAGCAGGAGCATTTTTGATGTCCTCTGGCAGTTGGTTCCATAGCTGCACTGCATAGTAGCTAAAAGCTGCTTCACCACACTTTGTTTTAACAACAGGTTTTAATAATAAATTTTTCTGTTGCGATCTGGTAGATCTGATTGGGTTAGGCCGCTGCAACATATCAGAGAGGTAATTGGGCCCTGTACCATTTAGAGATTTGTACACCAGCAGCAATACTTTAAAGTCAATTCTGTAGCTTACTGGAAGCCAGTGAAGGGACCCTAGAATTGGAGTAATGTGCTCTGTTCTTTTTGTTCGTGTGAGAACCCTAGCCGCTGCATTTTGAACCAGCTGAAGTCGTTTGATGGTCTTTTTTGGCAGGCCTGTGAAAAGGCCATTGCAGTAATCAACCCTACTAGAGATGAAGGCATGTATTAGTTTTTCCAGATCATGTTTTGACATAAGTCCTCTTAGTTTAGAAATGTTTTTTAGGTGATAAAATGCTGTTTTAGTGATTGCTTTCATGTGACTGTCAAAGTTTAGCTCGCTGTCAATGAAAACACCAAGATTTTTAACCATTTCTTTAGTTTTAATCCCTTTTGTGTCAAGAATAGTGGTAATCCTGAGTCTTTCATCTTTTTTTCCAAATAGAATTACTTCTGTTTTATCTGTGTTCAGCTGAAGAAAATTTTGTGACATCCAGCTATTGATTTGATCGATACACTGGTAGAGACATTCAAGGGGGGCATAATCATTTGGTGATAGAGCAAAATAAATTTGGGTATCATCTGCATAGCAGTGATACAAAATTGAATTGTTATTGATAATTTGCCCAAGTGGGAGCATATAAAGGTTGAAAAGTAATGGTCCAAGAATCGACCCCTGGGGGACACCACAGGTCAAGGGCATTGACGTTGAGGAACAATTTCCCAGGGTAACAAAGAAGCTTCTATCTTTTAAGTATGATTTTAACCAATTGATAACTTTACCAGTCAATCCAACCCAGTGTTCAAGTCGATATAGCAGTATGTTGTGATCAACAGTATCAAAAGCTGCACTGAGGTCCAGTAATACCAGGACCGATGTTTTGCCTGCATCAGTATTAAGACGTATGTCATTTATAACTTTAATCAGCACTGTTTCAGTGCTATGATTGGCTCTACAGAGATTTGAACTCAGATCACTGGAATCAAAGTTCACAGTGCTAACTATTACACCATGGAACAGAGGTTAGATTGTTTTCACCACCAAATTACTGGCATATACTGACAGCGACATGGCAAAAACATCAACCACAAACTTGGTCAAAGGCTTTGATGAACACAAACCACACTCCTCAGTGCCGAAACCCAGGATTGAACCAGGGACCTTTAGATCTTCAGTCTAACACTCTCCCTACTGAGCTATTTCAGCAAGAGCATTCTACCCACTGAGCAGTCACGTCACCGATATAAACATTTGTAGTTATTAAATCGAACCGGTAAGGTCACATGGTGTTCCTTTTTAACCAAAATCTAATTAAATATAAAGTGTTTAAAATAATATATAGTATCATCTGGAAGCATGACATATGTAATGTGGTAATTGATTAATGAAACTCTTTTATGTTGTTGGTAATTTGTTTTATTCCAAGTATGTTTTTAATTAAATGAACAAACGTTCACATGAAAGAATGAGCAAATAATAAACTAAATAATGAGGTAAATGTGTTCTCTGTGCTCGCTCATTTCACTGTTACCCCCCAATCATGCAGTCTTGATTATTTCACTGTTATCCACAGTGTCAAGTGGATAATGATCTCCCTTATAAGTGCACACATGCATAGAGAGAGAGAGAGAGAGAGAGGTTTTGATCTGTGTGTAGTGTATAAAATAGATTGTGAAATAAAAAAACTGAATGAAGAATAGAGAGATTTTGATTATATGATCAAAATCTTCGTCGCTCTCTCTCTCTCTCTCACACACACACAATGTTAGATGTGCAGGAGAGATGGCATGAGGTCGTTGCAGTGCAGGTTGAGGACAAAGCTGCGCACTGGTGTCGGCTCTACTCTCCCGTTTGCTGCCCTGTGTTTGGTCTGTTTGGGGTCCTGGGGAAGGTGATGTGGCCCATCGGTGGTTACTGTGTCTATATTGGGCCCCTGCCTGCTTCGCCGGTGGCTGGTGGGATAATGGGGTTTTTGCACTATCTTTGACTGTTCTTTTGTATTGCAATCATTGTGTAGATATTGTGTAGGTTTTGTCATTGCTCTTTTCTTTCTATTGTCCCTGTTGTTCTAATTTTTGTATCCCCTTGTTTCTTCTGCAGTCCTGTGGGAATTTTTTTTTTAACTTTTTTGTATGTCACATAGTTCTGTGTGTGTCCCATATGTTTTTTTCAAAGTTTTGGTGTCTCCAGTATTGTTCTGCAGTGTAGAAAATGGTAATAGAAAAAAAAAACTGATACAAATCACTGATACTGTATAAATCACTTAAGGATTTAATTTGCACTTTTGAAAATCTACCTATTCATTTGGTTCATTCCACATCTTGTGTTCATTGTTTGTGCACTGTTGTCTTTGTCTATTGTCTTTGTTTTGTTGTGCTGTATAGCTTTTGTGTTGGTATAAAAAAATAGATTATGAAAAAAAAAAACCCTGAAAAAAGAATATAAACCCCAAATATCCAAACTCACTTTTAACAGAAGTCATCAAGGAATCACTGAGCATTTTTGTGAAACAGTATTTTTTTATTGAAAAACTGTCATTAAACATAAGAAGTACATTAAAAGGATGACTTAAAATCCAACAATCAAGACAATGATGGAATCAGTTTTCATGCTCTCATTATGTTAAAGAAGAGTATTGCTTATGGATCCTCTCAGAAATGAAAGTTCGTATGAACAGAACTGGTAACTGGTGCCAGTGTTCGGCTGTTACCAATGTTGCTGAAAGATTTTCTCTCATCGTTTCGTCTTTGTTCGCAGAAATATTTTTACAAGCCTTGAGACATATTGAAGCATTGAAGAATAATTCACCAATAAACAGTTTATTATAAAAAGAGGAAACGCTGAAAGTAGATTGAACACAAGCATGACAATTTTCTCATTTTTAAGTAAATATATAAAAGGTATAAGATTATATTATGTGTAATAGCTGTTCCTAGTAGCAGGCTAATATATATCAGGAATTCTCAATAATGACTTCATTTCACTAAAACACACCTCACTGTGTAAAATCACTGCGGATTACAAAAAGCTAACACACAAATATCATTGTAAAATTCAGACACTGCAGGATCTTGACTTTAGAAAGTGGGATGTATATGAACTTATTGAAAACTTGTTTAGTGCTTTTAGCAAGGATATAGCAACTCACAGCAACTCTTTACAACCACGGTGAGCAGAAAAGGAGCTCAGCAATCAACAGCAGAAGACCACACTGGGTTCCACTCCTGCAGCCAAGAACAGGAATCTTCAAATCAAGAACAAGTTCCTATTACACTGGCAAGTGAGTGTATACTTTTATTGACCTCTCAAACCATCCATTTATTTATTTTTAACTGATTATATCATTGATATTATATCATCCGGAATCGTGTAACCTTAGCAGTAGATCAGCCTTCAGTATAATATAACTGTGTGAAAGTTTTTGTACAGTGCAGTTGGATTTCCTGTCACTGTGGGCTGCAGAGCACAGTAGTATAGTGCAGAGTCTGATACAGCAGCAGAGGAGATGAGCAGATCCAGTTTTTTTATTCTTTTCATCAACTTCAGCAGAGAGACGTGGTGGGATTGAGTCACTTTTATGTCCACTTTGGGATATAAAAAGAAGGAACTCCAGTTTAGATTTTGTCTGTCCCATTGCAGGTAGTTTCCTGTATCACTTGATTTGTAGCTGCAGGACAGAGTAACATCACTGCCTTCATCTGTAATTGTATGAGTGAAAAGTGGCTTTATTGAAGCTGCCACGGAGTCACCTAACATGGAGAAGAGAGCATGCACATTCTCATTTTTCTGACCACCACACAGACAAATAAATCACTAATTCAACACTTAATATTTCTGCAATAACGAAAAGTCAAAGTTAACTCACCGAGTGAAAGCCACAGACACATGAATATAACAGTGAACATGATGAATGGTCTCAGCTGAGTGAAAGTATTCTTTCTGTACTATGATATGTTCACATCATAAAGGTTCATGAAGCTCCAGCCCACAGCACCACATGACAGTGTCACCATTGTTACTGACAGATTGTTGATTCTTACTGAAGCATCCTGGCTTTACATTCAGCCTCACATGGGGAACCTGTCTTCAACTCCGACTGTCAGCAGAATTCATATAATTATGAAAAATCAGTCATTCTAATCTGTAAAAATATAATCTAATCAATACATTATTAAATGTTTAAATTCCTTGTTATATTTGTTTTATCAGTGGTTTTGCTGCATTAGGAGATTTAGTCTGATCTGAAATTGCTGTAAATAAGTATAAATCATGACAAATAATTTAGTATGACGAGTTATTATTATTATTATTATTACAATGTGGTTGACTTATTGACTTTGTAATAATGAAGCCTGTTATTTCACTGAGGTGAGGAACAAACCAGCTGCTGCTCTTTGTAATATTATGAAAGATGCCACCAAGCCATTAGGCCTTAAGAGGTGTGATGCATTTTGTGTGTGAAGTTTGCTGGATCGAGTGAAGGTTGCACAGAGAGAGAGAGAGAAAGAAACTGGGTGTTTTATTTATTTGTGTTTCTTATTTCCTCCTTCAATCCTCATTGGGGCCTTTGAGAGACCTGAAGGGAGAAAGATTCCATCTCAGGTTCTGATCTAAAAATATTGGGACCTGAGAGAAGTGGTGCTTGTGAGTTCTTGCTGCTGAGGAAGGAGAAGTTTCTTCAAAACATGTTACACTTAAGTCTCTATCATCGAGCCTTTGACACCAACAAAAATACTTCAATTAAAGCTCTAAAGCAGTGATTCTCAAACTGTGGTACGCGTACCACTAGTGGTACGTGGGCTCCATTCTAGTGGTACGCCAAAGAATCACTTAATTAAATATAAATAAAATAAAATAAATAAAATAAAACGTGAAATACTATCCATAATATCCAAATGGATGAAAATATCTTATCAACCAATGACAAGAAAATGAAAGGAGATACAAATGAAGTTAATAATTTTAAAAAGTTTGCAAGTGCTTCTGGGTAGCCATACGTAGCGTACGTACGCATTCCCACCGGTTCTGCTGACAGACGGTTATCCGCCATTGGTAGACTAGGCTGTGATGGGAAAAGGTGGACGTGGCTTTGCTAATTATGACGAGTAGGACAAAATTACTGTCGTGGCTTAAATCCGCGAATGGGAGCGTGGATCAGGAGAGCGGGAGAACTGAAGAGGACGTGTGTGAGCCGAGCGCAGATGCTAACGACAGTGGCAAAACCAGCCCCAGAACTGCTAGCAAACAGCAGAAACCAGTGAGGAGGAAGTATGACGAAAAATACATAAAACTGGGATTCATTTGGAGCGGGACAGAGGAGCTGCCCAGGCCGCAGTGTGTTGTATGTGGGGACGTTCTGAGCAATGAGTCCATGAAACCATCGCATCTCAAACGGCATCTTACAACCAAACACACAGCACTAAAGGACAAACCAATAGATTTTTTTTTTTACGAAAACGTGATGAACTGAAGCAGTCCAAGTCCACCATTCTGTCCTATGGTACACCCGTAGCCAAAGCACAGGAAGCTTCATATCGTGCCAGCCTCCTGATCGCCAGAGCCGGTAAGCCGCACACAATCGGGGAACTGCTGTGTTTACCATTAGCCAAAGAGATGACACGTATCATGTGTGGAGAGAAAGCTGCCAGAGAGTTAAACTTGGTGCCGCTTTCAAATGACACCGTGTCAAGGAAAATAAATGACATGGCTGACAATGTTAAAAAGACACTGATTGAGCGCATTAAGAACAGTAGATATTTTACCATACAGCTTGATGAGACTTCAGATGTTGCAGATTTGGCCAATTTATTTGATTCATTATTTAAGTACAGTGTTTTATTTTCCTATATTTAAACACAGTGTTACTGTTCAAAGTACTGTGTGTAATGTTACAGTGGCCAACAATATTAAATATACTTGTTAAATAAAACCTCCACCTTGTTTTTAATGAATACTTAGGCCTACTACGCTACTATATTTTAATGTTGGTCATTATGGTGGTACTTGGAGAGCCAAGTATTTTCTGAGGTGGTACTTGGTGAAAAAAGTTTGAGAACCACTGCTCTAAAGGATTCTTATAATGCTGTATCCCTCACCCTATATACCAACTATATACCAAGTTTCAAGATATTATTTGTCACATTTTTCAAATTCTGCTGCAGGAAACCAACCCTACCTCTTTATACTGACCTCAGCAGCCCATGGCATAAACCCACCAGACCTTTGGTCCAGGTGAGCTAAAAATTAAAATTTCTCACATTTCTTAGTATCAAAAGGCACATATACATTACTTCATCAACACATAAAGAAAAGAAAGAAAGCACAACTTTATTCATCACACACTTGTGAGATTTCCTCTCTGCATTTAACCCATCTGAAGCAGTGAACCCACACACGCACATACCTAGAGCAGTGGGCAGCCATGCTAACAGCACCCGGGGAGCAGTTGGGAGTTAGGTGCCTTGCTCAAGGCCATCCCATATTAACCTAATCGCATGTCTTTGAACTGTGGGGGAAACCAGAGCACCCAGACACAGGGAGAGCATGCAAACTCCATACAGAAAGGCCCCCTCTGGCTGCAAACCCGGAACCTTCTTGCTGTGAGGCAACCATGCTAACCACTTACACCACCATGCCACCCAAAATTATGCCTACTCAGGTAGCCTTTTTTTTTTTTTTGCCATGACCCAGATTCAAACCAGGGTTGCTGCAACCACAATGCAGAGTACTAACCACTATACAATCATGGCAAACTACTCAGAGATAGGCATAGACTAACTTTCAAGACCATACCACTCATAGTTTTCAAGTTCTGCTCTGGAAACAAAACCTCAGACGAACCTGAGAGACTTAGTCTGAAATTGTTTCCATGGAAACATGAAAAATTTAAATTTCTCAAATTTCTTCGTATGAAAAGGCACATCTACATCACCTTGTTAATATGTATACCATGTTTCAAATCCGTATCATGAATAGTTTTGGATATATGCTCCAGAAACAAACATTGCTCTTAGAAACAAAGTCAAAATCTATTTTTTATGTAAAAATTTGAAAAATACTTGAGAAAGTAGCCAGAATGTACAGTCCATTGACACACTGCATTATTTAAAATGTGTGTCCTTTTTTTGTGAGGCAAATAGTAATTATAATTATAAAATAAATTCATTGAAAGATGTGTAAAGTACTTTTATATACAGTAACAATAAATTGCTTAACAATTGTTGTAATATTAATTATAATTGTTAATTAATACTTAATTAACAATTATAATTATTATTACAACAATTGCTAAGCAATTTATTGTTATATAAAAGTACTTTACACATCTTTCAATGAATTTATTTTATAATCATGATTTATTTCTTTAATATACATGTATTTATCAAAAGTGAGGTGACGTTGGGTGCGGGAGGTTTTTGCATGACCCAATAAAAATAACTTCAAAAAAAGTAATATATGAGTAAAAGTTCACCAAATGCAACATCAGGAAAGTAGAAATTTTGCAAACACTTTCACAGTCATAACCCCAGTGCAGGGGCTTCAAGGTTCTGCTGTGGCCCCAAGCTTCAGCAGCTGTGAAAGAGTTAAGGCTCCATAGCTCAGTGGTGAGAGCACTGGTCTAGTAAACCAGGGTTGTGAGTTCAATTCTCACTGGGACCTGCAAGGAATGCCTTGAAGGTAGAAGGATGATCTAGGTAAAAGAGGGGATATTGAGAACACTGACACCAGAAAGTGATGCTCATGATTTCTCATCACCTGAAGACCACTTTCTGCTGGTCAGAAGGGCCTCATATGGACAGTTTGAAGATCAGTGAGATTGCTGAGGATCTGAAGTTGTCTTTGGTGTGTAATTTCTGCAAAACACTTTGCACTCAAGGCTCCATCAATGCCCATTGTCAGGTGGTATTTGTTTATATTTGGAGGCTACTTTGCAAAATTTACCAAGCCTTGTTTTTGGTAATAATACACAAGTTCAGATATGAATTCATAAATCTGGGCTTGTTGTAATGTTTGTAGGCTGCTGTTTCATAGTTAATTATTCAGGGGAACTTTGCACATAAAAAGAGCCCTGAAACCACATATAGGAAATTGGTATAAAAGTATTACATAATTAATATGCAATTATTATATCCATAATAGGTGTTATTTGTGGCACACAACCTTTTTCCTCAGGTCAAAAGCAGGGTTCATACATTAGATACCCATTTAACCCTAAAAGGGCCTAAACTACTGAGTGGGATCAGTTAGAACCTCAGAGGTGGTGTGCTGCTCAGTCTATTCAACTGACATAACTTTCTGCTTTTCGGAGTTTGTTACTCTATAGATTCTTTATCAAAAACACGGGCGATTGCTCTAAGACAATGAGGGAGGCTCAGCCTCCTCTAAAAATGACGAACATCGTGTAGGATGAATTGCGCTAGGCTTATGTTATAGCCGACCTTATAACATTGCTATTTCAGATCCAGAATCATAGAAATATATGTGCTCAACCCACTACAGTGTGAAATCATTCCCTTATAACTTTAATGTGTGCGTGAGTTTTTCCCCCTCGTGACAGCGCGATGCAGCCCAGCCTCAGTGGACTTCAATGGCATTTGGGAGCTCTGCGCTTTTCAATCTCAAAATGCAAGACGATTATTGGACAAATACTGCGAAAATGCCCACCCACGGACTCCCAGCCTCACAGTGGGAGGGACATGGCAAAGCTTTCCACGAGGAGACTGGTGATTGGTGAAAGCGGCCGGATATTTTCTTTGATTGACAGCTCGTTTCAACTATAGACAGGCAGCGGTGAATTTCAGTTCAGTCCCATGCGGATTTGCAAGTGCTGTGGTGTATTGTAAGAGATCAGCTTACAGTTTGATTTCATTCATTACATATGGTTTCTACCAGCTTTTTTAGTTTGTATATATTTTCATTGTAAATAAAGTATAAATATAGTGTTGTCAAGTTTGCTATCTTAGTTCCAGAAATTTTGTTTATTTGAGTGACTGAACTTGAACTTGAGGGGGCTAGTCAGCTAGCAAGAAAGCTGCGCACGGATGCCAAGCATTGCTGATTTAATTTTGGCGAAGCCATTTGCCAGTCTTCCTTTCGAGGAAAAAATTAAAATTAAAGAGCAGGGTAGACCAACGCCTCAAATTGACTTGGTGAAAAAGGTAGGGAATAATACTCGTTCCTTTCAGCTCTCCTGGTACGAGAAAGTGAATTGGCTAACAGCAAGTGACCCACATCAACAACAGTAAATAGGCTACTTTAGTAATATATCATGGATGGACCAAAAATATAGAATCTATTTAAAATGTTTATGCTGAGTATATTATATTGGAATATATATTTTTCTGGATATGAATTAAACACAGCTACAATTTGGAAAACATTTTTAAACAAAAACACAGCCGAGAACATTTCACACTACAGACCTGGATTAAAAGTGAAGGGTTATCAAAATTGTCAATAAAACATTTCTCAGTCAAAATAAGTAAAATATAGGGAAAGTGTCACTGAATGAAATGTGTGGCACCCAGCTCTATGTTTGGCTCCCCAAGGTCAGTGCTTGTGCCTATTCCAGAACACTCTGCTGTTACTACTGAGGTTCCTGACAAAGAGCTGCTTTCAAGAATGATCAATTTTTAAACAACATGCCACAATTTTAAAATACAAAATGTTAAAATATACCCCCCCAACACCACCATCATGTATATTGGACAGTAGGCTAATGGGCCAAAAGAACCTGTTATTTCACAGTTTGTGACCCTGCCAACAATCAGCCAGATCAGAGGCAAGAATATGGGCAAAATTGATGTGTTTTTTCTTTTAAAATCTGGAAACATCGTAACCGACCAGCCTCCACTGTTTGAAAGACTACCAGCCGCCACTGATCTAAAAGTATGTTTGTTTCAAGATTGATGAAAAAAAGTGTTCAACAAGGTGACTGATTTTCTGTTGGGGTCCCATAACTGATTTTCTGTTGGGGTCCCATAACTGTGAGATTTGTTGCAAAAAATATTTCAGCAAGTTAGTCGCTTCTTTGTGTGTCTATCTTTGCCTGTCTGTAAGTTTGCATGCTTGTGTTAGATGTCTGCCATAATTAAGAATATAACTCTTTCTTACAAATTGTTGATAACTTGTGAACCTGTTAGTTATAGAGTTACTGAAATGTCTGATGCTTATCTGTCCATGCACTCTCCATACAGAACAACAGACAGTCCAGCAGATACAGAGGAAACTGACATTGTCTAGTTGTGAAAGTGACATTGTTTACTTTTGAAAATAGTCCAGTGGCTGTTCTGGTCATAATATGTGTTACCAATAACTGCTTTTATCTTCATGTTTTGTGTTTGAATCCTTCTTGATGTAGTTTGGACATAAAAAAAATAAAAAATAAAAATTTGCGAGCAGCTTAGTAATAAATGTATCACAGAAATTTCTAAAATGAGAGATTGTGAGCTGAGTTCTGGAATGTAGATAAGCTATAAATATTCTCAAGTTCTGTAGCAATAGTGTAAAATATTACTGGCTTTTTTATGTTCTCTATGTACTTAAATGTCTCATTTTAAACTTAACTTGATAATATCATGTAAATATATGATTTCTATTCATATAAAGTTAGTAAACGGGTAAATAAAAAATACAGATGTTATAATGGACTTAAGTGATACAGATATATGGTTGTTGTTGTTTTTTTTACGTTTTTACATGCGATATTTAGCATTTCCTTTTTTGGTGAAAATGGTGATTGCTGACATTACAACAAGTAAAAATAATTTGTTTGGGATGTAAATAAAGGGTTAATACTGAGAAACCAGACTTGGCAAATTTTGCAAAGTAGGTTACATATGCTCCCTGACTATAAAGTTTCTTCAAAGCATGTTGCACTCAAGTCTCTATCAGTGAGCCTTTGACATCATAAACAAAGGACTTCAATTAAAACTCTAAAGGATTCTTATCATGCTGCAAATATTTGTAAGTTCCTGGTTACACAATTCCAACTTTTAGCACTAGGAAACTTGGGACAAGAACTCCATGAGATGTACACGGAACAAGCATGAGGTTAAGAAAATTACAAGTTAAAAACGACAAGAAGACAGTCATCTATACCCCCCACCCTATATGCCAACTATATACCAAGTTTCAAGATATTATTTGTCACATTTTTCAAATTCTGCTGCAGGAAACCAACCCTACCTCTTTACACTGACCTCAGCAGCCCATGGCATAAACCCACCGGACCTTTGGTCCAGGTGAGCTAAAAGTTAAAATTTCTCACATTTCTTAGAATCAAAAGGCACATATACATTATCTTGTTAACATACATACCAAGTTTCAAATCTGTATCATGAATAGTTTTGCATATATGGTCCAGAAATGAACATTGTTCTTAGGAAATAATTCAAAATCTATTTTTTATGTAAAAATTTGAAAATTAATTTTTTCCAAAAATCCAAAATAGCAAAACACAGCAGTTCACATGTTGCTTGATACGTATGCAAAGTTTCATGAAAATATCTTCAGTAGTTTTAAAGATATGGCCTGGAAATGAAAACATGACCAGATGGAACCCGTTTCTATATCCCCCGCCAAACTTCGTTTGGGCAGAGGATAAAAAAAAGAACCAAAAATACTGTGGGTGGTAAAAGAGAGCAACAGGACTTGCTTGAGGATTCTTGAAGACGTTTCACCTCTCATCCGAAAGGCTTCTAAGACAGAAGAAGTATTTGGATGAGAGGTGAAACGTCTTCAAGAATCTTCAAGCAAGTCCAGTTGCTCTCTTTTACCACCCACAGTTTACTATGACCTGGATGACTGAGAATCTTCACAGACATGCAACCAAAAATACTGTTTGGATTTTTTTTTGGTTGGAGTTCTCATCACCTGAAAACCACTGGCTGCTGCTGAGGGTGACCCCACATGAAGAGCCTGAAGATCAGGAGGTCACTCATGGTGCTTATGGTTCGTCTCTTGAGGGCTTGGCCTGTCCAGTGTTTTTGTTAGCTCAGATGAGAAAGTAGCCAGAATGTACAGTCCACAGCCCACTCTACAATTGGCCCACCACATTATTTAAAATGTGTGTCTTTTTTTGTGAGGTAAATAGTAAAAAGAAGCTAACTGCAGCTAAGAACTAAAGTTGTGAGTGACGTGACACCAATTTCTGTGGGCTATTTTGAGGATTGGTGCAGGGGCTTCAAGGTTCTGCTGTGGCCCCAAGCTTCAGCAGCTGTGAAAGAGTTAAGGCTCCATAGCTCAGTGGTGAGAGCACTGGTCTTGTAAACCAGGGGTCGTGAGTTCAATCCTCACTGGGGCCTGTAAGGGATACTTTTAAGGTAAAAAGATGATCCAGACAAAAGAGGGAATATTGAGAACACTGACACCAGAAAGTGCTGTTCATGATTTCTCATCACCTGAAGACCACTTTCTGCTGGTGAGAATGGCCCCATATGGACAGTTAAAAGATCAGTGAGATTACTCTGAATGAGACTGAGGACCTGAGGGTGTCTGTGGTGTGCAATTTCTGCAAAATACTTTGCACTCAAGTCACCATCAATGCACAGATGATAATGTCAACAACAACAAAAAAGACTTCAAATTAAGACTAATATATAGATTGAGGCACTGCCTAAAAGTGGAGCTCCCATCTGTTTCTGGTTTGTAGAATTTCTTATATCATAGCCAGCCTCTTTTGTTTTATTTCTTTACCGTTATAGTTACTATACTGTTTCCTTATGTTGCACAAAATGTCAGGCGACAACAGTGACAAGTTACTCACTACTATACTGTCCCGACTACTACTCTACTTCACTAGTTGTTGGGTTTCCTGTGGCAGCAGGCATGCACACACAGGACCGAAACCATCAGAAAACAACTCGATGGGTTTGTTTATGTCTCCACACTCTATGCCTATGGGCCGAAGGAGCGCCACTAATATGAAGATTTAAATTTTAATTACAGATAGGAGTGTGGTTCAGTTAAAGGTTAAACTGATTTCCGTGGTGAGTAAATGCCGATAGAGCTAGTGTTGGTGTGGGGATGTTCTAAAGCAGCCGGCAAAGCATGTCATTTAGAATGATGAATCCGCACGACTTGCAGTTGCTGCTCTCTAACAGTTCCAATACAGCCAGTCAGCCATCTGTCACAGAACACGACACATCTGGAGTTTGTCGTTTTCATCTTTGGCACTGTGTCCATCTTAGAAACTCACTGCGCTCGCGAGATAATCTGCTCTCTGACGTCATTTCTGTGGATTGAGCGGTACAGAAACCACCCCTCCCCCACCCAGGTTTTTCCTCTGCTCTACAACAAAATCATAGGTGACATGCTTTCTTATTTTGAACGCAGAATGGCAAATTTCACCGAAAAGTAAGCAAAATATATAAAGTTTTCAAGGTCTTTGGTTGAAATGTTTCCCCTCGTGGGCCAAGTTGTAACAGGAGCCAAACCGTGCAGGCGATATTAAAGCTAAGCTAACAGAGCATGCGCAGTGCGCAGGCAACCTTTTGCCACCACTTTACCATCAGCTGACCTGTCGCTAGTGTATTGCTGTTTTCTTTCTTTGTCTATACTGTTTGAATTGATCAGTATAACTGGTTTCATAAGCCATGCTCAGCATTAAATCACTGTTTGCCATCACTTCATTCTCATGCATTTAACTGTGCTATGGGGAGAGCGGGGAAAGGCCGAGAGGCATTTTTTGGATACCAAATGTTTGTCATCAGGGTTGCTACCCGTCCCATAAAATACAGGAATAAAGGAATTAGGAAACTTCCTTTATTTGGCAATTAAATCTTGTGTCCCATATTGAACCGATACGGGACGCGATTTGTTCCATATTTTCATAAATGTCCAATACACATGTCTGTCTCACACACATCAACACTAAATCTAACAATAATGAACAAAATAAAACAGGAAATACTCCGTTGCGGGATCTACCCAGGACACAAACCCCTCCACTCTGTGTCACGCTCTGTGCGTCTGTGCCTGGCTGCCTGCGTCACTGCGTGTGGCGCTGTCACGGTTGCCTAGAGACAGACAACACACACCGGCGCTGCTCAAAAAACCCGGGCCTTTTAAAAATGTCTGCTGCACCCGGGACTCCACCATGTCCTCAAAAGCGTAAACGCTTACAAAAATACAGACGTGAGTGGGAAGAGGCACATCCTTGGCTGGACAGCGTGAGTGGAGATGACTACACCGCAAACTGTAAAGTCTGTCGGCGAGTGTTTTCAGTGGCAGACGGTGGGCTGTCTGACATTAGACAGCATTCGTCGGGAGAGCAACACTGCAGATATGTAAGAACACAGAAGACACAAGCATCAGTGTCACAGTTCTTTATACCCCAATCATCTCCTGAGAGTGATACGGTATGGGACATTATGTTATGATTGTCGTTTGTTTGATTGATTGTTTGTTTGAATTAATGATCATTCATCCGTCCGAATGGATGTGTTAAAAAGGATGACAGAGTTGATCCACAAATCAAGCTCTCACTAAATCTCAGCACCTCACTCACTCACACACAGGACCCCTGTCTTCCACACTCACCCCGCCCCCTCGCTTTCTCATCCAACCACGTACTTGCCCGTACTATACACATTCACTGACAATCAGAAAACACACAACATTATTATTATTATTATTATTATTATTATCATCACACAGCATTCACAGTATAATAGTAACAAATAAATAAATAAATTTCCTAGATTAAAAATTTTATTTTATAAGTGTGGTTTACTTTAACTGTTTGGATGACATGACTTCATTTCAAGTCATAAGACAGACAGCAGACAAATACCGTTCAATTTAATCTGTTGACTGTTTAAAGATCTGATGACACGTTTTTGACATCTTTGGCGATGTTTTATAACATAAAAAGTAATTCCCGATGATCCATATATTAATTCACGAAGGCGCCTATTTTACAAGTTATGATAAAAAACGCGGCTATTTGGGCAAATTTGACGGGGCTGCAGCACCCAGGAGACGAATGAGGAGGAGGAGCTATATGACGTCAGCGAAAGAATCTTCCTCCTCACTTACCAGTTTGTTGTTGATGCGACAGGTGTTCAGTTTGTCATTATTATACACTACGGGGGTACACGGGGGATCTGAGATCCCCTGAAACAGACATGAGATCCCTTGAAAACATGATTTGGGAAATGTTGGGGGGTCTCTAAAAT
The DNA here is from genome assembly GCF_027579695.1 of Neoarius graeffei. Classification (NCBI taxonomy): domain Eukaryota; kingdom Metazoa; phylum Chordata; class Actinopteri; order Siluriformes; family Ariidae; genus Neoarius; species Neoarius graeffei. Next base: position 28,120,355 of record NC_083569.1, on the reverse strand, counting down.
ATTGGCAAAATGATGTTTATTGACATAGCAATCGTGTGTAACGGGAAGCATTTGCATATCCGAAGTGAGCGCGCGATGGAGAGCCGCGCTCTGAGACAAGCGCAAGCACCCCCCCCCAGGGAAAATAAGGGACCCCCGAAAATATCGGCATAGTTCGAACACTGGTTGTACCAATGTTTTTTTTTTTTATTGCAGAGCATAACACGTCTTGTCACAGCCACTGCAAAGTGGGGCTGGAGCCGCCGATGGGAAAACAAAACTTAAGCCAAGCACCGTGGCTCTTCGGGGGAGGGCAGAGGACTCTGGCTGTGCGGGGCGTGGCATCATGTCACACAGCGTTAATCTCGCGATAAAAAAATTATCGCCGTTAAAATTGAGTCAAGTTAACGCGTTAATAACGCGACATTTTTGACAGCACTAATATATATATATATATATATATATATATATATATATATATTTATTATGCCTTCGCGTTGTGTTGCCGGCTTTTGCTCCAAAACCCACAAGGATGGGGTAAGTTTATTCAAGTTTCCCAGAGATCCCGAGCTGCATGCGAAGTGGGTGAAGCAAGTCAGGCGCACTCGTGACAAGTGGGAGCCCTCACCAACATCCGTCCTGTGCTCTGAACACTTCGATTTGGATTGTTTTGACACCCTTCCCAGCTTAAAAGAATCTCTTGGGTGTGCAGTTCAGCACAAACGTGTGCTGCTACCATCAGCAGTGCCTACAGTATTCCGGAGGGGGTCTACTAGTAGCTATGCCGGATCCAGCAGTCGCCTGGGACAAGGCGACTCCTCCAAAGACAGTCCTCCTGTCAGAACATGTGTTGTGAAACGACATAAGATAAAGGTACGTAGAGCTATAGAGTGCTCCGACATGATGCTAAAAATAGTAACCATGCGGTCTGCGCGGCCATCTTGGAAGTGACTCGCTCCAGAGTGCTCATAGAGTACACATCATAGAGTACACATTCATGATAATCATAAATGTAATCATAAAGTCGGCGTGATATCAGTCATGTATTTGCTTGTGAAAGCTTGCGGCTTTCATGTAACTGCCGCCTAGCAACGAGAGGCAAAGGGTAAAGAGGGTAGGCTATCATAGATTCTATTCGGAAGAGATCAAAACATGATTGCTTAAAAATTAGGTATTTTAACAATTTGCATCTGTTTTGTGATTATCGTGACACTTGTGTGTTATATAGAACTGTATGTCTTATCAGCACATCGAGGATCTTCCACCGGAGGCTTTAGCAAGTACTCGTAGCAACACTACACTTTACCCTTTGCCATGCGTTGTTAGGGAACGGTAGCAAGTACTCCGATGACCGACTTCAAGAATATGTAGAAAAAATTTAGAAATTATACTTTCCAAAAGTCATTTGAGCTTAGTGTATTGCATTTCCATTTATATTGTAGGTTCTTGCTGATGTTTTTGCGGAGTATGACGCAGCTGCTGAATCAGAAGCTGCAGAGTTTGTATGTACTAGTTGTGAACATTCACATTATTATCAATCTCATTTATTTAAAATCAGATAAAATCATGCCATCATGATCACTGCTTAAAGTACCAGTATTTGGTTGTTCTTTTGTTCAGAACTGTGATGCCAGCTGCCACTTCCATTGAGTAGAACCAGAGTAGAACAGCCAGTGAACCGCAGCGTGTTCTTCCGGTGACGTCACAACATGGCCGCGAGCCACGGACCCAGTTTTCTTGCGCTGTGCAATTAAAAGTTGGATATTCGCGTAACAACAGCTTCTTTTCACGTAATTATAACAGAAATCTAACATGTTTGCCATGTTGTATAGTTTATTTAAGAAATTGCATAGAGTCATGTTTGTGTCATCAGATCTTTAAATCTGGTCTACTCCACAGACAAGAGAAACACAGCAGTTCCTGATGAACTCAGGACTGTTGAGGGAAGGAGTAATGTTTTGCACTTTCTTGTTTTCTGCATTCTTGAATAAGCAGACATACATGTTTGTTGTTTTTTGTTCTCTTTTTTCCTCTCTAAGTAAAAATGTCCCCAAGGTTCACAAAGAGAGTCCCTACACCAGGAACAGTTATGCACTTACATTTACAGTGATATTAAGTTCTCAATATATTTAGATTATATTTTAAAAGTTCATTGTTGCGCACTTGTACATTATACATTTTTACAGCATTGGCAATAAAGCATTTCAAGCCTTAAGTATGAGTAATTGCTTCTTGATCACCCCTTTACTAAAAACACCTACAAAATAAAACATACCACTGCTGCGGGCACCCCACCCCATGGGAGTCGTGCCCGTGGTGGTCATGGCCCCAAGGAGCCGTGGTGGGCGTCCCTTATTTTCATTTCTGAATGGTGGCAAACCTATTTGTCATGTCTCGTTCAAAATGCTCATTGTCATTTACATCTCTCATCTGTGTTCACTTTGTCTAATATCAAGAAATGCAAATGTACACACGGGCTGTGAAAAACAAACATTCTCATTTATTGGGTAAAACTTTGTGATGACATTTCCATATTCACTTTACTCACTGGCAATCAAACTCTGGCATTTCCGGGTTTAGGTGGGGAAACCGAGGGACTGTACCACTTGGGTCAGATAGAGGGGTTTTGTGGGTTGAACCATTTTGACAGGGGTGCGAGTGGATTCAGGGCAACTTGTCAGATCCCGAAGACTTTCGCAGTGATTTCAAAATCTGCATCACTATTTAGAATTAAATTCCTACAAGTCATCATTTATATTAATTCATTTTTTACCCGTTTTCTTCCTCTTTCAGCTTGTGGCTTTTCTTGTGAAAGATTTCTTCGCCTTTCTCTCGCTCTTTCACCGCTTCTTTCCTTTTCTTCCTCTGGCAAAACTCTCTTTGACTTCATCTTTCTCTCCTTGGTTCACTTGTTCTGACATCTTTTTAAATTTTGTATTAAAGTGTGTAAAGTGATGATTATTGTGTTGCGCCGTTTGAGTTGCTCTCGGTGGAAAAACACGAAATTATCTGCAGACAAAAATAAGTGACGTAGGCGCGCTCGCGCTTCTAGTTCCGGCCAAAATCAAACAGCCAATCAGAATCTCGAGGGGCGGGGACAGACACAGCTGGGATCCCTGTGTGTCTTCAGGATGGAGCTCCGCGATGAATAAACTTATCAATAAATAATTGTTCTTTTTGTTTGTTTTAAAGGTGTCATTCCACGACAAACCGTTTAATACTTGCTCTTTTTGAAATAACATAGGTCACTCTGAGTTGCATATGCATGCTGCGCGTGAAAATGTTCTTCTACCCCCATTCCCTGGATTAGCCTATGAAAGAAAATAGACGGAAAAACGAGTGAATCAGAAAAAGCCCTACAAACTTACGTCACTTCGAAAATTAGTAGTCATGGCCTCGCCCATAACCCACTGGAGGGAGCGTCACAGTGCCGTTAGCCAATCAGAAGCGATATGTTTACATGTCATGAATATTCATGAGTGTGGCAGTTCTCGTGTATGGGCGGAGCACAGAAGATGGCAGGACAGAGCTCAGGTTGATAAACCGTTTTATTGTCACACTTTTCAGTCTAACTTGGTTTGAAAACACAGACAGCCACACACACAACCGGCATCTGGTTCGGGGGAAGCTCCTCTGCTCTCTGCTTTCCCTCTTTAAATAGGGCGCGGTCACTGGGAAGACACACACAAACACAGGTTAATTGACGTCAGGTGTAGTGATTCTGCCACTTACCTTCCCTGACTCCGCCCTCCTGTCACAGACAGGCGCTTGACCACGCCCCCGCTGCCACAATGAGTAAGAGCTGAAATCCTGCCGTTCTCTCCCCACCCACTCCTCCACCAAACTAGAACAGCCTGAAACAGGAGCACCACAGCATTTTTTTTTTCGCCAAAACTGGCTCACAGGGCATTTATTCATACTAGAGACCACCGCATAATTAATGAAAAAACGATGCAATGACACCTTTAAAACATAAAATTTCACGTTTTATATATATATATATATATATATATATATATGGCTTACCAGTTTCAGCAATGGTGAATAAAAGCATGAAGAGGAGTAACATCGTTATCCTGAGTGTTTAGTTCAGACCTCTAGCTTTAGAAATAAATGTCATTGTTGTGTATTTGAGATTGTCTCTGCTGTCTCCAGATGTAACTCCACCCTCTCATATATAGTGTCCTCCACAATTATAGGCACCCCTTGTAAAGATTAGTGAAAAGGGTGAGAAAAAAATCCACCGTTTGGTGAAGTAACTTCATCTCACACTGAAGTAAATGAGAAAAATCCAACCTTTAATTGAAATAAATTCATTCAGAGAAAATCAAATCCCTCATCAAGAAATAATTATTTTCAAGAAAAACACATTTGTCACTATTACCTGTCATAATTCCTCATGTGGTTTTCCCGAACAATGTCATAGCCAAAGTAGTAATTTAGTTCGCTCTTAACTGAGGATGGACCTGGATCACTCTTTCACAACAAAGAGCGTCTCCTCACAGCCAAATACACAGAATGTGCATGGGACTCTCACAATCAATAGGGGAAACTGGTGTTGAATCTGCTGCCAGTCTTCAACTATTTTTCTTGTACACTGCAAGCACATTGAGTTAATTATGGAATAAATATACAGAAAACATTACGAATATATTTCAATATGCTATGGAATTATAACATCTCATTGATATTGTCACACTTTAATCACATTTAACTCAATTCGGCAAGCAATTATCTAATTTGGCATTGTGGGTAACAGTTCAAATAATCATGGCTGCATTCCAGTGAATCCTGCAACTCAGTCACAGAAACACATCTCATCTCATTATCTCTAGCCACTTTATCCTGTTCTACAGGGTCACAGGTAAGCTGGAGCCTATCCCAGCTGACTTCGGGCGAAAGGCAGGGTACACTCTGGATAACTCACCAGGTCATCACAGGGCTGACACATAGACACAGACAACCATTCACACTGGATTTAGAGTCACCAGTTAACCTAACCTGCATGTCTTTGGACTGTGGGGGAAACCAGAGCACCCACAGGAAACCCACACAGACAACATGCAAACTCCACACAGAAAGGCCCTTGCCAGCCACGGGGCTCAAACCCAGATCTTCTTGCTGTGAGGCAACAGCACTAACCGCTACACTACCGAGCTACCCTAGAGAAACACGTGAAATGCAAAAATAAGACTTCATCTCAATCCATTGGAACTCGACAGTGATGAAGCCATCCAAGACAGGTACAGGCTACCCAGAGCTGAAATCCTATCGTTGCACTGCAAAATATGATATCTTAGCCAGTGAAAATATATTGAAAATAGTTGAAACAATCTAGCATTTCCTATTCGAAGAATACAAGACACCAATTCTGAGATTATTAAACCTAGTTCTAGATTGCAATCAACTTATTCTAAGATGTCTTTCCATTTCATTTCATTATCTCTAGCCACTTTATCCTGTTCTACAGGGTCGCAGGCAAGCTGGAGCCTATCCCAGCTGACTATGGGTGAGAGGCGGGGTATCAAGTAAAAATATCCGTCCATGCAGCAAGATAATTTCATTAGCATTAAGTAATTTTCTTCTCAAATTCAGTTTTCAACTTTTTGCAGTGTGGAAGCTCTCATAGGGGGAGAGTTGTAACGAGCTCCTTGTCATAACTTTTCCCTCAGCCCGGCAGTCCAGCTCCTGACAGCTCTGCCACTGGGAGATTCCTGCAGATGATTGGGGAGGGCTATGGCCTCAGTGTGGCTGCTGTGTCTAAGGCTGTGCATTCAGTCACAGCAGCACTCCTGCACCATTGCCACACTTTGATCCAGTTTCTATGGATGCGGGAGGAGATCCAGGAAACCGAACAGGCCTTCCATCAGCTTCCAGACCCAGGATTTCCTCAGGTCATAGGAACCATAGATGGCACCTTGATCCCCATCCAGCTGCCATCCTGTGATCACCCTGTCTTTTTGTGCAGGAAAGGGTATACTGCCCTGAATGTGCAGGTTGTGTATGATGCCCCTGGTGTGATCACTGATGTCGTTGCCAAATGCCCTAGCAGCACACACAATTTATTCATATGGGCAAACTCCTCTCTCTGCACCTTGGCCAACAATGGGGAATTTGGAGGTGAATGATTACTTGGTGACAGTTGTTACTCCCCTTTTGTTCCTTCCTGCTCACCCCTTTTAGCAACCCACAAAATGAACTAGAGGAGAGATACAACACCATTCATGCTGAGGCCCGGAATGTGGTGAAGCAGACCATCGAGATGTGGAAAATGCACTTCCGCTGCATCCACACTGGCACGGATTTAAGGGGGGCGCACTAAAAAATAGTTTTAGTAATGCAGATACCAAGATATGCCAGCCATTTTTTACTTATTAATAAGGTTTTAAAAAAATTAACAAAATCAATCGTTATGTGGGATTGAGCTGAAGAGTTAATGGTATAAATTTATCTTTAATAGTCGGTCCTAGCTTAGGTTTTTTCATGATACGAATGGAGTGAAAAATGAGCTGGGTGAGTCCTGTTGGAGTTTAACAGGGCACAGGAACTTTGTGCATTGACATAATAACTGTGTGGGAAATAAGGTTGGACCGGCGGATATTGACTAGTAATTTTCGCATTTGTCCGTCTGTAATTCAAAAGCACCAAACCGGATAGCCCATGAAAAATTGTAAATACGTATATGGGTCTAATCTACTTCTAATTTTCTTCCAAATGTTACACTGGGTGAATAATTACATTGTAATATGACCTGTGATTGGCCAATCGCAGAAGTTCTCGATGAATGACAAGTCACCTCTCATCAGTGAGTAGTAGTGCATTCTGTCATGACATCATGTGATGCTGTTATCAGCTGGGTAGGTATGCCACTAACATTCAAAGAAAATAGAATACTACAGGTTTTGGACCCTGACAAAGTGTTTTTTTTTCCATCGTATTTTAACCCTCTGGGGTCAAGAGCTTCTCTGGCGAAACCCGTCAGGTTTAGAATGAGTAGGTCATGTATTTAGATAAGTATATTTGCGAGTTTTTATCATGCAAGCATGCTAACCATATTGACAGAAACTTTACACTTTCCTATGTGCCCATTGCCAAATAATATTATAGTTCTCATCTCATTATGTCTAGCCACTTTATCCTGTTCTACAGGGTCGCAGGCAAGCTGGAGCCTATCCCAGCTGACTACAGGCGAAAGGCAGGGTACACGCTGGACAAGTTGCCAGGTCATCACAGGGCTGACACATAGACAACCATTCACACCTACAGTCAATTTAGAGTCACCAGTTAACCTAACCTGCATGTCTTTGGAGGAAACCCACGCAGATATGGGGAGAACATGCAAACTCCACACAGAAAGGCCCTCGCCGGCCACGGGGCTCAAACCCAGACCTTCTTGCTGTGAGGCGACAGCGCTAACCACTACACCACCATATCTCATCTCATTATCTCTAGCCACTTTATCCTGTTCTAAAGGGTCGCAGGCAAGTTGGAGCCTATCCCAGCTGACTACGGGCGAAAGGTGGGGTACACCCTGGACAAGTCGCCAGGTCATCACAGGGCTGACACATAGACACAGACAACCATTCACACTCACATTCACACCTACGGTCAATTTAGAGTCACCAGTTAACCTAACCTGCATGTCTTTGGACTGTGGGGGAAACCGGAGCACCCGGAGGAAACCCACACGGACAACATGCAAACTCCACACAGAAAGGCCCTCGTTGGCTACTGGGCTCGAACCCAGCCCTAACCACTACACCACCATGCCACCCCTCATCCATAATAATTTTTCATTTTCCTGTCTGAACAATTCAGAATACTAACTCGACAGAATAAACCATGTTTTCTTTTTCATAGTGTAAAAGGTTACTGTTACTTTTTATTTTCACTCACTTACCCATTTTATTTGAACACAGTTTAGCATGCATAAATGAGTGAAATATTCCAGTAGTTCGTCATGTAATGCAATTGCAGATTTTTTTTTTTTAAATAAGACCAGGAGTACGAGCAATAACATAAACATGAGCATACAGTGAAACAAAACACATCACAAGATAAACACGACAGATGCTTAACAATAATACCAACAAAACCTGCAACTTTACTAACGTGACTAATGTGTGAAACAAGGAGCCCCATTTTCAGCACTGACGTGACATGGTTGGTCTAATAAATAAACACAATCTTATTCAACAACAACAAAACTAAAGCGCCCACAAACAACGGATATATTTGTTGGTCCATTTTGGGTATTGGGGATAAATTAAGAAGTATTTAAAGAAATAACAAGAAAGGTGATTTTACATTTTTATAAAGATTATTTCAGCACAATCAGCACAGAAAGTCAAATACTCTCCATCAAAGACTGGAAATTGAAACAGGGAAATTTATTTGAACTAACTAGCTAAATAGCGCCCCCTCCTGACAAAAAAGAAAAACAATTCACTTTTCTCATATGAAGGGGTTTTTGTACAGTGTAGCTGGGTTTCCTGTTACTGTGGGCTCCATGGCGCAGTAGTACAGTGAGGAGTCTGATACTGAAGCAGAGGAGAGCTCCAAAACTACTTTCCTTTCAGTTTTATAAAGTTTGATGGATAGTCCTGGGCGAGGATTAGGAACAAACTCTGTAGATTTTTGAATCATCAGAAGAAACTCTGGTCCTGACTGAGGTTTTTGTCGATACCAGTGTAGATAGGTAGCTGATTCATCATATGTGCAGCTCAGTGTGGTTTTGCTGCCTTCAGTTGAAGTTATGATTGTTTGGTCTGGTTTCATGCGTTCATCAACAGCCTCTGCTGAAAACACATTGTAATATACTTTAATAACCACTCAATAGTACTAATTTAAGAACAGTAAAATGGTACATATTTGTATATTGTATGTCATGTTTAATATAGACTTATTGATATTAATTACAGCTGTTGTAACAGCTGGATAAGTAACGGTTTTCCTGAGTGTCAGTTTGGATCTCTCTTGTATAAATGGCAGATTTGTCTCTGTCTCTGTATCGTTACCTCCTACATCTACATTCAACATTTCAAATAAACCTTTTGTTATGCAAATAAAATTACCTAAAATAATACTAAATGACTTACCAACATTGATAACAACCATGAAAACAGAGAGGAAGAGTAACATGGTTGTTCTGAGTGTGTCTCTTGCAGTCGATATTAATGGGAGTGTTGTCTCTGTGAAACTGTGTAAACTGTATCTTACACATCTCGCTCCACCCACTGAGGATTAGATGGAGTCTTACAGATTGTGTTATCAGTCCCTTAACTAACAATATTGTAAACTCAAACCTCATTTTATCTGATATTGCTTATGTGGTGCAACAAATCCATTAAAGAAAGTAATTAATTAAAATCCTGATAATGTAGTTAATGATGCTTTGTGTTGTTAATTGTGTTTATGTTGACTTTGCTGAATTTGATAATATTACACTGTTCGTTAATATAAGGTTTTATGAGCACATCCCTTAATTTATTCATTTGTCTTCAGTAAGTGCTTTATCCTGGTCTGACTGCTGTGGATCTGGAGCCTAGCACTACGTGTGAGGAATTCACCCAGGAAAGGACACCACTCTGGTGTGTGTGACACCATTTTGTATGTGACACCACTTTGGCCTCTGATCAGGGCTGTGTCTCCCTGCTTGTATTGCTTGACCTTAGTGCAGCCTTTGACACCACTGATCATACCATTCTCCTTGATAGACGAGAACATGTTATTTCAAGGGAACAGCCCTCTCCTGGCTCAGGTCTTATTAAACTGATCGTTATTAGTTTGTTGATGTAAATGGTGATTTTTCTATGCACACTAAGATAAATTTTGGTGTTCCACAAGGTTCTGTCTGAGGCCCACTGCTTTTTTCTTTGTTATGCTGATGACACAAAGTTGTATGTTTCTGCAAATCCAGATGAGAGACACCAGTTTAATAAAATTGAGGAATGTGTGAAGGAAATTAGATACTGGATGCTTATTACCTTCCTTCTCTTTAAGAAACCAAGCCTTTATTTGTCACACATACACTCAAGGACAGACTTAAGCACAGTGAAATTTAACCTCTGGATTTAACCCATCTGATGCAGTTAACACACACAAGTGAGCAATGAGCGCACACACAGAGCAGTGGGCAGCCATGCTACAGCACCCAGGGAGCAGTTGGGCATTAGGTGTTTTGCTCAACTGCACTTCAGCCAAACCTCATGGCCACCCCATGTTAACCGAAAGACTGCATGTCTTTGAACTGTGGGGGACACTGGAGCACCTGGAGGAAACCCATGCAAACACAGGGAGAATATGCAGATTCCACACAGAAAGACCCTCGTCAGCCGCTGGGCTCAAACCCAGAACCTTCTTACTATGAGGGGACAGTGGTAACCACTACACTGCCCTGCCACCCTGAACTCTGACAAGACAGATGTACTTGTACTAGGACCACATGCAGCTAGAAATAGGTTTTCTGATTACATAGTAACTCCGGGGGCAGCATGATGGTGTAATGGTTAGCACTGTCACCTCACAGCAAGAAGGTCCTGAGTTCGAGCCCAGTGGCCGACGAGGGTCTTTCTGTGTGGAGTTTGCATGTTCTACCCGTGTCTGTGTGGGTTTCCTCTGGGTGCTCCAATTTCCCACACAGTCCAAAGACATGCAGGTTAGGCTAATTGGTGACTCTAAATTAACCATAGGTGTGAGTGTGAATGGTTATTTGTCTCTATGTATTAGCCCTGAGATGACCTGGCGACTTCCAGGGTGTACCCTGCCTCTCGCCCATCGTCAGCTGGGATAGACTCCAGCTTGCCTGCGACCCTGTACAGGATAAGCGGCTACAGATAATGGATGGATGTAACTCTGGATGGCCTTTGTGTTTCTTAACGTGCAGCAGTAAAAGACCTCAGTGTGATCATTGACTCCAGTCTTTCATTTGAAACTCATACAGACAACATTACGGGGATAGCTTTCTTTCATCTCAGGAATATTAAAAGCCGATGTAAAAAGTGTACACACCCCATTAAAATGATAGGTTTTTCTGATGTAAAAAAAAAAGACCACGATAAATAATTTCAAAACATTTCCCACCTTTAACCTCCTAAGACCCAAGCTGTTTTTTTTACATGCATTTTTTATTTATTTTTGCTATTTGGGCTTATTAGAACCTGATTAGAATAAAAACTAAGCATCATCTTTGATAAGATGTACTTTTTGAGAAAAAGTATGTCCACATATGTGGATTCTTGTTCTGAATTTCTAAAAAGTGCTGTCCACGTATGTGACCGCTAGGCCCTAGGAGGTTAATGTGACCTATAACCTGTACAATTCAATTGTACAACAAACAAATCTGTTAGGGGGAAAACATAAAGAAATAAAAAATGTACAATAAGCTGGTTGCATAAGTGTGCACACCCTTAAACTAATACTTTGTTGAAGCACCTTTTGATTTAATTATGGTATTCAGTATATAGCCTAGTGGCCAGTGTTATTAATTAGCAGTTCAAAACACTGCCTAGTGGCCAGTCGGCATAGAGTGTGGATACATAAAGAAACCCATCGAGTTGTTTTCTGATGGTTTCGGTCCTGTGTGTTTCTGCCACCACAGGAAACCCAACAACTAGTGAAGTGTGAATGCCTAAGGCCTAATGGATGTGCAGAGGTTTTCTAACAGAGCCAGATGTATCATTGCCAAGATCTAATTACTGGCAAGACTCTTCTTTAAATAGTTTAGATGCTTATTCATTCATCTTTCACATAATTGTATCTGAAGAATCAAACTGACATTGTCTTGCAAAAGTATTCATCTCCCTTCGTATTTGTCCTGTTTTGTCGCATTACAAGCTGGAATTAAAATGGATTTTTGGGGGTTAGCACCATTTGAAAACAGTGTGGGCTTTATAGATAATTGGGCTAATTTTGAGGGCACTGCTGGCCTGTTAGGGTGGGACGGTATCCATCCCAATTCGGGAAGGTGCTGCTCTCATTTCCTGCAGCATAGGTCATAGTCTCAGAACAGGCCTAGTTAATTTCTGACAATCCAGAGCCAAGGCCAGGGAGCAGACGAACAGGCTAAACCGACTGTCTGCTAGCTGCACAGAGTCGTCACTCAGGGCCCACTACATCGAGACTGTGTCTGTTCCCCGAGCTCAACAAAAAGGTAGAAATTTTCAGAGAGTTTGTTCCAGTAACCTAATCAATATAAAATTAGATCAGACTGACTGTACAGCTGCTGCCAGCACCTTTGATCTAAAGGTGGGGCTATTAAATATTAGATCTCTTACACCTAAAGCGCTAATGGTTAATGAACTCATTACTGATCAGGAGTTTAATGTACTGTGTTTAACAGAAACATGGATTAAGCCAAATGAATATATAGCATTAAATGAAGCGAGTCCTCCTGGATACAGTTATATACACCAGCCTCGTCTAACTGGCAGAGGAGGAGTCGTCGCGGTTATTTATAACGATTATCTAGGTGTAACACACAAACCTGGTTATAAATTTAATACATTTGAAGTTCTTCATACTCATATAATGTATGTAGCCTCGAAAAATAAGTCTACCCAGTTAATTCCATTGCTTATTATTTACAGGCCCCCGGGGCCATATTCTGAGTTTCTTTCTGAATTTGCAGATTTTATCTCAGATTTGGTTATTTCCTTAGACAAAGCTTTAGTTGTTGGAGATTTTAATATTCACTTCGATAACCCAGAAGACCCTTTAAAAACAGCGTTTGTGTCCAGCTTAGATTCAGTCGGGATTAAGCAGAATGTCATAGGACCGACCCATAATGGTGGTCACACCCTTGATCTAATACTAACATTCAGATTAAACGTAGACAATGTGGTCATACTTCCACAGTCTGAAGTTATCTCAGATCATTGTCTCATCTCATTCAAAATATGTCTGAGTAATAATATATGCACCTCGCCACGCTACTGTATTAAACGTACTTTCACGTCAACTACTGCACAAAGCTTTATAAATGATCTCCCAGAGCTGTCAACTTTGATTGGGTCACTGTCAGCCCTTGCAGAACTTGATCAGGCAACTGAATGCTTAGAGTCAACATTCCGCCATACTTTAGATAATGTAGCTCCTCTAAAAAGGAAAATGGTCAGAGACAAAAAATTAGCACCCTGGTATAATGATGACACTCGCACATTAAAACAGACCACTCGAAAATTGGAACGTAAATGGCGTCAAACAAAATTGGTAGTGTTCAAATTAGCTTGGAAGGAGAGCTTCCTGAAGTATAGAAAAGCTCTTAGTGCTGCGAGATCAACATATTTCTCCTCCCTAATAGAAGATAACAAAAATAATCCTAGATTCCTATTTAATACTGTAGCAAAATTAACCAGGAATAAGTCCACTATCAACACATGCACACCTGCAGTATGTAGTAGCAACGACTTCATGAATTTTTTTAATGACAAAATTGAGAATATCCGACAAAAAATTCAAACTACTAATTTAAGGTTAGACAATGAAAGTGACCTTGTAGTTAACAATATAACTGTATCAGATCATCAGTTAGAATGTTTTACTCCCCTAAAAGAAACTGAATTACTTTCATTAATCTCTACATCAAAAGCCTCAACTTGCGTACTAGATCCCTTACCGACACATCTATTCAAACAGATAATGCCTGGAGTAATTGAACCGCTTCTAAAAATAATAAATTCTTCTCTTATGATTGGCTATGTACCCAAATCCTTTAAACTAGCAGTTATCAAACCCCTGATTAAAAAACCTGACCTTGATCCCTGTCAACTGTCCAATTATCGGCCAATATCAAACCTCCCCTTTATCTCCAAGATCCTTGAAAAAGCTGTGGCACAGCAGTTATGCTCATATTTACGTAGGAATAACATCCATGAAATGTATCAGTCAGGATTTAGACCTCATCATAGCACAGAGACAGCACTGGTTAAAGTAGTAAACGACCTACTGTTGGCGTCTGATCAGGGCTGTGTCTCGCTACTTGTGTTGCTTGACCTTAGTGCAGCATTTGATACCATTGATCATTCCATTCTTCTGGATAGACTAGAAAATGTTGTGGGAGTTAAGGGAATGGCCCTCTCCTGGCTCAGGTCTTATCTAACTGATCGTTATCAGTATGTTGATATAAATGGTGATATTTCTAGATGTACCGAGGTAAAGTTTGGTGTTCCACAAGGTTCTGTCTTGGGTCCACTGCTTTTTTCTCTATATATGTTACCTCTGGGCGATATTATTCGTAAACATTGTATTAGTTTCCACTGTTATGCTGATGACACACAGTTGTATGTCTCTGCAAAACCTGATGAAAGACACCAGCTTAATAAAATTGAGGAATGTGTTAAGGACATTAGACACTGGATGCTTATAAATTTCCTTCTGCTTAACTCTGACAAGACTGAAGTACTTGTGCTAGGACTACATACAGCTAGAAGTAAGTTTTCTGATTACGCAGTAACTCTGGATGGCCTTTCTGTTTCTTCACGTGCAGCAGTAAAAGACCTCGGAGTGATTATTGACCCCAGTCTTTCATTCGAAACTCACATTGATAACATCACCCGGATAGCTTTCTTTCATCTCAGAAATATTGCAAAGATAAGAAATTTAATGTCATTGCATGATGCAGAAAAACTAGTCCATGCTTTTGTTACCTCCAGGTTGGATTATTGTAATGCCTTACTGTCTGGATGTTCCAATAAGTGCATAAACAAGCTCCAGTTAGTTCAAAATGCCACAGCAAGAGTCCTTACTAGAACTAGAAAATATGACCACATCACGCCTGTCTTATCCACACTGCATTGGCTCCCAATCAAATTTCGTATTGATTATAAAATACTACTATTGACCTTTAAAGCACTAAATGGTCTCGCACCACAGTACCTGAGTGAACTTCTGCTCCTCTATGACCCGCCACGCCTACTTAGATCAAAAGGTGCAGGCTATCTGCTGGTACCTCGTATAGTGAAGGCTACATCAGGGGGCAGAGCCTTTTCTTACAAAGCCCCACTGTTATGCCTTCCAAGTAATGTTCGGGAATCAGACACAGTCTCAGCATTTAAGTCTAGGCTGAAAACATATCTGTTTAGTCAAGCCTTTTGTTAATGGTGTTTATGAGGTAAAGGAGTAGATCTGGAGGGTCCTCAGACATAGAGTGTTTTGGTAAACTGGGATGTATGGATGCTGTCAGTCCCCACTCGCTTGCTCACTCGAGTTTGTTGACGGTGTAGTGGCTGGCTGCTTTATGTCCCGGGGCTCCCTCATGCCTGTGTTACCTTCTGGCTCTCTCCTTTTAGTTATGCTGTCATAGTTAGTTGCCGGAGTCCCTGCTTGTACTCGGTGCAATATGTATACTGTTCCTACTTATTCAGGTGACATTGGGCATACCTAACCACCTGTGTTTTCTTTCTCTCCCCCCACCACCCCAAATCTGTCCCTCTGAGTTACATGGAGTCAACAGGAAATCTTTTGGTGGAGACGGTGGGGACCTCGACTGGCTATCGTAGCCTGCAGGGAATCGGCCGTCAGACATTCTGTCGCATGTCCCAGACCCGGTGAAATGTAACTGAATTGTCTTGGCCAGGCCTAAGGGTCCCATCTGCATCTCATCATTGCTGAGGAGTGTGCTCCCATCACCCAATCAAGCATCCAGCCAGAGCAGGTCAAGATATATTTTTTACCATATTAACATGCCATTGTGTGTTATGCCTGATGTAAAGACTCTCGTCTCTGCGAGCCTACCACACAGATTTAATACTTGTCATTTTTAGGGCATACCTAACAACGCATTTTCTTTCTCTCTCTCTCTCTTCCCCCCCCCCATCTGTCCCTCTGAGTTACATGTTGATCCTGGGATTGAGATGCTGGCCTCTTCTGCCCCTCGGACCTGCTTGATCCATCCTGGTGCCCTGTGTCTGGTCGGAGTTTTATCGCCCCACTCCTGTGAAGGACGGCCCCATGAGGACAGTTGAGGGTTATACCTGTTAAAACTGTTAATATTATAGTCAGGCTGTCTGTTGTTGCCCAAATGAGGATGGGTTCCCTTTTGAGTCTGGTTCCTCTCGAGGTTTCTTCCTCATGTCGTCTGAGGGAGTTTTTCCTTGCCACCGTCGCCACAGGCTTGCTCATTGGGGATAGATTAGGGATAAAATTAGCTCATGTTTTAAGTCATTCAAATTCTGTAAAGCTGCTTTGCGACAATGTTTATTGTTAAAAGCGCTGTACAAATAAACTTGATTTGAAACTTGATTTGATTTGATTTACACAACATGCCTCCCACTTTAAAGGTGAAAACTGTTGTTTTATTGTGACACAAACAATAATTAAGATGAAAAAAACCCAAACATCTGGAGTAGAGGCACATGATCTGCTTTGGTTTCTACGTTAGATTGATAAATGACATGATAATATTTAGGATTGTGATATTTAAATGACAATGGTTTTCACCCACCACATTTATCAGTGCCCAATCATTCTTACACTGTGGTTGGCAAGATACAAACGTTTCATGAATCACATGTGAACCCTGTCATACGGTGATTTCTACACGTTGAGCTGCGCTGGTTTCTACATTAGATTGATAAATGAAACAACTGATGTCATCCTTGTTAGTAGAGTGGATAGTACTGTATCTCTGCCTGTCCCATGGAAGACCGGGGTTTGATTCCCTGATGGGGAGACTTTAAAAATGTATTAATGTGGGTGGTTCTAGTTGTTAACCCCACAGTTCAAAGTCATGCAGTTAGGGTAATATGTGCTGGTCTTGGGTAGCCTAGTAAACTAGACCCTAGTCAAAAATATTTTTGCCTACGAGTGGGTCTAGCCTCGGACCATATCAACAACACACCCCGGGCATCAAATCTTGCCTGCCAATCACAACGCAAGGTTTTTGTTTGGATTCTTTGGGGGGGCTTTTGCAGGAGTGACGACAAGGCTGCGCGACGCTGGAGAACAGCGCTCGTTTGACTCCGCTTTGGAATCAGTTTTAGAAGAATTAGACTTGGAGTTTTCATTGAAACATGAGCAGGAAGAGGATCTCCGCTCATTCCTTTTCAAGAAGGACATTTTCGCTGTTTTGCTGACCGGCTATGGCAAAAGTTTGATCTACCAGCTGGCTCCGTTTTCTGTCGCTCTGACTACGTCACAGTCACTGTTGCGCTGATTGGTCAGAGCGTTGGCCTATATGCACAGAGACAGTTTGAAAGACAATGGGTTGTTCCTACCCACACCCTTCGGAAATGTCTATGACTGAGACCAGACTAAATATTCACATTTAGTCTGGCTTGCCAGGCTAGGTCTTTGGCTGAAGTGCCCTGGAGTAATGTACTTAC
Source organism: Neoarius graeffei (assembly GCF_027579695.1). Lineage (NCBI taxonomy): Eukaryota > Metazoa > Chordata > Actinopteri > Siluriformes > Ariidae > Neoarius > Neoarius graeffei. Next base: position 28,103,055 of record NC_083569.1, on the reverse strand, counting down.
TTGCTTTTAAATGCCTTGAGACCTCAAGTATGGCATAGGAATAGGTCATACACACCGCCTAGTGGCCAGTGTTAGTAATTACCAGTCATACACACCACCTAGTGGCCAGTGTTAGTAATTACCAGTCATACACACTGCCTCGTGGTCAGTGTTAGGGGTCATCCATAATTTTCATCATTATCACGAGCGTATAAACCATACGCCGGGGGAGGGGGTTAATGACCAGGCGTACACTTTTTTAAAAATGGAAAAATGATGATCCGTCAATGTGCGAATCGGCGGCCGCCATGTTAAAAATTTCGCGCCACATCGGTGTTGCCAACTAGCTCTACACGCTTTCTTTCTTCAATACAACAACAATGGCTGACCCAGATTTTGACCGCATTTACAAATTTGTGAATAGCAGAAATACCGCTATTCATAAGACTCGTTCAAACGAGTACGAGCAGTTTTTAAGCATTTATTGTTTCCTGCATTCATCTGAGAGGAGGCAGTTAGGGCAGGACAGGCTGCTTGGAAAGAATCAAAAATGAACGTTTCAAAGCCAAAAGGCAACAGCTCCCCTTAAAAAGACAGTTCCTAATTTTCAATAATCAGACCCTCCAGGATGTTACGATTTGCAAATTCGACCAATCCCCGTGAATTCAGGGCGGTGTTGCGGTCCAATCACTGCAACTTTCCTGCAAATTTGACCAATCGTTGGTGTCTTGAGGTGACATTGACAAACTACCTTCCGCCTTACTTCCAGTGTTGCCAGATTGGGCGGTTTCCCTCCCAGTTGGGGGGGGGGGGATTTCAAGTGCATTTTGGCAGGTTTTGAACATATTTTGGGCTGGAAAACGTCAGCAGTATCTGGCAACACTGCTTACTTCCGTGTTTCCATTCAAGAGAAGCAGCATGTGCGAGTCAGTGTTTATGTAGGCTTAAATTCTGTTACTGAAAGTGTGGTATGTTTACAGTGAAGGACTGTGTGCACTTTACATTATTTTTTTTACTTAATACAAGAAATTAATGGATGCCAACATTTTTACCAAAATGGTATTTTATTTTCCATTGTTTAGGCAGCTTCAGCATCATACTGTGAGATTCTATTCAAATTGTTTTTCTTCTTTATGAAGCCTGAGCCATTTATTTTATTAGTTTATAATTAGTGTTTAATTTAGTCTTCAGGAGAGACTGCCTGCACACAGTACTAGTATTAATAGTTTTTTTTTTTCTTACATGAAAGCTGAGGCATTTATATTATATTTTAAGGTAACTTCATGCTGTGCTGTGAGGTTCTATGCACTTTAACTTTTGAACCAACAGGTGCATTTGGATAAGTAAAGCCTATTTTTCTGCATTTTTGTAGTCTTGGTAATCTTTTATATTGGTAAAGTTGTTTACAGGACCATTTCTCAGTGTCTTTGTTTTTTTAATCAATAGTTTTTCAGTAATAACTTAATATTTAACTCATCACTCAATTTTAATCACAAAAACAGAAAATCGCAACAATTTCTCGCAACTTTCACTTCCTCCCGCAATGTAATCACAACAAAAACCTAAAAAACACCGCAACTCATCTCATTATCTCTAGCCACTTTATCCTTCTACAGGGTGGCAGGCAAGCTGGAGCCTATCCCAGCTGACTACAGGCGAAAGGCGGGGTACACCCTGGACAAGTCGCCAGGTCATCACAGGGCTGACACATAGACACAGACAACCATTCACACTCACATTCACACCTATGGTCAATTTAGAGTCACCAGTTAACCTAACCTGCATGTCTTTGGACTGTGGGGGAAACCGGAGCACCCGGAGGAAACCCACACGGACACGGGGAGAACATGCAAACTCCACACAGAAAGGCCCTCACCGGCCATGGGGCTCGAACTCGGACCTTCTTGCTGTGAGGCGACAGTGCTAATCACTACACCACCGTGCTGCCCAACACCGCAACTTTCATCGCAATTTTTTGGAAAAACCCCCACAACATCAGACATTTTAGCCTGCAACAATCACAAAAAAGGCCCGCGAAATCCTGGGGGGACTGAAAAATGAATCGCCTGCTTTCCATGAAAACTTCTGGACCCGTCTTGTGTCTTCTTTTCTTCTCTTGTGAATCTTTGTATTGTCCTGTCATCCAATTTTAATAAAAAGTAATACAAGACATGGTTTTATTTTGAATTCCTATTCCACGTAGATCCATCATCATTTTTTTTGTCTGCTAATGTACACTTTTGGGGGGAGGGAGGGGGGTTGCTCAAAAGTCTACTCTTTGTAGACTCATGATAATGATGAAAATTATGGATGACCCCTTAGTAATTACCAGTCATACACACCGCCTAGGCACGGTGGTGTAGTGGTTAGTGCTGTCGCCTCACAGCAAGAAGGTCCGGGTTCGAGCCCCGTGGCCGGCGAGGGCCTTTCTGTGCGGAGTTTGCATGTTCTCCCTGTGTCCGTGTGGGTTTCCTCCGGGTGCTCCGGTTTCCCCCACAGTCCAAAGACATGCAGGTTAGGTTAACTGGTGACTCTAAATTGACCGTAGGTGTGAATGGTTGTCTGTGTCTATGTGTCAGCCCTGTGATGACCTGGCGACTTGTCCAGGGTGTACCCCGCCTTTCACCCGTAGTCAGCTGGGATAGGCTCCAGCTTGCCTGCGACCCTGTAGAAGGATAAAGTGGCTAGAGATAATGAGATGAGATGAGATGAGACACACCGCCTAGTGGCCAGTGTTAGTAATTACCAGTCATACACACCGCCTAATGGCCAGTGTTAGTAATTACCAGTCATACGCCGCCTAGTGGCCAGTGTTAGTAATTACCAGTCAGACACACCGCCTAGTGGCCAGTGTTAGTAATTACCAGTCATACACACCGCCTAGTGGCCAGTGTTAGTAATTACCAGTCAGACACACCGCCTAGTGGCCAGTGTTCGCGGAGCGCCTGCGCGAGCGGAGCCCCATAGGCATAGAGTGTGGATACCTAAAGAAACCCATCGATTTGTTTTCTGATTTCTTGTCATGATGCATTTCATTGTACCTCTTACCTTTAACTGACAAGCATAATTTTATCATTTAAAGAAGTGTATGCTTATTTACATATATGATTTTCTTTCAGCTCACCAGCAAAGTTATTTTCTCTTTTGGATGAAACGAAGCCCAAAGATTCCAGCCTGCAGAAATTGTCTAAAAATACAGCCAGATGGCCGAGCACTGGAGTTCATTCTGTCTCAAAATACTGTATTACGTGCATTATTCATTTTGATAACCGTGTAATAAGGACCTGAGACCTTCGTGCAAAATGTGCACACTTCTAAAAAAAAATGTTCATCTTTTAGGAACAAACTATCACTCTAGAACAGTGGTTCTCAAACTTTTTTCACCAAGTACCACCTCAGAAAATACTTGGCTCTCCAAGTACCACCATAATGATCAACATTAAAATACAGTAGCGTAGTAGGCCTAAGTATTCATTAAAAACAAGGCGGAGGTTTTATTTAACAAGTATATTTAATATTGTTGGCCACTGTAACATTACGCACAGTACTTTGAACAGTAACACTGTGTTTAAATATAGGAAAATAAAACACTGTACTTAAATAATGAATCAAATAAAATTAATTGCACATAAAAGTGACATAAACATTGTACTAAAATAAATATTAAGAGTTCTTAAAGATTAAATGAAAATGTACTTAAAAGTTAAATAACTGTACTGTTCTTAATGCGCTCAATCAGTGTCTTTTTAACATCGTCAGCCATGTCATTTATTCTCCTTGACACGGTGTCATTTGAAAGCGGCACCAAGTTTAACTCTCTGGCAGCTTTCTCTCCACACATGATACGTGTCATCTCTCTGGCTAATGGTAAACACAGCAGTTCCCCAATTGTGTGCGGCTTACCGGCTCTGGCAATCAGGAGGCTGGCACGATATGAAGCTTCCTGTGCTTTGGCTACGGGTGTACCATTGGACAGAATGGTGGACTTGGACTGCTTCAGTTCATCACGTTTTTGTAAAAAAAAAAAATCCATTGTTTTGTCTTTTAGTGCTGTGTTTGGTTGTAAGATGCCGTTTGAGATGCGATGGTTTCATGGACTCATTGCTCAGAACGTCCCCGCGTACAACACACTGCGGCCTGGGCAGCTCCTCTGTCCCACTCCAAATGAATCCCAGTTTTATGTATTTTTCGTCATACTTCCTCCTCACTGGTTTCTGCCGTTTCCTAGCAGTTCTGGGGCTGGTTTTGCCACTGTCGTTAGCATCTGCGCTCGGCTCACACACGTCCTCTTCAGTTCTCCCTCTCCCCTGATCCATGCTCCCATTCGCGGATTTAAGCCATGACAGTAATTTTGTCGTATTCGTCATAATTAGCAAAGCCACCTCCACCTTTTCCCATCACAGCCTAGTCTACCAATGGCGGATAACCGTCTGTCAGCGGAACCGGCGGGAATGCATACGTATGCTACGTATGGCTACCCAGAAGCACTTGCAAACTTTTTAAAATTATTAACTTAATTTGTATCTCCTTTCATTTTCTTGTCATCAGTTGATAAGATATTTTCATCCATTCGGATATTATGGATAGTACTTCACGTTTTATTTTTTTAATTTTATTTATATTTAATTAAGTAATTCTTTGGCGTACCACTAGAATGGAGCCCGCGTACCACTAGTGGTACGCGTACCACAGTTTGAGAATCACTGCTCTAGAAAACTCTTTAGTCCATGCGCTGCATTCGGACAAGGAGTCCGTTCCCGGGAGGTTCTAATCCCACTGGGGTTTTATCCCGGGGTTTTGTACCAGGCAGCGGATTCATTGTATTATATTTACTTTCAAAATGATATTATTTTTCCAATATGTTTTTTTTTTTTTTTCTTGTCTCAGCAATGGTGAAATCGAATTTGTAAATAAAATCAGTGTCCTGACTCTACTCATCAGGCCAGAGCTATTCTCTTTCTGTGTATATTTTGTCCAACATAAGGAAACAGTATAGTAACTATAACGGTAAAGAAATAAAATAAGAGAAGCTGGCTATACAGAGCATTTTTTAACATAGTTACTGGGAGACCAAATCCCAAACCAGCTTCACTGGGAGACCAAATTTTATCATTTGGTTCAATTGGTTGCAATTAATTAACCAAGTACCATGTAAGTATACATTTAACAAGGAAAACGAAGATCTATGTTATAAGATATACACACAAGATCATGTTGCTTAAGAAAAACAAAACTAAAATTTGGTTACTGAGATGGCTGATGTCAGAATCTGATGTCATTACTGTGTAACTTTGAGTGTCTTTGACATAACATTTGTGCTTGGTAATTGCTCTTGATAGCTGTGTAGTCACTGTAGTGTGTTTGTCTGTATGGTGACTAGTGAACCATTTTGCATCACAGAATATGCCGCAGCGGTGCAGCCACATGGACTCTGGGGCCTGTGATTGTATTGCCCAGACCAGTTGGTCTCCTAGTGGAAAATCCTTAAAAAATGCTCTGGATCATGATACCGCTTAAAACTATTCCTATGCCATTCTTGAGGTCTCAAGGCATTTAAAAACAAAGAGTGAGGCCATGGTTCTGTGTATCTCCTTGAAGTACCTTGCTCAAGGGCACTTCAGCCCAAGACCAGCCCATGTTAACTTAACTACAGAGCTGACACAGGGAGAACATGCAAACTCCACACATGCCCCTTTTCCACCAAAGCAGTTCCAGGGCTGGTTCGGGGCCAGTGCTTAGTTTGGAACCGGGTTTTCTGTTTCCACTGACAAAGAACTGACTCTGGGGCCAGAAAAAACGGTTCCAGGCTAGCACCAACTCTCTGCTGGGCCAGAGGAAAGAACCGCTTACGTCAGCGGGGGGGCGGAGTTGTTAAGACCAACAACAATAACAAGACCGCGAAAGATCGCCATTTTTAAGCGACGAGAAGCAGCAGCTGTACAAACGCGAAGTCATCCATTATTATTATTGTTGTTGTTGCTGCTGCTGCTTCTTCCGTGTTGTTTTTGCTTCGATATTCGTGCCAAGGTTTATGCAAACGTAGCAACATAACTGACGTATACAGTGACGTAACCGACGTATACAGCGAGGTAATGACGTGGCTTCCCTTAGCACCGCGAGCTATGGAAAAGCAAACTGGTTCTCAGCTGGCTCGCGAGTTGAACGAGTTGTGAACCAGCACCAGCACTGGCCCCAAACAAGCCCTGGAACTGATTTGGTGGAAAAGGGGTAACAGAAAGGCCCCCATCAGCCTCGAACCCAGAACCTTCTTGCTGTGAGGTGACAGTGCGAACCACTACATCCCCCTGCTGCCCAAGTTAATAAATTTTTAAAGCCTCCCCATCAGGGAATCAAACCCCAGTCTTCCGCGTGACAGGCAGAGATACTGTCCACTATACTAACGAGGACAATGCAATAATCCTCATTTATCAATCTAACGTAGAAACCAGCGCAGATCAAAGTGCATAAATCACCATATGACAGGTCTCACGTGTGATTCATGAAACGTTTGTATCTTGCCAATCACAGTGTAAGAATGATTGGGCATTGATAAATGTAGTGGGTGAAAACCACTGTCATTTCAATATCACAATCCTAAATATTATCGGTTTAGAGGCCTTGCTCCTTGACTTTACGACATGGAGAGGTGTAATATGGTCAAGAAGAGAAACTTATCTGCCCTCAGAATAGAAGCTTCAACATCACAAATCCAATGGAATGAATTATTTCTATTTGGCAGCCTGAACAGTAGCATCGCAGGAAGGCAGGAAAATGTGGTATGGAAAGCACTTAGGTGGAGTAAAAATGTTGTGTGTTATTCCTCACCTCATGCTTATGGAATGGGATGTTCAACAAACTCATCAGACTGGTCAGGTCTCCTATATTACAGTGTCATATATAATCACATACAGACCCAGTCTACCATAGAAACAATATAAACAGTCGTTCACCAATGAAAATACATTTCTAGAGATAACAAATAGTGTTAGCTTAAAGTTTAGAGGCATCTATGATCTAATAATGATGCTCTCAATTTTATAAAATTAAACTTTGCCTTAGGATGTAGCACAAGCGAATATTTTTGCCTCGAGCCCCAGGAAAAAGTTGTCAATAATTATTTAGGTTTTCAGACCAGTGATCAGAATATTTTTAAAGAAATATTGCTGCTGGCTCATCCAAGTTTAATACTTCATTGAAATGTGTTTTGAGTTGTTTATTTGTATGTTGGTCACATTTGGCTTGTGTTTCTAAACTTATACTTTTGTAATGTCAGGGTTCAAAGCTCACACAGCTGCAGTCACGTGACCACACCTTCTGATATGACTTAGTGTTCCGACTGATTCACAAATCACAACAAAGGAAGGAGGACAAGGACAGAGACTGAAGATCTTAATTCATTTACTTAAAGACAATAGAAATATTTACAAAATGAATGAATGGTGTGAGTAAGGCAATTAATCAGTAGTGTTAGACAGTGCAAGCATGTGATGATAGTGGAGTGAAGAGCTGTAACATGAAAGAAAAACCAAATATAAAACAAAGCCATAACAAATAACCAAACCCAAGACAGCAGGTGATGAGCTCCAAGCCCCCGCCATTTCCCAAAGGCTCCTCCTTTTAAAGGAGATCCCAGGTGTTTCCGTAATGAGCTCCTCAGCCACAACTCCAAGCATCACAGCGGCAGCGCTGAGAGTCTCCCAGCCTCCAATCCAGTGTCACTAACCTGATCCAGTGTTCAGTGCAGCTCAGGTTTCTCTTCACTGACCGCAAATCTTTCACCTTTTACTAAACATTTCCGGGGAGAGGGATGTTAATGAGCTCAGCTTATTTTTGCAGGCTTTGCTCTGGTAGAGCTGGACATGTTTCATGGTCAAATGTTAGAAATATCGAACCTTTTGCATGGAAACCACACACACACACGGTGATGTCTCTCTTCAAAAGGATCCAGCTGTTGGGGGCGGAGTCTAGCTGTGTTTACCTTTCTGTTACCTTTCTTACCTTTCTACCCAATCCGGCTGAGTTCAGTGCTATTTGGCTTGAAGAATTCTCTGCGATTCCAGAAAAGGTTAAAATTGTCTATGAAGTTTATACAGGTACCAAATAAAAAATAAGTTTTTCCAAGCCAGGTGTTAAGACTGAAGAGTCTAGTAAATGCAAAGCTTCCCCTTGCAGGGAGTGGGCCACTGATAAAAGATTGTATTCTAGTCTTATAGAGATCAGAAAAAAGTTTTCTGAAATCATCTTGGACAAACAGCTGTTCTCTGAAAACATCATTTGCTCCCACATGCACAACAATACGTTTGATAGTTTTATGCTTGGACATGAGTTTCAAAATGCTGTCTTTGGTGTCAGAGATGGATGCATTTGGAAGGCAGCAAATAATTAGTGTTGGGAGTAATGCGTTACAAAAGTAACGAATTACTGTAATGCATTGCTTTTTGCAGTAACGCGGTAATGTAAGGCATTACAGAAAAGATTTGGTAATATTTTACTCGGTACAAATGTCAGTAATGCGCGTTACAATGCATTTTTAACCTGGAATGAAGTGGTGGGTTTTTTTTCCTTCAAACAAATTCGCCAAAATCACGCGAGATCAGCAGAGGTGAAACGTCTGCGCAAAATGTTTCACTGCCTTTTCCTTTAGGCTACTCAGACAGGAGAGAGAGAGATGAGTGAACCTGCAGCTGATCTAATGTCGGATAGCACATTCTCCAGATGGGCATACGCCCATTACTTTAAGTTTGTGAAAAATAAGGATGTGAAGAACATCGTAGTCAGATGCACTTTGTGTGCTAAACCTAAAGAACTGTCCACTTCCTGAAATAGCACGAGTAATTTAACTAAAGAGGGGCAGCACGGTGGTGTAGTGGTTAGTGCTGCCGCCTCACAACAAGAAGGTCTGGGTTCGAGCCCTGTGGTCGGCGAGGGCCTTTGTGTGCGGAGTTTGGATGTTCTCCCTGTGTCCGTGTGGGTTCCCTCCGGGTGCTCCGGTTTCCCCCAAATACATGCAGGTTAGGTTAACTGGTGACTCTACAATAAATTGAGTGTGAATGGTTGTCTGTGTCTATGTGTCAGCCCTGTGATGACCTGGCGACTTGTCCAGGGTGTACCCTGCCTTTCGCCTGTAGTCAGCTGGGATAGGCTCCAGCTTGCCTGCGACCCTGTAGAACAGGATAAAGCGGCTACAGATAATGAGATGAGAATTTAACTAAACATTCACAGAGGTGCCACAGTAACATGAAGCAAGCGGAGGATGAGAGTGGTGATAAAATCACAAAGCAGCCAAAATTAACGTTCTCCCGCTCTGAGATGCTCCTTCAGCCTCAGGAGGTTAGGAGACTTGTGGTGGAGTATGTTGTTGAAGATATGCTGACAGTTTGTTTACATTTTTCCTACGGAAGCCGTGAGAGGCCCTTCATATAATCTTTTTTTATTCACCTTGTTATCCCGAGATAACGACATAATTAATTCAGGATCTCGAGAAAACAACACAACTAATTCGAGATCTCAAGAAAACAAAACCATTATTTCAAGATCTCGAGAAAACAAAACAATTATTTCATAATCTCAGCTGGATCACTGTATCTCCGTCGGTAGAGACGAAGCCGGGCCAGTCTTCTGCGGAGGTGCCGCGAACTAATTTTGAAATTATCCCTTATTAAAAGACTTAATGCAATCTCTCCCTGTGTCAACCCCTGATCAGAATATTGCCTTATTAGGTGATCGATTATTCCAGACATTCTAATGACCAAAGTTGCGTCTATACAGAATGAGAAATAGCCCCAAAGTCAGCATATCACAAGTCTCTTAGCGTACCTGAATGAACCATTTCTCAGCTGTTTTCTTGAGATCATGAAATAATTGTTTTGTTTTCTTGAGATCACGGAATAATTGTTTTGTTTTCTCGAGATCACGGAATAATTGTTTTGTTTTCTCGAGATCTCGAAATAACGGTTTTGTTTTCTCGAGATCTCGAATTAGTTGTGTTGTTTTCTCGAGATCCTGAATTAATTATGTCGTTATCTCGGGCAGGCCCGCTGACAGGGGGGGACAAACGGGTATGTTGTCCCGGGCCCAGGAATGGGGGGGGGGCAGAACTGGGCTCTCATGAAGTTGTGATTATTTTATTTCATTTCAAAATGTGTTGATTTGGGGGAGAAATGTGCTATATTTGCATTTAATAAATGATTTCTAGATCTTTTGCCTTTATTGTCTTTGAAAAAGGCATCAAGAACCCCCTACAACCCCTAATGCAAAAATGGTTTGGTCTGACTCATTGATTAAGGGGAAAAAACGACATAGTTCGATCATAGCGCTTCGACAATCAGCGTGCGTGCCATTTGCCAACATGCACAAGTCAGGAGCACAGAAAAGAAAAGAGAAAAAGAGAGGAAGAAACCAAGAGACTCAGGGGCTCACTGCATAAATATTTTAAAAAAAGATTTGGATGATGCAGCAGGTACTAGCAAAGGCAGTGGGGCAGCTGAGCCAGGTAAGAGAAAGACACAGCCAACTTTTTCCAGCCCCGTAAAGTAACCCCAACCAAGACACGCGCGGCACGCAATTCATGTTACAAACGAGGGGAGAGCAAGTCACACTGAACACCATATCAAACGCACAGGGCATTGAATCATTTCATAACCACAACGGCTTAATAACATTGCGTTTCATATATCTGATTGAAGCTAAGAATATTCACATTAGCCTGCAATCATATCCCACCGTTTCTCGAGCGGTGTGTTCGTCTATGCTTTTCACACTGGACAGTATGCACGCCCGCACAACAAAAGTCTGGCGCATTGCATTTCGCACCTGAATAGTTGCAGACTAAGGAAATGTTAAAATGTTAAAACTGTAAAAATGTTGAAATGCTAAAATGAAATGGTTGTTGACCGGTTGAATGGTTTTTGAATACCTGTCATTTAAGGGTTGGAGTGAGTAGAGACTGGGATAAGAGAGGTGGGTGTGTGTGGGGGTTGTTGGGGGGGCATTCAGAGCATTTTGTCCCGGGCCCAGCCAAAGCTGTCAGCGGCCCTGTCTCGGGATAACAAGGTGAGTAAAAAAAGGATTATATGAAGGGCCTTTCTCGGCTTCCGTATTTTTGTCCTGTATAACTGAGTTTTTTTTTCTGGTCGGAAGTCAGACTAAAGTGATTGAGCTGCCTTTCCTTCGAGGGCTAATATGTCTAAGCACTTCAATATCATTAAAAGCACTTTGATTTTGTTATTTCTAATTCTGTTTTTCGAAATGTGACTGGGTAGCCTCATATAGCTAATAGTCATTATCTAGCTGTGATTTAAAAGGCTTGTGGGTTTTTTTTCAGGCCAGTTTTATTGTAGGCTACGATTTGCCATAATATGTTCATTTTTGTTAAATTTCTGAAATGATGGAGTCATATCCCTTAGGGCTAATCTTTTTTTTTTTTTATGAAGCATAAACTATGCTTAATGCTGTAAACTTGAAAACAATAAAGGCATAGAAATGCTAATCTTGTATCCTGTCATATCTTTAGACATTACAATACATTACAGTTCAATTAATGTTAATATGAATAGGCCTAAAGTTACAGTATTTCTTTCACCTATTGTCTGTTCTTGCAATGATTGTTCCTTGTATTGTGCCATGAGCCATCACTGTGGCTATTATATTCTACTGTTTTTAACCATAAGCCTAGCTCAGTCAGATACCACATCACCTTCCACTGGATGTGTGATGAGCTAATTGAGCGTCTTGAGCTACATTTAGATTGCCAGATCCATACTTCCAGTTATTTTGGTGAGAGTAACTTAAAAGTAATGCAATAGTAGTGTAATGCCTTACATTTTAAATACAGTAATATTGTAATGTAACTCATTACTTTAAAATGACAGTAACAAGTAATAAATAATGCAAAACAGTTTTGAAGTAACTTGCCCAACACTGCAAATAATCATCCCATGTCCTTTTAAATATCTTACAGTGGAATCACCAAGAACAAGGGTTGTGGGATCAGGTGGTGTTATGAGCTGCTTTTTGCCTCTTTCCACAGCTCTTCGGTTGTGGTGCAATCTCTTTCTATGATGTGCTTGTCCGGCTGAAAATTCCGCTTCCACATCCCTGAGGCATTCAAATTTGTTCTGAAGCCTTATGGGCTGTGGATTTTCCATAAGATTGTAAAACCTATTGTAGCTTGCAGACCTGGCGTTAGGGTTTTGCTAGGATTCGAACCTGGTTCGTTGGTGTGATAATCCAGCAAACCCCCACTAGGCCACCAGGGGGATGACTCAAATGCAGAGGCGGAAGTAGAAAAAGTATCAAAAAGGTTTATTTACAATATGTACAAAAAATATCCAAAAAGTAAAAATACAAAAACGCTCAGAAGATCTAAGGGAAAAAATAAAAAATCTAAAAGTACAAAACAAACGCCAAAAAAACAGAAAAGAAAAGGCAAAAATACCAAAGCTCAGAAGATCCAAAAAACTACTAGGTCCAAAAGAAAAGCAAAATGCAAAATAAAGAACACGGTACAGAGGAAACTGGAGATAAACATAACAGCACAAAGACTCCGTGACAAGAGGACTGAACTCAGGGGGTATAAATACACAAACTAAATTGAACACAGGTGAAGATAATCAGGACTAAACAGGCAATTAACACAAACACAAAACACAGGAACAGTGGCGGCCTCTAGAGGCCAAAATAAACATGACACGAAAAGGAAATAACAGCGGCCTCTAGAGGCCAAAACAGTCCTAGTCCTAACACCTGGCTCTGTTTCTAATAGCATGGCTGTGGAGCATGGGTTGCATAGTATCAGAACGAACTGGTGTTGAGGTAATTACTCTTCTGTTTTTATTTTTGGGCCTGCCACCCATCGTGTGCCAGTTTTCTGTACTCACATTTTGCTTTCTTAGATCGATGCATTCATCCACTCGATTTGCAATGCCATCGGCCTGTCGGGGTGCAATCTCTGCATTCTCAGCCACTGTTTCTGTACTCCTTTTGTGAGATATCGCTCTTAGTTCATCCGTCTTTGGCAGAGCATCAATCTTTGATTCCAGGATAGAAATCCTCTGTTCTAGTTCTCAGAGGTGGAAAGTAACGAATTACATTACTCGCGTTACTGTACCTGAGTAGCTTTTTTGTGTACTTATACTTTTTCAAGTAATTTTTAAAGAGTGTACTTTTACTTTTACTTAAGTATGTTTTCTTTTAAGTAGTGTACTTCGGTACATTTTACATCACAACTGTTACTGAGTAAAAAAAAAAATAAATAAAAAATTAAAAAAGGCTAAAACGGAGAAGGGGAAATGCGTTCTGGAAATGAATCACGGGAAGCACAGTTGTCGCGCGCGAGTCTCACACAGACAATGGCGGACATGCACTGGCGCTTTAAGGGGGGGGGCTTCGGGGGGCTCAAGCCCCTGGGCCACAGCCAATCAGGGGCCTTGTAATATTAATAAAATAATAAACTGTCGGAATCATGGGCCTACATTAATGTACGGATAGAAATAAGGTTAGAAATAAATGAGTGCACAGTAGCCTGCTGTAAGAGACATGGTGGATGTGGTTCGCGAAATGAACACCCACAACTGTACCAGAATAAAATGTAACAAAATGTAACGTCACGCACGAAAGCACGCCAAAGACTGCAGACTACAGAGACACAAATTTAGAGGCTTTGAAAGATGAAGCGTTCACATGTTAGCGGGGCGCATAAAAGGAAAAAAAGAGAGATGCAGGTAATGATGGAATCGTTGCCTAAAGTCACAGACTTTTTTAAGGTAAGGATCACCAATCTGTTCAGAATATCAGCTACTTATCAGTTATCAGCCTACCAGCAGCTAGGCTATGTGCAGCTAGGCTAGATATGCTATGATCTGTCCAACAGTAAAATAAATCAGTTGTGATTTGAATACGTGTCGTGTGATTTGAGTTATAATCCTGTTAGTATAATAGCATATTTCGATGGGGATAATAAAATGTCTAAAACGGCATCTACTGAAGAAATTGATGAAAAGATTGTAGCCTATAATTTTCACAGTTCAGGCAGCAGACAGAGTAAGCATACTGAGGGGAATAGCAATACAAAGCTAGCGCAGATCCACATTTCTCGCTAGCTGTGTTGGGTGTGTTGTGTGTGGATTTAAGTGAAATACTTGAGAAGTTCTGTGGTCAAGACAACGTTTTAAGGTAAGGACACTTGATTATTAATGTTTGCCCACCGTGGCTTGTTGTTGACGAAAGGCCCACATAATTTTGCCTTATGCAGCTACTGCTAGCATCATGCTTTGAACTAGGTTAAGCTCATTTGCGCTAAAGGATGGGTTTATTGAAGGACTTTGATGTAGCTAGTTTCTTTTTTAAAAATCGTATGCTCAAAACAGTATGCCCGTGTTCATCATGTTTAACTTTTTTCTTGATGGAGTGCGTGAAATATTGTTGCAAGTGGTATTTTGATGCAGTCATGTCAAAAAGGCAGTTGAATGCACGGTCTTATTCAAGGAGAAGGAAGACTTGCATGATGCTTGAACATAGATCGGTAAAATAGACCCTAGTAGGACTTGGTTTCGTGTGTTTCGGTCTGTAGAGTTATGAGTTTGGCCGCTGTCCATGGTGTTTACGTTTCATGTGGCCGCCGAGCCAAGTACCTTGACTTGCAGTGAATGTTTGTTTTCATGCCGCTGAGCTATTTTTATGTACAGTGGTGCTTGAAAGTTTGTGAACCCTTTAGAATTTTCTATATTTCTGCATAAATATGACCGAAAACATCATCAGATTTTCACACAAGTCCTAAAAGTAGATAAAGAGAACCCAGTTAAGCAAATGAGACAAAAAATATTATACTTGGTCATTTATTTATTGAGGAAAATGATCCAATATTACATATCTGTGAGTGGCAAAAGTATGTGAACCTCTAGGATTAGCAGTTAATGTGAAGGTGAAATTAGAGTCAGGTGTTTTCAATCAATGGGATGACAATCAGGTGTGAGTGGGCACCCTGTTTTATTTAAAGAACAGGGATCTATCAAAGTCTGATCTTCGCCTCGGTCGACGATTTCGGTTGGAAAAAGCTTCCCTGCAGAGTGTATGCAAAAGGAAATGACTCTGGTGGGACTTGAACCCACAACCTTTGAATGGCTTCTCTGATGAGCCTAGAAGTCCAACACGCTATCCATTGCGCCACAGAGCCCAGCTTGCCCTAACTTCATGGTGTTTCCTCTCAGATTCTTTCAAATTCCTGGCTGGCCTCACGTTTCCTGTTCTGTTCCAGGGACAAGTCCTTTTCTTGTCATAACAGATGAAATGAACATGCAGTAAACCTCAAAACCAATGAACTCTGGGAGGATCTAAACCCACAAGCATCAGCACAAGGCTTGCAATTCAACATCCAGTATGCCACCATGCCGTCTTCGCTCGTTTTTCAGCTCAGAAAGTAAGACGGGCACGGAAGGAATCGGTCTTGCACTGACAGAAGACTTTTGTCTCAGGTACTGCTGGGATACCATGGCTCCTGTTTACTGGCAGTCCCTATTGGGCCAGTTTTATCATCTTGGCATGGCTTTTCATCTCACGCTCTTCCACAATTATGGGCGCCATACTACTTGCCTGTACTTCTTGATTGTAGAGGTGCATTTTTGTCAGCAATTGAAAGAAACCTTCAAGAGAGTCTCGAGAGCAAAGACCTGTGGCAGGACCTGAATCGGCAAGCCTTTAAATGCAACAAGCCTTCTCTGTGAGCAACTGAAATCAACATTCAGTTGAGTCTTGCATCAGGCGCTGCTGGGTTTTCTCCCACATGGAGAACGCAAGTGTTGGCTTTGGAGGTGTAAGCACAAATTATGGCAGGAGTGAATGTCATGAGTATTGTGAGGAACTGGAATTTCAGGTACAGCTTCCTTTTGGCCAAATTCGGAGGAAGAGGTGGAACATGGTGATATTACTGGTTGACTGGGGTCAAGAAAGAATTGCATCTCAGATGGAAAAGAGGGAATGGCCATATCCAAAGGATTTCGCCTCAGGTCAACGATTTCGTTTGGAAGAAGCTTCCCTGCAGAGCGTATGCAAAAGGAAATGACTCTGGTGGGACTTGAACCCACAACCTTTGAATGGCTTCTCTGATAACCCTAGAAGTCCAACACGCTATCCTTTGCGCCACAGAGCCCATTTTGCCCTGCCTTTGTGGTGTTTCCTCTCAGATTCTTTCAAATTCCTGGCTGGCCTCACATTTCCTGCTCTGTTCCAGTGCAAATCATAAACATGAGAGAGGACAGCCCTGACGAGTACCTCTACTCAAGGGGAAGATATCCGATACTGAACCATTTATGAAAACCCTCGCAGCTGGGGACCTGTACAGCACCTTGATCCACTCAACAAAACTGGAGTCCAAACCATACCTGTTCAAAACATCAAATAGATACTCCCACCTGATCAAATGCTTTTTCAGCATCCAGTGACACAGCAACAACCTTGCTTTTTTGTCATTTGCGTTAATTGTATAACATTTAGAAGCCGTCGGACACTGGAGTGTGAGTTCCTACCCCTGATGAATCCTGTCTGGTCCAGTCTCACTCAAATGGGCAACACTTCTTTCAAACTTCTAGCCAGAAGCGTAGACAAAATTTTACAATCAACCCCAAGCAAGCTTATTGGTCTATAGAATGTACAAATATCAGGAGATTTATCTTTCTTTAAAATCAGAGAAATATGGGTGAGATTTAAAGTTAGTGGGAGTGTGCCCCTCCTAAATGATTCCATAAACATGTTAGTTAAGTGCCCCACTTCAAATTTTGCCATCTTTTTATAAAATTCAGGTCCAAACCCATCAGGGCCTGGTGCTTTCCCACTCTGTAGGGATTTAATGGCCTCCAAGACTTCCTAGGCTGTGACTGGCCTACACAGACCTTTTCTGCTTTCTTCAGATAGGGTAGGGAGATTAATTCTGTCAAAAAAAAAATCCTTAGAATTGATATGTTTTGACACTCAGATGAGTATAGCTTGAGCTAGATGAGCAAGTAGCCAGATGGATTTATTCCCAGATTCAAACAGTCTGTGCCTGGCATAAAATATTGCTGATTCTGCTTTTTGAGTTAGCAGTTGAGCTAAAGCAGATCTGGCTGCTTCTAATTTCTTCAACACATAACTGGAGAAAGACACTTTAAAATCTCTTTCCATGATAGCAATGTCTCGATCAAGCTCCAACTGTTTTGCTAATATGTTCTTCCTCTTCGCAGTTGTGTAAAAAATGATAGACCCTTTGAGGAAGGCCTTGTCTGTTTCCCATAAGGTCGAGGCTGAAACCTCAGGTGAATCATTTGTAGAAATAAAAAAGTTCCCATTGATTTCCTAAATATGTTAAAAATGCAGGATTGCTAAGAAGAGATGGATTTAAATGCCAATGTCTAGATAAAGGGTCATAGTAAGGAGGCAGGCGTTCTATAGAGATTGATGAGTGGTCTGAGAGAATGCATGTGTTAATGGAGCAGGCTCCGGTTCTGTCAAGGGCCGATCTAGAGATGAAAATATAATCAATTCTAGAAAAAGAATGATGGGGATGTGAGGAAAAATGTGAAATCTTTCTCTCAGGGATTAGTGACTCTCCATGTGTCAAATAACTTGAGGTCTGACCAAAGCTCTATTGTTGCTTTTGCCATCTTTGATAACAAAATATTATTTCCAGATATTATTTGTCAAGATATTATTTGTTTATTGGTGACCTTGTTAAAATAATAAAGACAAACTCTTTCTTTCTTTGCCCGACCTAACTTTTCCCTATTTCCTGGTTTTCTCCATGCTCAACAAGCAGCTGGACTGTTAGTCTGCAGTAATTCTTTCCCCTACTTTTTCATTAGACAGATCACACAACACTCAGCTGTTCCTTTTCAAAATTCAACAATCCCCACTCCCTAGTTACTTACTTACTGACAGCTGAATCCTTTTGAAAAGAGACATCATCTTGGGGGTGTATGAGGGGGGTCCATGCAAAAAGCTCAATATTTCTAACATTTGACCACCAAAAATGTTATCTATCTATCTATCTATCTATCTATCAAAAATGCTCGTTGGTCAGACATTTCCCTGCCTGTTTGCAATGGATAATAAAGCTGTAAAGGTGTAAGAGATTGACCAAGGCCAAATTACCCTATACCAGCTTTCTGGACCTCCAATACAGTTTCACTAACCTGATCCAGTGTTAAATGTAGCTCAGGTTTCTCTTCATTAACATATAAAGCTTTTGTGGTTTACTACAGATTGCTGGAGAGGGGCATATTATGGCCCTTTTCCACTACCCTTTTTCAGCTAGCTTCAGCTCACTTCAGCCCGACACGGCTCGCGTTTCGACTACCAAAAACAGCACGACTCAGCTCGCTTCAGCCCTGCTTAGCCCCTAAAACTCGCACAGTTTTGGAGTGGGGCTGAAGCGAGCCAAACCGTGCCGAGTGAGGCTGGGGTCGTGAGGAGACACTCCCCTGTGCAGTGATTGGTGAGGAGGAGTGTCCTCACATGCCCACACATGCCCCGCGAGCACGCTGGGATCTGTAAACACCGTAAACCCGGAAGGAGAAGAATTACGAATTACGAGAATTATGAAGCCTTATGCTCCTCGCCTCATCTATACACTCTTGCCAGTATCTGGACAACAAGCCACAGCACCAAGACCAGCAACACTAACGACTCCATGTCCTCCATGTTTATTGTTTACTATCCGGGTCGTGAGACTACCGCTTAAAAGATCACTGATGTCACTGTTTGCGCCGCCTAACGACATCACGTGACTTCCACCCACTTTCGCTAACTCCACCCAATGTGTCCACCCACTTCCAGCCAGCACGGTTCAGCGCGGTTGTAGTCGAAATGCAACTCCAACAGCCCCACTCAGCTCGACTCAGCACGGCACGGCTCAGCCCGACTCAGCTGCGTTTGTAGTGGAAAAGCGGCATTAGTAAGCTCAACTGCGTTTTTTTTTTTTGTAGGTTCTGCTCTGGCTGAGTTGTACATTTTTGGTGGTCAAATATTAGAAATATCAAGCTTCTTACAAAGAATCTCCTCCAACCATTTGGTGCACCCCTGAGATAATATCTCTCTTCAGAAGGATTCAGCTGTGTTTACCTTTCTGGATTTTAATATTTGGAAGTGGTACATTTAAAGCTGTTAAATGCAGCCAGTTATCAGTTTTCTGCATTTTGGTTAAGATCTGTTCTTATCAGTTTAATATCTGATATGTTCTTTAAATGAGAATGTTATATTAAACAGATTTTTAGAACAGGGAGCTGGAATAGGGGCTTGCTCTTTCTGCTCCATGCATCAATCTGGTATTGCAGTACCTCCAGGAATAGTGCCCTTCTTGAAAAAAAAAAAATCCTATGTCATTTTTGTGTTTGATGTGTTTTCTGAATGATGATGATCAATTAAATTGATTTTTTTTTAGAGCAGAGAGCTGGAAAAGGGGCTTACTCTTTCTGCTGTATACAGTAAATCAACACGGCGTTGCAGTAGTTCTAGAAATGATGACCTTATTAAAAAAAATTACAGCCAAATCCTTTTGAAAAGAGACATCATTTTAGGCGTGCATGGGAAAGAATTACTGCAGACTAATGGTCCAGCTGCTTGTTGAGCATGGAGAAAACCAGGAAATGGGAAAAAGTTTTGGAGCTATACCAAAAGCTTGATATTTCTCATCTTTGACCACCAGAAATGTTCAGCTCCCCCAGAGCAAAGCCTGTAAAAATAAGTTGATCTTATTAACATTCCTCTCCACAGAAATCTTTAGTAAAAGGCAAAAGATTTATGTGTCAATGAAGAGAAACCTGAGCCACACTTAACACTGGATCAGGCTAGTGGCACTGTATAGAGTATTTTCACGTGACGTCATCAAACCGAAAGTCGGCCATATTAGAGGCATTGGACACATGAACAGCAAAGCAAGCTTTGTGAATTTTTCAATAAACAAACCAAATAATGGTGAATTACTGCACTGCTTTGGGTTGCCACAATCTCTCAGATCTTGAGAAACATCTGCACTTCTACCGATTACCTAAAATAATCAAAAATCAGGGGGAGGAAACCAGAAAATTGTCAGAGGCGCATCATCATCTCTGGCTTGCCAAACTAAACCAGGATCTGGCCAACAAAAATCCACACAACATAAGTGTGTTCAGTTCACTTTGTATCAGGTATGAGGTTTTTTTTTTTTTTTAAGTTTTAATCAATGTCTTAAAATTAAGCATGACACCATACTGTCTAGGGCAGCATGGTGGTGTAGTGGTTAGCGCTGTCACCTCACAGCAAGAAGGTCCTGGTTCAAGCCCCGTGGCCGGCGAGGGCCTTTCTGTGTGGAGGTTGCATGTTCTCCCCGTGTCCGCGTGGGTTTCCTCCGGGTGCTCTGGTTTCCCCCACAGTCCAAAGACATGCAGGTTAGGTTAACTGGTGACTCTAAATTGACCGTAGGTGTGAGTGTGAATGGTTGTCTATGTGTCAGCCCTGTGATGACCTGGCGACTTGTCCAGGGTGTACCCCGCCTTTCGCCCGTAGTCAGCTGGGATAGGCTCCAGCTTGCCTGTGACCCTGTAGAACAGGATAAAGTGGCTACAGTTAATGAGATGAGAGATGAGACCATACTGTCTAGCTGTGATGGTGCTTCTGTATGTTCTCTTGAGAGTAAGGTAAGGTTAAAAATCACAATCAGCCATCTGCTGTCAGCTGAGGTAGGCCCACAGGGGATGTGATTCATGATCTACAGTATATCACTGTCCATGTAATGTGCACAGTACACACCTTTGCTTTCACCAGACATTTGTCACCAAATTTCCGTGCTTTTCATTCCCTGACTCAGTCACAGCACATCTGGTTCTAGGCTTCTAGTCCCTTGAAACACTTCAGATCCTCAGCAGTGTATGGACTTGGCAAAAAAATTAAATAGTTGATGATGTCTGGGTATATTACAGCAGGCAGCAATGCATTGTCTTCACTCAGTTCCTCTCCCATTTCATATCGTTCCAGGCTGTTGATTAACTGCAATTTCTCCAGATAGTAGGCTCTTACACTGGGCTCTAGGCCTTCTACATGCTTTCTAGCAGCTTCTGTCTTCTTATTGCAAGTTTCTTTAAAATGTTATTTTTTTTCCTGGATGAAATGCAAGCACTGTTTACGGAAATCAAAACCGCCAACATGGCACACATCCAGAACTTTTGTGTTTTGGTGCTGTTGGTGAAAACACTATTGGAGGTCCAGAAAGCTGGTATAGGGTCAGGTGGCCTGGGCCAATCTCTTGCACCTTTACAGCTTTCTTAG
This sequence comes from Neoarius graeffei, assembly GCF_027579695.1. Taxonomy (NCBI): domain Eukaryota; kingdom Metazoa; phylum Chordata; class Actinopteri; order Siluriformes; family Ariidae; genus Neoarius; species Neoarius graeffei. The sequence continues at coordinate 28,081,806 of NC_083569.1, read as the reverse complement.
CCATTGCAAACAGGCAGAGAAATAAATAAGCCAATAAGTAAATAAAAAGAAAAAAAAGAAGATAGGTGGTGTTGTGTGATCTCTCTCATAAAAAAAGTAAAAGAAAGAATTACTGCAGACTCACAGTCCAGTTGCTTGTTAAGCAGAGCGAAAACTAGGAAATGGGGGAAGAATCAGACCAGATCAAGCAAAAAAAAAATATATATATATATATTTTTTTTTTTTTCCCTTTCAAACAAAGTAACTATTTCTAGAACTACTATAACGTGATAGACACATACAGTAGAATAAAAAAAGTAAACCCCAAGTCTAACGCTATACTTTTAAGCAAACATTTATTATTCTTATTTAGAGAGCGTAAACGTTAAATTGACTCTCTGAAAAGGAAAAAAATAGAGCTCGTCTTTTTTTTTTTAGTTTTTAAACATGGGCACCATTCCTGGAGATACTGCAATACCAGGTTGATGCATGGAGCAGAAAGAGCAAGCCCTTATTCCACCTCCCTGTTCTAAAAATCTGTTTAATATAACGTTCTCATTCCGAGAACATATCAGATATTAAACTGATAAGAACAGATACTACACTTGATCTTAGCCAAAAGGCCGAGAAGCGATAACTTACTGCAGGGAACAGCTTTAAATAAACCACTTCCAAATATTAAACTCCAGGAAGGTAAACACAGCTAGACTCCGCCCCCAACACCTGGATCCTTTTGAAGAGAGACATCGCCTTGGGGGTCACAATATTCTGCTCCGTTGTGTTCCACCAAAAGAGATCCATCATCTCTCCAAAGCCCAGACTTTTAAAATTTGAAGTTTAGAACTGTAGTAATTCAATAATAATAATAATAATAATAATCAATTCATTTGATTAATTGCAAATCTTGCATGTGATGATTAACTCATTCTACCAATTTGCAAATGTGTTTTAAGCGAATAACGCATTGGCTGTCGGGAGGGTGTATGTTCCTTTCCCTCATAAACGGCAGTAAAACCCATCCGGAGCCTTAAACCCTGCGTTCCATGAGGCTGCAGGGGGAGTCGCTCTCTTCTGGGGGAGCTGCAACTAGTTTAGAATGCGAGTTTAAGCTGAGATGTGATTGGTCTAACGGTAAAACAGCAAGAGCGCTCGAGAACTTTTTTGATACGTTGAAAGGTTACAATTTTACTTGGCAACAGAGTGTATCTGAATTCTGATTGGTTGTTGTATCTGAATTCTGATTGGATGTTGTTATATTATTGCCCTTCTGTTGTTCATGTCGTAAAGTCAAGGAGCAAGGCCTCTATCTAAACCGATAATATTTAGGATTGTGATATTTAAATGACAATGGTTTTCACCCACCACATTTATCAATGCCCAATCATTCTTACGCTGTGATTGGCAAGATACAAACGTTTCATGAATCACACGTGAACCCTGTCATTTCTACACTTTCGATTGATAAATGATGGCTATTGTGTCATCCTCGTTAGTATAGTGGACAGTATCTCCGTCTGTCACGTGGAAGACCGGGGTTCGATTCCCCGACAGGGAGGCTTCAGCAATATATTAACAGGGGAATGTAGTGGTTCGCACTGTCACTTCACAGCAAGAAGGTTCTGGGTTTGAGCCCAGCGGCTGGTGGGGGCCTTTCTGTGTGGAGTTTGCGTGTTCCCCCTGTGGCAGCTCTGGTTAACCCCACAGCTCAAAGACATGTAGTTCAGTTAACATGGGGTGGTGTTGGGCTGAAGTGCCCTTTAGCATATATATATAAAATGTGTGTATATATGAATGACTCACCACACTTCGTGTCAATTAAATCTTATTAATAGTAACAGATCTAGATAAATCCAGTGACTAAAGACCAAACTTTAATATGCCTAAAGTCAATGTTAATGTCAATTATGACTATTATAAATTGCCAATGGTAGACCCTCTGATGATAATGTTCTTCTAATAATATTTTATTTCTAAGTTAGTAAAAGTACTCATCCTGTAAATGGATCATGATTTGCATATTGCAGATACTCCCATATCCTTAGCCATTTTGCACTGTTACCATTTACACTAATACAATTTGTGCTATTTCTGCTTGTGTGGTATTGTATGTGTGTGCTTTTTCTTTAATTAATGCTTGTTTGGTTTGTGTATTTATGTTTACACCGAAGGTCTTGGAGAAACAATATTTCAATCTGTGAAAAAGCCCGTTTGCATGGCTCCGTCCTCCGTTGCACAGTTGCTCTGTTCACTAGATGAGCTCTAGTGCTCCCTTTTTAGTGAGCTCAGTCAGCAGGCTGGTAAAGTCCAAAAAATTAGGAAAAACCTCCTGTAATAGCCAGCCAGCCCCAGGAACTGCCTCACCCCTTTTTGGTCTTGAGTCTTGGGCAGGCCACAATCGCTGCATTCTTATCAATTTAGGGATGCACCTGCCCATGACCCAAATGAAAGCCCAGATACTGTACTTCCACCCACGAAATTGCACACTTCCTTGGGTTTGCTGTGAGTTGTGCATATTTCAGTGATCTCAGGACAGCCCTTGGGTTTTGGAAATGCCACTGCCAATGTCCCTGTGTGCTCATGACAGGAATTGAACTATGATGCAACAGCTGGAGCACACCTCTGCAGAACAGGGACCTAATCTGTGAGCAATGTCCACTGAGTAAGCCAGCTGGTCCACGATGTCCAGGGAAATGTGTTTGAAAATGTCAACGATGATATTCTTCACGTTCTCACCTGCTTGCTCTGGAATGCCAGACACTCGTAGATTCCATCTTCTTTCGGCATCCAGGTTGCTGCATTGTTTCTGAGGACACTGTTCTCTTTTTCTAAGATGTGGACTTTATTTTGTAAGACGACGACTTTATTTTTCACGTCTTCTACCTGTTTCCCCATAGAATCAAGGACGTCGGTGACACTTTTAATGGAATTTGTATTATCTTTAACCATTGCCTCAAGTGACAGCAGCCATTTGAGAGATTCTTCTTGCATCTTTTCAATTCTTTCCATTATTTTTAGCAAAAGCAAGATGGGCACAGCCTCTTTATGATCCTCGTCACTGGCACGTGTCTTCGACTTTTTGGCTGGTCGTGGTTTCGGAGTTTCTGGTAGTGGCACCAAACACTGTTCCATTCCATCTTGTAAACCATCTGGTTCAAACTTTTCACTCAGAGACTCTCTGGCATAGAAATGCATTACAGCGCAGCTATCTTCCTCTGTTTCCATATTGATGGATAACCTGAAAAAATAGCAAGTATGCTTACCAACCAAGGGCGGCTGGTGCATAAGGGCGATTGGGCGACGCACTGCCAAAATGAAAAAAAAAAGTTTTTTTTCTTTTTTTAAAACAAACTTTCACCAGCGCTGCTCGAGGCTGTTTTAATCTGTCTCTGGGTATCATTGCCCAATCAGGGTGGTCTTGCTTCTAGAATACCGCCCCATTTGGGGCGATTTCAGTCACGTTGAAAATCGCCCAAGAGTTCACTGATAGAGTCCCATGTTAATATATTTTTTTTCTCCTGACTGACACTTCAATGCAATCTCTATGGGTTCCAGGGGGGCTTGCCCTAACGTGCTTACGTCACTGCGAAGCGCGGCAAAGTTGCGTTCGATCCGCTCAGTTTCTGAGGTGAGATGGATGCGGAAAGCAATTCAGTGCGGTCCTTAAAAGAAGTTCCATTTAGTCAGCAATCAAATCGAGCTAAATTGGCAACAAAACAAGCTGGACCCCCTCGACCAAATCTAAACATAAAACAAATTTCGACAAGGGGGGAATCATATACTCGAGGTTTTACTTCAACATGGTCCCAGCGCAAATCCTGGCGAGCTGGCTGCGAGGACGCCTCAGCGGTTTTCTGCTCCCCCTGCTTACTTTTCCACCCTGGAGGTGGCTCCACGGACAACACTGCTTGGATGGTCACTGGAGTTTCGGACACGCATCATTTGTCGGAGAAAATAAAAAAAACATGAGTCATCAAAGATTCACATGGGCAGCTGCGTGAAATGTTCGGCTTTTGGGAGAGTGAACATCGCTACACAACCGGATGAGGGCTACAGGCTAGCAGTTCACCGCCACAACGATGAGGTGAGCAAGAACAGGCACATATTAAACCAGCTCATCCAATGCGTGAAATTTTGTGGAGTGTTCGAGTTAGCTCTACGAGGCAAAGACGAAACTGAGGGCTCCAGTCACCGTGGTGTTTTTCTGGGTTTGGTTGACTTCGTGACTCACACACACACAGTCACAGAATCCGTTCACTTTTGATGTTTTCAATGTGCATTTTTATATTTGCCACACTTTGCTCTGAGAGTTAGCACTTTGGTAATATCCTTGGTAAATACCAGTAATTGCAAGATCTAAAGATCCACTCATCTATTTATTCAACTGCTATTGTTATGTTAGCCAACTATTTACAATGTTTTGTTACAGTAAATGCACTTTCCTGTTTGTCCTTAAGTTGCACAGTCTGTAAAATTCTTGCTGGTCATGGAGTTTGAAGTACAAAATCTATTTACAGAACATTCTGTAGAACAGTTGACTTGCTACCTAGGTCAAGTTACTTCAGTCCTGTGGACATTTATGGTCCATGTAGACATAACGGGGGAAAATTGCCCCCCCTGAAAAAAAATTCAGGAGCCGCCACTGTTACCAACTCCTGTCGGTTTAGTTCGTATAGTGTTATGTTCACTTCTCCTTTAGTTAGCAGGTTCACTGAATGGTTAGCTTGAGGCATAGTTGGATAACTGAATAAAATGAAAGAAAACAAGGATTAAAAAATTGTTTCTGAGCGAGGTCCTTGTAGTAGCTATTTAGTTTATCAATTAGGTTCATTCTAATCAGCCCTTAAGCATATTTAGCAATTCAGCACATTAGGTTTTGTTCTTCATGTTGCGGAGCTCCACAAATCACATATTACACTTAGGGTTGCCACCTGTGTCTGACAAAAATCCTGGACATTTCGACCATCCAATCGACCTTTTTGCTTGTAAGCAACGGCGCCCTTCGCACATCTAACCCAAGACAAAAAAAAAAATAATAATCACCCTTCTACGCTGAAATTGTATTGCTCTAATTAGTAAAAATGACGCTTTTGCTAGTTATTTGTTTAGTTAATTGCTTTACATAATAAAGCAGGTCTTCATTATTTTGGTTTATTTCCAACAGTTTTTGGTTGTGGACGCCTGGGGGCAGTAGTGGGCACAGGTAAAAGGGGAATACATAATTAAGTTCTGTTTGTTTGCTTATGTGGAATAAAAATAACTAATTTTTCATTGTATCTAAGAATACCTGAATGTAACAATGTAAGGTGTAGTGTCAAACAGCTTACCTGGTTGCTTAGAGTGTGGTGTGTGCTTTGCTTGTGCTTGCCGGTGCCTCTGCTGCTTGCTGCTCTTGGCTAAACAAATACATAGGAGGACATGTAACTGATATAACTGGGCACATACAGGAGTATGTACTACACTACACTATTTCATTTAATTCACCAAAACCTTACCTAATCTTCCATTTATATTTGGTGTTTTTCTTTGCTGCTGCTATGAGTCCTGGCTGATTTTCAATGAATGTCTTGAACTCAGTACAGGACAACTGAAAGTTTAGCCTGACTTGAAGCTCAGCCTTCACCATTGCAACAGAGAGTCTGTTTCTTTTATCAGTCCAAGCATCCTCCATTGCCCCTTTTCCACCAAAGCAGTTCTAGGGCTGGTTCGGGGCCAGTGCTTAGTTTGGAACCGGGTTTTCTGTTTCCACTGACAAAGAACTGGCTCTGGGGCCAGAAAAACCAGTTCCAGGCTAGCACCAACTCTCTGCTGGGCCAGAGGAAAGAACCGCTTAAGTCAGCGGGGGGCGGAGTTGTTAAGACCAACAACAATAACAAGACCGCGAAAGATCGCCATTTTTAAGCGACGAGAAGCAGCAGCTGTACAAACGCGAAGTCAGCCATCATCATTATTATTGTTGTTGTTGCTGCTGCTTCTTCCGTGTTGTTTTTGCTTTGATATTTGTGCCAAGGTTTATGCAAATGTAGCGCCGTAACTGACGTATACAGCGACGTAAGTGACGTATACAGCGACGTAATGACGTATTCAGCGACGTAATGACGTGGCTCCGCTTAGCACGGCGAGCTCGGAAAAGCAAACTGGTTCTCAGCTGGCTCACAAGTTGAAATACACATTTTGCCCATTATGTACAAAAAACCGGGACATTCAGTGTCCCGGATTTTTTTTTTTTTTCCGGGACAGACCATGAAAATCCGGGACAATCAGGAAAAACCGGGACAGGTGGCAACACTAATTACACTGATGCCATCTTGGCTGCCCCCTGTTGCTCTATGTAGTTTTCATAACAGGCTTATTAAATAAATATACAGCAATAATGTTCCAACAAATATTTTAATGAGTCTGAGTTTTGACTTTGACAGAGTTACTAACACACCAATGATCATTGCGTCATACAAAATAAATAAACACACACACAGGCAAGGTGGCCGAGAGGTTAAGGCGATGGACTGCTAATCCATTGTGCTCTGCATGCGTGGGTTTGAATCCCACCCTTGTCGTGTGCCTGCTCTTTTGGATGGCATGGTGACGTAGTGGTTAGCATGGTCGCCTCACAGTAAGAAGGTTCCGGGTTCGCGAGGGCCTTTCTGTGTGCATGTTCTCCCTGTGTCTGCGTGGGTTTCCTCTGGATGCTCTGGTTTCCCCCACAATCCAAAGAAGGTTGAAAGCTAACCTTCACAGCTCATCAGAGGAGCATATCAGCAGAAAAGTAGTGTGGAGTTAGTTGATTAGGTAATTGTTACAAACAGTGCCAAGGTTGTGGGTTTAATCCAAATAGTGGCTGTTTTCACAGATGCATGGGCGCTGCCGGGGGGGGAAAGGTTAGAACAATTCTAGGGGCCCAGCACTGCCATGGGGCCCTTTAAGGGGCTGATAATATGATTTTAATAAGACTTTTGAAATAACAATGCAAGATTCCATCTGGTAAAATGAGCTAATTGAACAAGGTTGTCTATTTCTTGAGTTCTTCAACATATTGTCATTTAACCCTCCCCCTTTTGCGAAATGGTATGGTCCAGTTCTGGTAGAAGCGCGATGCGTTAAATCTGTGTGCTGATCAGTGCAACTCTACTTGCTGCTGTGTCGCGGTGCAGCAGCCAGCCAGCCAGCAGTGGACTGCGTACAGTCTATGATCGCTAAATATGAAGCGTGGCTGTCAAAAACGTAAAGAAAGGCAGCTGAAAGCTGAGAGGGACCGGAGAGGCAGGCAACTGGTCACTCAGTTTTTTCCAAAGAAAGGTAGCTATCGCTCACATGTGTTCAAAATATTAGCGAATGGTAAATGAACAGTATGAACGTGGTTGGATTAGCCTATCAAGAGAACACTTTTACAGTTTGTACAGTGACATTTTTTCCATTTTAATAACTGAACTGACTTGTGTGATAAACAAGATGAAATATTACGTTATGCTGGTGCTAATAACTAGTGCTAATAACCAGTTTCATAACTAATGGGGTGCCCTAAATATGCACAGATTCAGCCTCAGGGGGACCTCCGCCCTACCAAACCACTGAACCCCCCTTTGGAGAAGGAGGTAAACAGCAATACAACCCATAAATGCTTTAGGATTGAAGTTTTTAATGACCGAGCTCCATATACAGTTTGCTAGATTAAAGTGTTGCTAATAACGGACACCAGTCAAGTGTTTGACATGGTTATGTGTGTGGAATGTTCACACGTTCTAAACCATTGGTTTCAAATTGAGGAGCTGGAGAAAGCGCAGCACACATAAAAGAGGGATAGAGGTTACAACATATGAAGAAATACATACATAATTGATCAAATTGAAATGTCACTCCGTGTCACTTTGAAATAAATTTATAATGAGATGTTTCCTGTCTTTTATGCGTAACATTTTTAAGGCTACTGAGTATGGAGTTCATCACAAACTCAAGGTCCATGGGCTATCAAAAGTCAAATAATGACAATATTGCAATTGTGACAAGGGTGGGCAAAGTTGGGGGGCCCAAAATTCTAATCTTTCATGGGGCCCAAAATTGCTGGGGCAAAATTTCTGGGGCAGCTTGCCTGCGACCCTGTAGAACAGGATAAAGCAGCTTGAGATGAGATGAGACAAGTCTATTTGAAAAAATTAAATAAAAACTGTTTTGCGAACTTAATTCCACATACCATTTAAAAAAATAATTCTCATCTCGATGTCAATAATTGTGGAACGGTGTCAATAACTATGGAATGGTGTCACATCATCTGACACGCTAAGTAATCGGGAATCAACTTATTTTTTTTTCAGTGGAAGTTTGAGTGACTATTCATGCACAATTTACATATTGAAAGTCTCTTCTACTTTTGCAATGGCCAAAAGATCATTAAGGTGTCAATGATTGTAGCTGCAGCTCTACTTCTGGATACTTAAACTTACGACCTACGATACCCTGTGGTAGGAGTGGTGCTGTTTCAGATTGGCGTGCTGCAGCAGTACGGTGTGAAGGTTTTGGGCACACCTGTAGAGTCCATCATCGCCACAGAGGACAGACAGCTGATTGCTGACAAGCTGAAGGAGATCGATGAGAGGCTCGCCCCCAGTGTGGCTGTGGAGTCGGTGAGCCCTGCTCTTCTCTCGTTACACTCCACACGTGTATATCCAATATCCAGCACATGATATTCCCAGTCACCCGCTTTTAAAGGCCTACATAGATCAAATGGGTGTGCTTTTATACGAATGTTTGCATGTGTAACATTATTTATGATAATATTTACTCGGTATGTAATGATATATTGCAATGATAAATCGTGATACATATTTATGATGATTTGAATAAATGAATTACAAAACAATATCAACTGTGAGCTACTGCTCACTTACGTATCCCCTCGCTCTCGCTTATATCAGAATGCAAGCTATTGAAAGAATATGACACTTATTATGAATGTTGACTTCAACAAATAATTAACCCTGACAAGTAAGTAAAGAGCAGTGTTCTCCCCAGGTATTTCAAATAGCATCCTGGTAAACTGTCATTTTGAAATAGCATTTTGCTTCTTGAAATGGTGTCTAAATCCACCGTATATATTTCATAAATACATTCAGTTGGTAAACAGATAGTCGATGTGCGACAGACCTGAAAACGGTATACACAGTATAGAACCCCAAGCTGAAGTTCGGTACCAAATATCAAAATTAGCCGGTCACCGGTGGCAAATCGCCGTCTGTGGCTTGTTATGCCACCAGCTATTGTCAGTCGAGTCACAAAATTTAATATTAAATATTTCTGATGGCAAAATAAGTTGTGAACGTAAATTACATCCACTATGTCATGTATGTCGGTTGCCGCGTCAACTTTGTTTACATCCTCGACATGAGTGCAGCCATTACTGCCCCTTGTGCCATATGTAAGCCGTACTCTGATTGGCTTAGTGTTCCATGGACTGTGAATGGTTCATACCATCATGTGACTCACAAATGGCGACGAAGAGAGTTGCAAGCAGCTCCATGCTGGATGCGTGGCTAAAAAGGTCTAGAGGGAAAGGTAAGTACGTTTTGAACGCAAATTTATTCTGTCATTGTGTTGATACAGAAAAATAAATACATCTTAGTCCACTGTTTCTCAGCCTTGCTTAAGACATTATAATTGCAGATCGTAAAGTTGACTCTGCGTTTGACAGCTGCTCGAAAAAACAAACTGCGTGCGTAGCAACGCTAATCAAGCTTAAGCTAGACGACCTGCCTCAAATACCCGTCCCGGGTAAATGTTATCCCAATTTTAGATGACCTGTTCCAAACCATCCCGCCCCATGAAAAATTCGTACTTGCATCTCTCTCTCTCTCTCTCATATATATATATATATATATATATATATATAGTTCTTCATCTGTATTCAAGATTTCACCATATTCTTCAATAGTATTAGAGAATCTGGAGAAACTTGTCACCTTAGCTTAGTCAAAGTGCACATCAGACTTAAAATTATTATATCATCCATATGTGGATTTCAATCGGACTACTTTTTATGTGTTTGTTTGCAAATATTTCTGAAATTTGATAAAATGACTGAGGTATGGTTTCATATTTCAGGTTTCCAAATGGTATTGATTACCCTTTATTTTCACCGTTAAAAGTTACCAGAGGCCACCATTTCTCAGTGCATTTCATAAAATTTTCCGTGCCCAAACCCCCCTGCACGCTTTGCGTGCATTATGTCTGCCACTGGCAAACATTTTACGATTGTGCACCCTGCTGTAAATTATTTGTACCCTGCTATTCTCCCAAACTTTGAAGCCCCTGCAAGCAGTTGTGATTTGTAGTTGCTGAGAAAAGTGTTTCGAAAATTTTGTGAATCCACCCTATATGTTTCGTAAATACATTCAGTTGGTAAACAGGAAGTCGATGTGGGACAGACCTGAAAACGGTATACACAGTATAGAACCCCAAGCTGAAGTTTGGTACTAAGTGGCTATGATTTGTGGTTGCTGAGAAAAAGGGTGTTTTGGATGGACGGAGAGACAGACGGACGGACAGAGGTAAACCAGTATATCCCCACTTCTTTGGAGTGGGGGTATAAAAAAATGAATTGTGATTATCAGGCTGTGTAATCACTAAGATAGATAGATAGCTCCCAAGCTGGGAATTTGTTTTGTTGCAGCAGCAAGTTATCAAACATATGAAAAGAAAAAGACACACTGTGCAACATAAAATAGAATTTAAAAAAAGAACAAGCTGACTTTACAATATACAGATAAAAATGTAACAATTAAAAAAACCTATATATGCGCTTTGTACATGTGACTGTGCATTAATAGTGCTAAAATCAAGAATTGTGATAAATGAAGATAAAAACTGTGCAAAAGTGTCAGTATTGAATGGAAGACAAATAAATAAAAACAAATCAACTCTAACAGTGCAAATGACTAATGACAGTAAACCCAAAATTATACCTGTTCAGGTAGCTTTTTTTTTTTGCCATGACCCAGATTTGAACGAGGGTTGCTGCAGCCACAACACAGAGAACTAACCACTATACAATCATGGCACTCAGGTAATCAGACACTTGCTTGCAAGACCATACCACTCATGATTTTCAAGTTCTGCTCCGGAAACAAAACCTCCCCCTCAGACTAACCTGAGAAACTAAGTCTGAAATTGTTTCCATGGAAACATGAAAAATTAAAATTTCTCAAATTTCTTAGTATGAAAAGGCACATCTACATCACCTTCTTAATATGTATACCAAGTTTCAAATCCGTATCATGAATAGTTTTGGATATATGCTCCGGAAACAAACATTGCTCTTAGAAACTAAGTCAAAATCTATTTATGTAAAAATTTGAAAAATACTTGAGAAAGTAGCCAGAATGTACAGTCCACAGCCCACTCTACGATTGACACACTGCATTATTTAAAATGTGTGTCTTTTTTTTGTGAGGCAAATCGTAAACAGAAGCTAACTGCAGTTAGGAACTAAAGTTGTGAGTGATGTTCCAGTAGGGTCTGTGGGCTGTTTTCTGTTTCCACTGACAAAGAACTGACTCTGGGGCCAGAAAAAACGGTTCCAGGCTAGCACCAACTCTCTGCTGGGCCAGAGGAAAGAACCGCTTACGTCAGCGGGGGGGGGGGGGGGGCGGAGTTGTTAAGACCAACAACAATAACAAGACCGCGAAAGATCGCCATTTTTAAGCGACGAGAAGCAGCAGCTGTACAAACGCGAAGTCATCCATTATTATTATTGTTGTTGTTGCTGCTGCTGCTTCTTCCGTGTTGTTTTTGCTTCGATATTCGCGCCAAGGTTTATGCAAACATAGCGACGTAACTGACGTATACAGTGATGTAACTGACGTATACAGCGACGTAATGACGTGGCTTCCCTTAGCACCGCGAGCTACGGAAAAGCAAACTGGTTCTCAGCTGGCTCGCGAGTTGAACGAGTTGTGAACCAGCACCAGCACTGGCCCCGAACAAGCCCTGGAACTGATTTGGTGGAAAAGGGGTAACAGAAAGGCCCCCAACAGCCTCGAACCCAGAACCTTTTTGCTGTGAGGCGACAGTGCAAACCACTACATCCCCCTGCTGCCTAAGTTAATAAATTTTTAAAACCTCCCCGTCAGGGAATCGAACCACAGTCTTCGGCATGACAGGCGGAGATACTGTCCACTATACTAACGAGGATGACGCAATAAGCCCTCATTTATCAATCTAACGTAGAAACCAGCGCAGATCAAAGTGCAGAAATCACCATATGACAGGTCTCACGTGTGATTCATGAAACGTTTGTATCTTGCCAGTCACAGTGTAAGAATGATTGGGCATTGATAAATGTAGTGGATGAAAACCATTGTCATTTAAATATCACAATCCTAAATATTATCGGTTTAGAGGCCTTGCTCCTTGACTTTACGACATGGAGAAGTGTAATATGGTCAAGAAGAGAAACTTATCTGCCCTCAGAATAGAAGCTTCAACATCACAAATCCAATGGAATAAATTATTTCTATTTGGCAGCCTGAACAGTAGCATCACAGGAAGGCAGGAAAATGTGGTACGGAAAGCACTTAGGTGGAGTAAAAATGTTGTGTGTTATTCCTCACCTCATGCTTATGGAATGTTCAACAAACTCATCAGACTGGTCAGGTCTCCTATATTACAGTGTCATATATAATCACATACAGACCCAGTCTACCATAGAAACAATATAAGCAGCCGTTCGCCAATGAAAATAAATTTCTAGAGATAACAAATAGTATTAGCTTAAAGTTTAGAGGCATCTATGATCTAATAATGATGCTCTCAATTTTATAAAATTAAACTTTGCCTTAGGATGTAGCACAAGCAAATATTTTTGCCTCGAGCCCCAGGAAAAAGTTGTCAATAATTATTTCGGTTTTCAGTCCGGTGATCAGAATATTTTTAAAGAAATATTGCTGCTGGCTCATCCAAGTGTAATACTTCATTGAAATGTGTTTTGAGTTGTTTATTTGTATGTTGGTCATATTTGGCTTGTGTTTCTAAACTTATACTTTTGTAATGTCAGGGTTCAAAGCTCACATAGCTGCAGTCACGTGACCGCGCCTTTTGATATGACTTAGCGTTCCGACTGATTCACAAATCACAACAAAGGAAGGAGGACAAGGACAGAGACTGAAGATCTTAATTCATTTACTTAAAGAAAATAGAAATATTTACTAAATGAATGTATGGTGTGAGTAAGGCAATTAATCAGTAGTGTTAGACAGTGCAAGCATGTGATGATAGTGTAGTGAAGAGCTGTAACATGAAAGAAAAAACAAATATAAAACAAAGCCACAACAAATAACCAAACCCAAGACAGCAGGTGATGAGCTCCAAGCCCCCACCACTTCCCAAAGGCTCCTCCTTTTAAAGGAGATCCCAGGTGTTTCCGTAATGAGCTCCTCAGCCACAACTCCAAGCATCACAGCGGCAGCGCTGAGAGTCTCCCAGCCTCCAATCCAGTGTCACTAACCTGATCCAGTGTTCAATGCAGCTCAGGTTTCTCTTCACTAACGTGGAAATCTTTCACCTTTTACTAAAGATTTCCGGGGAGAGGGATGTTAATGAGCTCAGCTTATTTTTGCAGGCTTTGCTCTGGTAGAGCTGGACATGTTTCATGGTCAAATGTTAGAAATATCAAGCCTTTTGCATGGAAACCACACACACACACGGTGACGTCTCTCTTCAAAAGGATCCAGCTGTTGAGGGCGGGGTCTAGCTGTGTTTACCTTTCTGTTACCTTTCTTACCTTTCTACCCAATCAGAGTTCAGTGCTATTTGGCTTGAAGAATTCTCTGCGATTCCAGAAAAGGTTAAAATTGTCTATGAAGTTTATACCAAATAAAAAATAAGTTTTTCCAAGCCAGGTGTTAAGACTGAAGAGTCTAGTAAATGCAAAGCTTCCCCTTGCAGGGAGTGGGCCACTGATAAAAGATTGTATTCTAATCTTATAGAGATCAGAAAAAAGTTTTCTGAAATCATCTTGGACAAACAGCTGTTCTCTGAAAACATCATTTGCTCCCACATGCACAACAATACGTTTGATAGTTTTATGCTCGGACATGAGTTTCAAAATGCTGTCTTTGGTGTCAGAGATGGATACATTTGGAAGGCAGCAAATAATCAGTGTTGGGAGTAACGCGTTACAAAAGTAACGAATTACTGTAATGCATTGCTTTTTGCAGTAACGCGGTAATGTAAGGCATTACAGAAAAAATTTGGTAATATTTTACTCAGTACAAATGTCAGTAATGTGCGTTACAATGCATTTTTAACCTGGAATAAAGTGGTGGTTTTTTTTTTCCTTCAAACAAATTTGCCAAAATCACGCGAGATCAGCAGAGGTGAAACGTCCGCGCAAAATGTTTCACTTCCTTTTCCTTTAGGTTACTCAGACAGGAGCGAGAGATGAGTGAACCTGCAGCTGATCTAATGTCGGATAGCACATTCTCCAGATGGGCATACGCCCATTACTTTAAGTTTGTGAAAAATAAGGATATGAAGAACATCGTAGTCAGATGCACTTTGTGTGCTAAACCTAAAGAACTGTCCACTTCCCGAAATAGCACCAGTAACTTAACTAAATGGGGGCGGCACGGTGGTGTCGTGGTTAGCGCTGTCGCCTCACAGCAAGAAGGTCCGGGTTCAAGCCCCGTGGCTGGCGAGGGCCTTTCTGTGCGGAGTTTGCATGTTGTCCACATGGGTTTCCTCCGGGTGCTCCAGTTTCCCCCAAAGACATGCAAGTTAGGTTAACTGGTGACTCTAAATTGACGGTAGGTGTGAATGGTTGTCTGTGTCTATGTGTCAGCCCTGTGATGACCTGGTGATTTGTCCAGGGTGTACCCCGCCTTTCGCCCGTAGTCAGCTGGGATAGGCTCCAGCTTGCCTGCGACCCTGTAGAAGGATAAAGCTGCTAGAGATAATGAGATGAGATGAGAATTTAACTAAACATTTACAGAGGTGCCACAGTAACATGAAGGAAGCAAGCGGAGGATGAGAGTGGTGATAAAATCACAAAGCAGCCAAAATTAATGTTCTCCCGCTCTGAGATGCTCCTTCAGACTCAGGAGGTTAGGAGACTTGTGGTGGAGTATTTTGTTGAAGATATGCTGACAGTTTGTTTACATTTTTCCTACGGAAGCCGCGAGAGACCCTTCATATAATCTTTTTTTATTCACCTTGTTATCCCGAGATAACAAGATAATTAATTCAGGATCTTGAGAAAACAACACAACTAATTCGAGATCTCGAGAAAACAAAACAATTATTTCATGATCTCAGCTGGATCACTGTATCTCCGTCGGTAGAGACGAAGCCGGGCCAGTCTTCTGCGGAGGTGCCGCGGACTAATTTTGAAATTATCCCCTATTAAAAGACTTAATGCAATCTCTCCCTGTGTCAACCCCTGATCAAAATATTGCCTTATTAGGTGATCGATTATTCCAGACATTCTAATGACCAAAGATGCGTCTATACAGAATGAGAAATAGCCCCAAAATCAGCATATCACAAGTCTCTTAGCGTACCTGAATGAACCATTTCTCAGCTGTTTACTCGAGATCATGAAATAATTGTTTTGTTTTCTCGAGATCTCGAATTAGTTGTGTTGTTTTCTCGAGATCCTGAATTAATTATGTCGTTATCTCGGGATAACAAGGTGAGTAAAAAAAGGATTATATGAAGGGCCTTTCTCGGCTTCCGTATTTTTGTCCTGTATAACTGAGTTTTTTTTTTTTCTGGTCGGGAGTCAGACTAAAGTGATTGAGCTGCCTTTCCTTCGAGGGCTAATATGTCTAAGCACTTCAATATCATTAAAAGCACTTTGATTTTGTTATTTCTAATTCTGTTTTTCGAAATGTGACTGGGTAGCCTCATATAGCTAATAGTCATTGTCTAGCCGTGATTTAAAAGGCTTGTGGGTTTTTTTCAGGCCAGTTTTATTGTAGGCTACGATTTGCCATAATATGTTCATTTTTGTTAAATTTCTGAAATGATGGAGTCATATGCCTTAGGGCTAATCTTTTTTTTTTTTTAGGAAGCATAAACTATGCTTAATGCTGAAAACTTGAAAACAATAAAGGCATAGAAATGCTAATCTTGTATCCTGTCATATCTTTAGACATTACAATACATTACAGTTCAATTAATGTTAATATGAATAGGCCTAAAGTTACAGTATTTCTATCCCAATTTGCCAGACTTTCACCTTTTGTCTGCTCTTGCGATGATTGTTCCTTGTATTGTGCCATCACTGTGGCTATTATATTCTACTGTTTTTAACCATAAGCCTAGCTCAGTCAGATACCGCATCACCTTCCACTGGATGTGTGATGAGCTAATTGAGCGTCTTGAGCTACATTTAGATTGCCAAATCCATACTTCCAGTTATTTTGGTGAGAGTAACTTAAAAGTAATGCAATAGTAGTGTAATGCCTTACACTTTAAACACAGTAATATTGTAATGTAACTCATTACTTTAAAATGACAGTAACAAGTAATAAATAATGCAAAACCGTTTTGAAGTAACTTGCCCAACACTGCAAATAATCATCCCATGTCCTTTTAAATGTCTTACAGTGGAATCACCAAGAACAAGGGTTGTGGGATCAGGTGGTGTTACGAGCTGCTTTTTGCCTCTTCCCACAGCTCTTCGGTTGTGGTGCGATCTCTTTCTATGATGTGCTTGTCCTCCTGAAAATTCCGCTTCCACATCCCTGAGGCATTCAAATTTGTTCTGAAGCCTTATGGGCTGTGGATTTTCCATAAGATTGTAAATCCTATTGTAGTTTGTAGACCTGGCTCTATTTCTAATAGCATGGCTGTGGAGCATGGGTTGCATAGTATCAGAACAAACTGGTGTTGAGGTAATTACTCTTCTGTTTTTATTTTTGGGCCTGCCACCCATAGTGTGCCAGTTTTCTGTACTCACATTTTGCTTTGTTAGATCGATGCATTCATCCACTCGATTTGCAATGCCATCGGCCTGTCGGGGTGCAATCTCTGCATTCTCAGCCACTGTTTCTGTACTCCTTTCATGAGATATCGCTCTTAGTTCATCCGTCTTTGGCAGAGCATCAATCTTTGATTCCAGGATAGAAATCCTCTGTTCTAGTTCTGTGCATTTTCTGCAGGATCTCCTGGATTTTTTGCCCCCTGGCATTTTGTTTTAAAAGCTAACTTATCTTGTAAAGGTGAAAAATAAAATGAAGAAATAGTGGAAATTAAGTGAAAAAGTAAAATAAAATAAAGATCAAGCAGAAGCAAAGCAGGAGTAAAGCAAAGAAGCATCCTACTCGCTTGAGTAGGCTCTTCATGTGGGGCCATCCTCAGCAGCAGCCAGTGGTTTTCAGGTGATGAGAACTCCAACCAAAAAAAACTGACCAGTGTTTTTGGTTCTTAAAAAAATGTAATTTTCTCAACCTCATGCTTTTTCCATGCATATCTCATAGTCTTCTTGCCCGAAGTTTCCTAGCACTACATAGTCCAAAATTATAATTGTGTCACCAGGAACTTACGAATATGTGCAGCATGATAAGAATCCTTTAGAGTTTTAGCTGTAGTCTTTTTTTTATATCAACTGGCTCACTGATAGAGAATTGAGCAGAACTGTTTTGAAGAAACAGTGAGAACTCACAAGCAATGAATGATACAGGCACCACTTTTCCTCAGTCCCAATATCTCAGCTCACAACTCTCTACCTTCAGAAGGAAGGTCAAAGGCCCCAGTGAGAATTGAAATCATCA
Organism: Neoarius graeffei; assembly: GCF_027579695.1. Taxonomy (NCBI): domain Eukaryota; kingdom Metazoa; phylum Chordata; class Actinopteri; order Siluriformes; family Ariidae; genus Neoarius; species Neoarius graeffei. The sequence goes on along the minus strand of NC_083569.1, from coordinate 28,064,068 downwards.
TCCCTGGTTTACAAGACCAGTGCTCTAAACAGGCACCTATCTATTGTAGAATCAGCCCAAAGCAGAACCTTGAGGACCCTTTGCTGATCCTCGAATACCACTTGTCCACCAAGTCACCACTTTTCCACTGAGTGCTGGTTCTGAGCTGGTGCCTAATCTTGAGCCAGTTCTTGAAGTTTCCACAGCCAAAGAAACAGCTCTCAGCCAGGAAAACTGGTCACAGTGTGCCACCAAATCCTTGCTGGTTTAGAACCAAGAACTGCTTATGTCAGTGGCTAGGACTTGTTTTGCTGGGAAACAATCTTGAAGGAGTTTTTTTTTTTTTTGTACAACATTTAAGGGTTCATCTCTGAGAAACAACCAAAAACTCCACGAGATGACATGAGGAAGAAACCTTGAGAACAACCAGACTCAAAAGAGAACCCATCCTCATCTGGGTCACACCAGATGGTGAGATTATAAATAAGTTCCCTTCAATAACTTTGTGCCACATTGCCAAAATTTGCAACAGACCCCTTGCACCGATGTCACACTTACATTCGCAACCGTTACTGCCCTTGTCCTGGGGGACAAGCGAGCTTTGTTTACATACTGAAAGCAAGCGATATTGAAGATGTCAAACATATTCACGGAAGGAATCGGTCTTGCACCGACAGAAGACTTTTGTCTCAGGCACTGCTGGGATACCATGGCTCCTGTTTACTGGCAGTCCCTTTTGGGCCAGATTTATCATCTTGGCATGGCTTTTCATCTCACGCTCTTCCACAATTATGGGTGGCATACTGCTTGCCTGTACTTCTTGATTGTAGAGGTGCATTTTTGTCAGCAATTGAAAGAAACCTTCAAGAGAGTCTCGAGAGCAAAGACCTGTGGCAGGACCTGAATCGGCAAGCCTTTAAATGCAACAAGCCTTCTCTGTGAGCAACTGAAATCAACATTCAGTAGAGTCTTGCATCAGGCGCTGCTGGGTTTTCTCCCACATGGAGAACGCAAGTGTGGGCTTTGGAGGTGTAAGCACAAATTATGGCAGGAGTGAATGTCATGAGTATTGTGAGGAACTGGAATTTCAGGTACAGCTTCCTTTTGGGCAAATTCATAGGAAGAGGTGGAACATGGTGATATTTCTGTTTGACTGGGGTCAAGAAAGAATTGCATCTCAGATGGAAAAGAGGGAATGGCCATATCCAAAGGATTTCGCCTCGGTCGACGATTTCGGTTGGAAAAAGCTTCCCTGCAGAGTGTATGCAAAAGGAAATGACTCTGGTGGGACTTGAACCCACAACCTTTGAATGGCTTCTCTGATGACCCTAGAAGTCCAACACGCTATCCATTGCGCCACAGAGTCCATTTTGCCCTACCTTCATGGTGTTCCCTCTCAGATTCTTTCAAATTCCTGGCTGGCCTCACGTTTCCTGTTCTGTTCTAGGGACAAGTCCTTTTCTCGTCATAACAGATGAAATGAACATGCAGTAAACCTCAAAACCAATGAACTCTGGGAGGATCTCAAGCCACAAGCATCATCACAAGGCCTGCAATTCAACATCCAGTATGCCACCATGCCGTCTTCGCTCGTTTTTCAGCTCAGAAAGTAAGATGGGCACGGAAGGAATTGGTCTTGCACTGACAGAAGACTTTTGTCTCAGGCACTGCTGGGATACCATGGCTCCTGTTTACTGGCAGTCCCTATTGGGCCAGTTTTATCATCTTGGCATGGCTTTTCATCTCACGCTCTTCCACAATTATGGGCGCCATACTGCTTGCCTGTACTTCTTGATTGTAGAGGTGCATTTTTGTCAGCAATTGAAAGAAACCTTCAAGAGAGTCTCGAGAGCAAAGACCTGTGGCAGGACCTGAATCGGCAAGCCTTTAAATGCAACGAGCCTTCTCTGTGAGCAACTGAAATCAACATTCAGTAGAGTCTTGCATCAGGTGCTGCTGGGTTTTCTCCCACATGGAGAACGCAAGTGTGGGCTTTGGAGGTGTAAGCACAAATTATGGCAGGAGTGAATGTCATGAGTATTGTGAGGAACTGGAATTTCAGGTACAGCTTCCTTTTGGCCAAATTCGTAGGAAGAGGTGGAACATGGTGATATTACTGTTTGACTGGGGTCAAGAAAGAATTGCATCTCAGATGGAAAAGAGGGAATGGCCATATCCAAAGGATTTCGCCTCAGGTCGACGATTTCGTTTGGAAGAAGCTTCCCTGCAGAGCTTATGCAAAAGGAAATGACTCTGGTGGGACTTAAACCCACAACCTTTGAATGGCTTCTCCGATGACCTTAGAAGTCCAACACGCTATCCTTTGTGCCACAGAGCCCATTTTGCCCTTCCTTTGTGGTGTTTCCTCTCAGATTCTTTCAAATTCCTGGCTGGCCTCACATTTCCTGTTCTGTTCCAGTGCAAATCATAAAGGTGAGAGAGGACAGCCCTGACGAGTACCTCTACTCAAGGGGAAGATATCCGATACTGAACCATTTATGAAAACCCTCGCAGCTGGGGACCTGTACAGCACCTTGATCCACTCAACAAAACTGGAGTCCAAACCATACCTGTTCAAAACATCAAATAGATACTCCCACCTGATCAAATGCTTTTTCAGCATCCAGTGACACAGCAACAACCTTGCTTTTTTGTCATTTGCGTTAATTGTATAACATTTAGAAGCCATCAGACACTGGAGTGTGAGTTCCTACCCCTGATGAATCCTGTCTGGTCCAGTCTCACTCAAATGGGCAACACTTCTTTCAAACTTCTAGCCAGAAGCGTAGACAAAATTTTACAATCAACCCCAAGCAAGCTTATTGGTCTATAGAATGTACAAAGATCAGGAGATTTATCTTTCTTTAAAATCAGAGAAATATGGGTGAGATTTAAAGTTGGTGGGAGTGTGCCCCTCCTAAATGATTCCATAAACATGTTAGTTAAGTGCCCCACTTCAAACTTTGCCATCTTTTTATAAAATTCAGGTCCAAACCCATCAGGGCCTGGTGCTTTCCCACTCTGTAGGGATTTAATGGCCTCCAAGACTTCCTAGGCTGTGACTGGCCTACACAGACCTTTTCTGCTTTCTTCAGATAGGGTAGGGAGATTAATTCTGTCAAAAAAAAAATCCTTAGAATTGATATGTTTTGACACTCAGATGAGTATAGCTTGAGCTAGATGAGCAAGTAGCCAGATGGATTTATTCCCAGATTCAAACAGTCTGTGCCTGGCGTAAAATATTGCTGATTCTGCTTTTTGAGTTAGCAGTTGATCTAAAGCAGATCTGGCTGCTTCTAATTTCTTCAACACAGAACTGGAGAAAGACACTTTAAAATCTCTTTCCAAGATAGCAATGTCTCGATCAAGCTCCAACTGTTTTGCTAATATGTTCTTCCTCTTCGCAGTTGTGTAAAAAATGATAGACCCTTTGAGGAAGGCCTTGTCTGTTTCCCATAAGGTCGAGGCTGAAACCTCAGGTGAATCATTTGTAGAAATAAAAAGTTCCCATTGATTTCCTAAATATGTCAAAAATGCAGGATTGCTAAGAAGAGATGGATTTAAACGCCAATGTCTAGATAAAGGGTCATAGTAAAGAGGCAGGCGTTCTATAGAGATTGATGAGTGGTCTGAGAGAATGCATGTGTTAATGGAGCAGGCTCCAGTTCTGTCAAGGGCCGATCTAGAGATGAAAATGTAATCAATTCTAGAAAAAGAATGATGGGGATGTGAGGAAAAATGTAAAATCTTTCTCTCAGGGATTAGTGACTCTCCATGTGTCAAATAACTTGAGGTCTGACCAAAGCTCTATTGTTGCTTTTGCCATTTTTGATGACAAAATATTATTTCCAGATATTATTTGTCAGGATATTATTTGTTTATTGGTGACCTTGTTAAAATAATAAAGAAAAAAATATTTCTTTCTTTGCCCGACCTAACTTTTCCCCATTTCCTGGTTTTCTCCATGCTCAACAAGCAGCTGGACCGTTAGTCTGCAGTAATTCTTTCCCCTACTTTTTCATTAGACAGATCACACAACACTCACCTGTTCCTTTTCAAAATTCAACAATCCCCACTTCCTACTTACTGACAGCTGAATCCTTTTGAAAAGAGACATCGTCTTGGGGGCGTGTGTGTGTGGGGGGGTCCATGCAAAAAGCTCAATATTTCTAACATTTGACCACCAAAAATGTTATCTATCTATCTATCTATCTATCTATCAAAAATGCTCGTTGGTCAGACATTTCCCTGCCTGCTTGCAATGGATAATAAAGCTGTAAAGGTGTAAGAGATTGGCCAAGGCCAAATTACCCTATACCAGCTTTCTGGACCTCCAATACAGTTTCATTAACCTGATCCAGTATTAAATATAGCTCAGGTTTCTCTTCATTAACATATAAAGCTTTTGTGGTTTACTAAAGCTTGCTGGAGAGAGGCATATTAGTAAGTTCAACTGTTTTTTGTTTTTTTTTTTGTAGGTTTTGCTCTGGCTGAGTTGTATGCTTTTGGTAATCAAATATTAGAAATATCAAGCTTCTTGCAAAGAATCTCCTCCAACCATTTGGTGCACCCCTGAGCTAATATCTTTCTTCAGAAGGATTCAGCTGTGTTCACCTTTCTGGATTTTAATATTTGGAAGTGGTACATTTAAAGCTCTTAACTGCAGCCAATTATCACTTTTCTGCCTTTTGGCTAAGATCAAATGTAGTATCTGCTCTTATCAGTTTAATATCTGATATGTTCTTTAAATGAATGTTATATTAAAGAGATTTTTAGAACAGGGAGCTGGAATAGGGGCTTGCTCCTTCTGCTTCATGCATCAACCTAGTATTGCAGTACCTCCAGGAATAGTGCCCTTCTTGAAAAAAAAAAATCCTATGTCACTTTCGTGTTTGATGTGTTTTCTGAATGATGATGATCAATTAAATTTGGTCTAAAAATGGTCTCGTCGCATAAATCACCCGTCATTGTTAATACAATCACTGTCCACCATGTCTTCACACACTACGCCAGCTTGAGTTCAATGATTTAATTAATGACTTCACTTTCCAGAAAAGTATGAAAGTGCCCTTGTAAGTTGACCCATGGCTGTAAAACTGAATGCGCAAAGCTGTGTGCCACTGCTGTTTGGGACATTACGTGTGTGAAAGGATGAAATGTTTCACATAGCCTAACATTTTGAGATTTATTTCTGAGAAGCAAGATATAGAGCCCTGCACTCCCGCGGGACAGTGATTTTGAAAGCTCATTGTGGGCACGGGTGGGAGAGGTGATAAGCTGCAGTCCCGCTAACTAAAAACGTGTTTAAAATAAAATTTATAAATTATTAATTTATGTCTATCATATATAATTTGTGCTGGATATTTTATTTGGCATTAATAAAAACATTTTAAGATGCCTCAATTTGCAGATGTGGTCTAATCTCGTGTACGTTTCCGATTCCTTTCTGCTCTTCCGTGTTTGAGATCTCCGATCATGGCAGAAGAGCAGAGCTCCTCTCGTGAAGCTCACAGTGCTTCAGAAGTAAGTGTTGCTTTAAAAAGAGGTACATTGCTTGAAACGCACCACTGAACGTGAGCTGTAGATATTTATGCTCAAATCCACTCAAAGTAGGGGGCGGGGCACCATCACGCTGTGTCTTTAAATTATATTAATTTCTTATAGGCCTACTTGTATTTCCTAGAATGTAAATGTGAGGAGTGACATATAAGCAATGTGCAATGTGCAATATTCTTAATATCCACTGTAGATTTTGGTAGGTGTGTTGGGTATCTCTGTAAAGCCTCAGCTGCGCATGCCGCCTGGCAAGGCGCACCCTCGCTACATGCGCTAGGTGAAGGATCGGTCAGTGGAGAGCTCAGCTAAGCTCAGCATGTTTAATTCCCCAAGCCAATGACAAGAACTTTCGTGAGAAATAACGCGAACGTCTGCATCATGTGGGATTTGCGGGCGGGAGCAGGACAAAATATGGCAGGCGTGGGCGGGAGCGGGACTGAAAATCATAATTCTTTGCGGGAGCGGGACTGCACAATGCGGGAGCGGCCAGGAGCGGGACTGCACAATGCGGGAGCGAGCGGGAGCGGGACTGCACAATGCGGGAGCGGGCGGGAGCGGGACTGAAAATTCTGTCCCGTGCAGACCTCTAGCAAGATATTTTTCTTTGTTTGTTATCGCTCTTTGTTTTCACAAGTTAAAAGTCACCTGGATTCCAAAATGAAAACGAATGGTTATATACCAAATGAATGTTCTTGTTCTGAATACTAAAGAAACTTGTAGGCCGAGGTTATGTTCTTGACATGTTGTTCATTGACTCACTCATTCAAAGGCTTCTTGAGGCTAAACTTTAGTTAACCAGACTTGTTAACCGTGATGTCTGATGGATTTTTTCACCATGCAATTGCCTATTTCACCATTGCTTTTTCTCGATTAAATAGGTGTTGATGGATATAAAGTTGTATCGTTCAATAGTATTTCTAATTGTGCCACTGTCATTATTTAAGTTTCTGTGTCTAGTTAGACAGGCACATCTGAGGGGGTGAATTTGCTGAGCGCAGTTGACAACAGGCGGGGGTGGGGCCTCGGGGGGGTGTCTGCCCAGGGCCTCAGCAAGGGTTAACGCGGCCCTGAATAAACCCAGTGGTGCTGCAGGAATAACCGCTGTGTCAAAGTCGTTGCTGGGATCCTGATCTCGCCGCTTCTACAAATGAGCGTTTTGTGGGGATTTCCAAACATTTAAACACAAACACCTTTCAATAAACCCCTTCGCAATAAACGTCATTCATACGTAAGAGGAAATTGCGCGCGCAGCCTGGACCCAAAAAAGACTCAGCGACGGTAGAGACGAGAAGAAATATTTGGAAGAAATGCCTAGTTGTTGTGTTGTCGGGTGTCAGAATCGTAGCAGTGATGGGGTTAAAATGTACAGAATTCCAGCAGGATCTCACCCATTCCAAAAAAATCGCCGACGTCTATGACTACAAGCCATCAAACGTGTAGACTGGGATGAAAGCACTATCAAAAATGTGCAGGTTTGCAGCGCCCACTTCATCACAGGTAAGATCAGGCTATTTATTAAATCTTTCTTTTTTATTCTTTCTAGTCTTCGTTTATTGATGTAGCAAAATACTTTGGTAACGTTTGTCTGATTAGCTGGGTCATAGTTACACAATGTAATGAATATTGTTAGCATGTTAACTTAGCTTTGCATGCAATTTTGTTTGTAGGAGAGGTCTCGCTTGACTCAAGCAGTCCAGATTTTGTGCCATCATAACATAATCATATGCGTCTAAAGACTTGTAGGCACGAAGTTTTTCGTGGGTGTACACTGAAGTCTTGTCAATAAGGCACGCACGGCCGGCCCAAGCCATAAGCGAATTAAGCGCCTGCTTAGGGCCCCACACACCACCAGGGGGCCCCCAAGAGCAGTTGGAATGCCCACCTGCGAAAATATTTTTAATTAAAAAAACGTAATATCAGTGACATGATATAGCAGAAACAAAAGACACAAAATAATGTTTTTTGTATAATTTTCATAGTTGGTACATTAGGTTAACTAATCCTTGCTGCTGGTTGCTGCCACTGCACTCCTGCACAACCAGACCCACGTGACGTGACAGGAGTTATTCACTTCGGAAGATAGGTGGACTAGATGGCTAAGCCATGTCTCAAAAAAGAAATTATCTATCTGGGGCAGAGAAGAGGAAGAAAAAAGCAGCAAGAAAAAGGTAAGTTTGAATGTCCAATGTTACTATTTTTGTGTCATTAAATTAAAATAATTTATTAATGATGTACTGGTGTACCATTATTTTGCAGGAGCCCTGCTGAGGTTTTTTGGGACACAATCAACCACATCTGCCCAGGCAGATCCGGGTACCTCCGCCTCCTGCTCCTTTGATGAAAGTGCTCCAAGTGAGTCATAATATGTTACTACCAAATCATGAATTAATCACACTTTTATTTCAAAATAATGTTGTTGTTGAAACACAGTTAAATATTTATTTTGAATGACATAACCAATAAATCCTATAAATAGTTTTAAGTGCAACATAATAGGTTGTTGTTGTGTTATTGTTGATGTTATTATGCTGCAAATTTCTCTGTTCATTTTGTGAATTTATTTAAGATTTCTTTTAAGATGTAAGGTTTATTCCAGATTTTAAGATTTATTTATTTGTTTGTTATTTAATAACGGTTACAAGTACAAGTACTAAGTACTGTTTGTAAGAACTGTGTATGTTAGGCTTTGTTTTGCACATTAGTGCAAAATAAACTGGTTAACTTGTTTACATATACAGTGTCTTGTCTACTGATTTGTTGTTTTACTTACAAATATGCCACACATCACTCTGAATATTTTATATTGCAATAGCCACAAGTTGCAGTATAATGTAAACCAACTAAAAACGCAGATTATGGTGGGTGGCTAGACTAACTAGACTAACTGTGTAGCCTAAGAAATAATAAGGCAGCAGTGTAGTTTTGGTGGTGTGGGGGGTCCCCAAATCAAATTCTGCTTAGGGCCCCTTAAAGGCTTGGGCTGGCCCTGAAGGTACAAGTATATATCTGGCCATTGTATACCAGGGAACTTACTAACATCGTCCGTCCACTCTTTAATTAAATGCGGATCCAGTAGGCGATGTCCACTTGTTAGAGTTAACTTATTTATGTAGCGTTCTCGATCTTGTAACGACAATTGTTTGGCATAATCTGACAGCTCATAATGCCGGTCTATGGGCAGCGCCATTGTTTCTGGGTCCAGGCTGCGCACGCATCCTGGCAACGGTCGGTTTGTTTACAAACATGCAAAGGGGTCTATTTCCGCGAGGTGGGCGGGGAAATCATGAATATTCATGAGGAAAGTGCCGCGTGATTGGCCGGTGAAGTCTTTCTGTTCCACCACGTTGTTTTATGAGGAAGCGGTTTTGTTTGGTTCCGAACCCATCAGTCCGAGTCCAATAATTATTCTACCATCAGGAAAAGCAGCACAGAATTTACTGCGATTGGTTTCAAATGATGATAATTTCATTTTCAGTCAGACTTCAGATGAGCATTTTAGACGGATTTATTTTTTTTGAATATGTAGTTTTCACATTTTCATAACAGGCTTATTAAATAAATATACAGCAATAATGTTCCAACAAATATTTTAATGAGTCTGAGTTTTGACTTTGACAGAGTTACGAACACACCAAAGATCATTGCATCATACAAAATAAATAAACACACACACAAATGTGGGCGAGGTGGCCGAGAGGTTAAGGCGATGGACTGCTAATCCATTGTGCTCTGCATGCGTGGGTTTGAGTCCCACCCTCGTCGCATGTTCTTTTGGTCGGCATAGTGGTTAGCACGGTCACCTCACAGCAAGAAGTTTCTGGGTTCAAACCCAGGGAGGGCCTTTCTGTGTGGAGTTTACATGTTCTCCGGGTGCTCGGGTTTCCCCCACAATCCAAAGACATGCAGTTAGGTTGACGTGGGGCAGCCTTGAGCAAGGTACCGAACCCCTGACTGCTCGCTGTGCGCTCTGGGCTGCTCACTGAGCGTTTGCACGTGTTCACTGCTTCAGAGGCTGTAACTGAATTCATGCCACCTTTTCTAGTTATCTGTGCAAAGATCTGTACTATTTCTTCAGATTTATTCCCTTTGCAGACTTTCTAATTCAAATCAATGTCTTTAAGTGTCAGATAGAAACACATTCTGGCTGATCGCTTCATCAGGGGGAAATGGGGGAACTGTCCTTAAACTGCTCACACACACAAAATACATTATGATTTAATGCTGTGACAAAATACAGACAGACAATAATCAGCAATTATTGGTCGATAGTGATGGCCGTCTGAAGCCGAGGCTCCGAAGCGCGTGCCGAGTATAAGGGTTAGTGGCAGATGACGCCCCGCCTCGAGGCGTGGCTCGTTTGGAAGAAAACCACGTGAGGGAACCACGTGAGGCTGGGGAGGGAATTTCTCAGAAAAGGAATCACCTCAATCCAAACACAGTGAAAAAAAATCTGCTCCTCAACAAAAATCAATAAAGGTTCCCCTAAAAGTTACTCTGTGCACTGCACGGCTGCAGTAGCACTCACAGTCCCATCACATAAGCACTGAACACAAAGCTTACTCCCTTTATGTACACCTTTTTATTGTGCAGACAAAATTATACTGACCATAAATCCATAGAAAGAGACAAAGTGTGTGTGTGTGTGTGTGTAAGAGAGAGACAGAGGGTCAACACCAAATAACATACAGGCAAACAAGTAAAACAAACAAGCAAAAAAAATCTGATGACATAAGTTATTTTAAAATGGAACATTGTGCAAATTACTGTACATGCAAAGAATAATGTAAAGTGGCAGAACATTGACGTGAGGTAGAAATTAAACATGCTGTACATTTCTCTTAGCAGTAGGTCGCTAGTGAAGTCTGCTGAATAAGAGTCTGAGTAATGAACCTTTTAGTGAATCACAACCGAGGCCTTGTTTATCATGGGTCATGTGGTTTTCTGCTCAACGATACAAAGCCTCAAAGCGGAGCTTCATCTGCCCCCTTATTCTTGATACGCGCTTCAAAGTCTCATTTGGCCATCACGATCTTTAAACAGTGATATCAATGAAAACTATGGTCAGGTTAAGGTAGGACAACAAATGCAAGTGTATGTTGATCTTTGTGGAGTTTATTAAATATATCGCTCAGTAACTGGCAAGGCAAGTCTAAAATGCCCATTATGAGTCTTGAGAGTATTTGTGTGTGTGTGTGTGTGTGTGTGTGTTTTGAATATATTATGAAGCCATTGACAACAACAACAAAAATCTACGAAATCATTGTACTTAGCAACCAAAAAGTGTGATCCTGAGTGTGAACACAGATCTGGAGCAGGAGACCGAGCCAAGACACCTCATCTCATCTCATTATTTCTAGCCGCTTTATCCTGTTCTACAGGGTCGCAGGCAAGCTGGAGCCTATCCCAGCTGACTACGGGCGAAAGGCAGGGTACACCCTGGACAAGTTGCCAGGTCATCACAGGGCTGACACATTGACACAGACAACCATTCACACTCACATTCACACCTATGGTCAATTTAGAGTCACCAGTTAACCTAACCTGCATGTCTTTGGACTGTGGGGAAAACCGGAGCACCCGGAGGAAACCCACGCGGACAACATGCAAACTCCGCACAGAAAGGCCCTCGCCGGCCACGGGGCTCAAACACGGACCTGCTTGCTGGGAGGTGACAATGCTAACCACTACACCACCGTGCCACCCCGAGCCAAGACACACTGAATATATATTTTATTGACTGATCTAACCCCCCATTTATTGATTTTAACTCATTATATCATTGCTATTATATCATCTGGAATTATGTAACTTTGACAAGTGATCAGCATTCAGTATAACATAACTGTGTGAAAGTTTTTGTACAGTGCAGTTGGATTTCCTGTCACTGTGGGCTGCAGAGCACAGTAGTATAGTGCAGAGTCTGATACAGCAGCAGAGGAGATGAGCAGATCCACTTGGTTATTCTTTTCATCAACTTCAGCAGAGAGACGTGGTGGGATTGAGTCACTTTTATGTCCACTTTGTGATATAAAAAGAAGGAAGTCAGGTTTAGATTTTGGATATTGTCTGTACCAGTGCAGGTAGTTTCCTTTACCACTTGCTTTGTAGTTGCAGGACAGAGTAACATCACTGCCTTGATCTATAATTGTATGAGTGAAAAGTGGCTTTATTGAAGCTGCCATGGAGTCACCTGTCATAAAGAAGAGAGCATGCACATTCTGATTTTTCTTCCCACCACGCAGATGAATAAATCACTAATTCAATGCTTAATATTTCTGCAAGAACAAAAAGTCAAAGTTAACTCACCGAGTGAAAGCCACAGACACATGAATATAACAGTGAACATGATGAATGGTCTCAGCTGAGTGAAAGTATTCTTTCTGTACTATGATATGTTCACATCATAAAGGTTCATGAAGCTCCAGCCCACAGCACCACATGACAGTGTCACCATTGTTACTGACAGATTGTTGATTCTTACTGAAGCATCCTGGCTTTACATTCAGCCTCACATGGGGAACCTGTCTTCAACTCCGACTGTCAGCAGAATTCATATAATTATGAAAAATCAATCATTCTGGTCTGTAAAAATATACCGTAATTGAATAAATAAATCATTAAATCTTTAAATTTCATGTTGCATTTGTTTTATAAGTGGTTTTGCTGCATTAGGGACTTTAGCCTTATCAGAAAATGCTGTGAATAAGTCATGATAAATAATTTAGTATAAAAGCTATTATTACTATTATTATAATGCGATTGATTTATTGACTTTGTAATAATGAAGCCTGAGGTGAGGAACAAACCAGCTGCTGCTCTTGGTAATATTATGAAAGATGCCACTAAGCCATTAGCTTATAATCAAAGGCTCGAATTTAGCTTTTCCCTGCTATTAAAAAACACAACCTACATAGTTACTGATATTACATTACTGCACCGACGGTTAATGGAAAAATAGTGAATTAAAGATTATCAAACTCACCTGGCACTGATGCTGCATGAAAAACTCACGAGTCTCTCGACAATCTGGTTTTCCAGTTGCACTCAGTACAGACAGTGTTGTATTGCTCCGCTTATTTTAACAGGCCATTGTTAGGGAAATAGTCTTCTTCCACCGGTGGAACAAGTCCCTTCTTGTTTACTGCAAAATATGTATATTTTGAATAGAATTCGAAATATGACTTATCTGCAATGTATTCCCATTCTTCAATGTTGCCTTAAAGACACTGCAAACAGTTGTTTTTTTCTGTAGCTCCCATCCCCCATTCCCACCTTATTTTTCCTCTCCTTTTTTCCAACTGATGACTTACAAACCCAAGTTAAATCAAATCTGACAAATTTCCAAATAGTCAACACAATGAATAAGTTTTAATTTCCCGCCTTTTTTCCTCTCCTTTTTTTCAACTGATGACGTACAAACCCAAGTTCAATCAACACATACAAATCTGCGAAATTCTCAAATAGTCAACACCATGGATAGCAATAAGTTTTACTTTCTAAAACTCATAAAGTTGAGTTCAAAATCCAAAAATTGTCAGAGCTCTTTGTGCTAAAGAGAGGTAGTAAGTGGACATAACTAAATGAGGCTGCAATTTTTTACAGTGTACGGTTATTCCGCAGTGCCAAATACATTACTGTTTCTGAAATGTGATCAGGAAATTTTACTGGATCACAGCAGATATATACTGGGGCATGTAACCCAGTGAAATGGGTCTGGCGACGCCAATGGACAACTCATAAATTCAAGCAACAGGTTAAACGCAAGCTTGACCCTTACTGTGCGGTGAGCTCTTTGGGATGGCGCTCCTGACTTTTGTTTCCAGATCATAGGAACTGCTCCGTGTACCAGACATCAATCAAATCCTTCTATGTGAATCTGCCTCACAAATTTATCTTTTGCAAAATGTGTGGAGCAGACACCAAACTGTCCTGTCAGCTTGAAGTTACCTCTCTTTGTTGGAACAAATCAAACCCATTCATTCTGCAAGTGTCCTGCTGACTTTGGGCTACAATGGATCAAAATTCTGCTTTTTTTCAGCAGCGACACACCTTTTAAGTGTCAAAGGCTTAGATGAACACACCCCACAGTGCCGAAACCCAGGATTGAACCAGGGACCTTTAGATCTTCAGTCTAACGCTCTCCCTACTGAGCTATTTCGGCAAGATCATGCCACCATCTGAGAAGTCATGTCACCGATATAAACATGAGTAGTTGCTAAATCCAATCGGTAAGGTCACATGGTGTTCCTTTTGAACCAAAATCTAATGAAATATAAAGTGTTTAAAATAATATATAGTATCATCTGGAAGCATGACATATGTAATGTGGTAATTGATTAATGAAACTCTTTTATGTTGTTGGCAATTTGTTTTATTCCAAGCATGTTTTTAATTAAATGAACAAATGTTCACATGAAAGAATGAGCAAATAATAAGCTAAATAATGAGGTAAATGTGTTCTCTGTGCTCGCTCATTTCACTGTTACCCCCCAAGCATGCAGTCTTGATTATTTCACTGTTATCCACAGTATCAAGTGAATAATGATCTCCCTTATAAGTGCACACACGCACACAGAGAGAGAGAGAGAGAGGTTTTGATCTGTGTGTAGTGTATAAAATAGATTGTGAAATAAAAAACTGAATAAAGAATAGGAAGATTTTAATTATATATATATATATATATATATATGATCAAAATCTTTTTCTCTCACACACACACACACACACAATGTTAGATGTGCAGGAGAGATGGCATGAGGTTGTTGCAGTGCAGGTCGAGGACAAAGCTGCGCACTGGTGTCGGCTCTACTCTCCCGTTTGCTGCCCTGTGTTTGGTCTGTCTGGAGTCCTGGGGGCGGTGATGTGACCCATCGGTGGTTGCTGTGTCTGTATCAGGCCCCTGCCTGCTTCGCCGGTGGGATGATGGGGTTTTTGCACTATCTTTTACTGTTCTTTTGTATTGTGATCATTGTGTAGGTTTTGTCATTGCTCTTTTCTTTCTATTGTCCCTGTTGTTCTAATTTTTGTATCCCCTTGTTTCTTATGCGGTCTGTCATTCATGTGGGAATTTTTTTTTACTTTTTTGTATGTCACATAGTTCTGTGTGTGTGTTCCATATGTTTTTTCAAAGTTTTGGTGTCTTCAGTATTGTTCTGCGATGTAGAAAATGGTAGAAAAAAAACTGATACAAATCACTGATACTGTATAAATCACTTAAAGATTTAATTTGCACTTTTGAAAATCTACCTATTCATTTGGTTCTTTGCACATCTTGTGTTCATTGTTTGTGCACTGTTGTCTTTGTCTATTGTCTTTGTTTTTTGTTGTGCTGTATAGTTTTTGTGTTGGTATAATTAAAAAGCATAGATTGTCAAAATAAACCTGAAAAAAGAATATAAACCCCAAATATCCAAACTCACTTTTAACAGAAGTCATCAAGGAATCACTGAACATTTTTGTGAAACAGTATTTTTCATTGAAAAACTGTCATTAAACATAAGACGTACATTAAAAGGATGACTTAAAATCCAACAATCAAGACAATGATGGAATCAGTTTTCATGCTCTCATTATGTTAAAGAAGAGTATTGCTTATGGATCCTCTCAGAAATGAAAGTTCGTATGAACAGAACTGGTAACTGGTGCCAATGTTCGGCTGTTACCAATGTTGCTGAAAGATTTTCTCCCATCGTTTAGTCTTTGTTCGCAGAAATATTTTTACAAGCATTGAGACATATTGAAGCATTTAAGAATAATTCACCAATAAACAGTTTATTATAAAAAGAGGAAACACTGAAAGTAGATTGCACACAAGCATGACAATTTTCTCATCTTTAAGTAAATATATAAAAGGTATAAGATTATATTATGTGTAATAGCTGTTCCTAGTAGCAGGCTAATATATATCAGGAATTCTCAATATTGACTTCATTTCACTAAAACACACCTCACTGTGTAAAATCACTGTGGATTACAAAAAGCTAACACACAAATATTATTGTAAAATTCAGACTCTGCAGGATCTTGACTTCAGAAAGTGGGATGTATATGAACTTATTGAAAACTTGTTTAGTGCTTTTAGCAAGGATATAGCAACTCACAGCAACTCTTTACAACCATGGTGAGCAGAAAAGGAGCTCAGCAATCAACAGCAGAAGACCACACTGGGTTCCACTCCTGCAGCCAAGAACAGGAATCTTCAAATCAAGAACAAGTTCCGATTACACTGGCAAGTGAGTGTATATTTTTATTGACCTCTCAAACCATCCATTGATTTATTTTTAACTGATTATATCATTGATATTATATCATCCGGAATTGTGTAACCTTAGCAGTTGATCAGCCTTCAGTATAACATAACTGTGTGAAAGTTTTTGTACAGTGCAGTTGGATTTCCTGTCACTGTGGGCTGCAGAGCGCAGTAGTATAGTGCAGAGTCTGAAACAGCAGCAGAGGAGATGAGCAGATCCACTTGGTTATTCTTTTCATCAACTTCAGCAGAGAGACGTGGTGAGATTGAGTCACTTTTATATCCACTTTGGGATATAAAAAGAAGGAACTCCAGTTTAGATTTTGTCTGTCCCATTGCAGGTAGTTTCCTGTACCACTTGATTTGTCGCTGCAGGACAGAGTAACGTCACTGCCTTCATCTATAACTGTATGTGTGAAAAGTGGCTTTATTGAAGCTGCCATGGAGTCACCTGTCATGGAGAAGAGAGCATGCACATTCTCATTTTTCTTCCCACCACACAGAAGAATAAATCACTAATTCAACGCTTAATATTTCTGCAGTGACAAAAAAGGTCAAATTTAACTCACCACAGACACATGAATATAACAGTGAACATGATGAATGGTCTCAGCGGAGTGAAAGTATTCTTTCTGTACTATGATATGTTCACATCATAAAGGTTCATGAAGCTCCAGCCCACAGCACCACATGACAGTGTCACCATTGTTACTGACAGATTGTTGATTCTTACTGAAGCATCCTGGCTTTACATTCAGCCTCACATGGGGAACCTGTCTTCAACTCAGACTGTCAGTAGAATTCATGGAATTATGAAAAATTAATCATTCTAATCTGTAAAAATCTAATCAATACATTATTAAATGTTTAAATTCCCTGCTATATTTGTTTTATAAGTGGTTTTGCTGCATTAGGAGATTTGGCCTGATCTGAAATTGCTGTAAATAAGTATAAATCATGACAAATAATTTAGTATGACAAGTTATTATTATTATTATTACAATGTGATTGATTTATTGACTTTGTAATAATGAAGCCTGTTATTTCATTGAGGTGAGGAACAAACCAGCTGCTGCTCTTGGTAATATTATGAAAGATGCCACCAAGCCATTAGGCCTTAAGAGGTGTGATGCATTTTGTGTGTGACGTTTGCTGGATCGAGTGAAGGTTGCACAGAGAGAGAGAAAGAAACTGGGTGTTTTATTTATTTGTGTTTCTTATTTCCTCCTTCAATCCTCATTGGGGCCTTTGACAGACCTGAAGGGAGAAAGATCACGTCTCAGGTTCTGATCTAAAAATATTGGGACCTGAGAGAAGTGGTGCTTGTGAGTTCTTGCTGCTGAGGAAGAAGTTTCTTCAAAACATGTTACACTTAAGTCTCTATCATTGAGCCTTTGACACCAACAAAAATACTTCAATTAAAGCTCTAAAGGATTCTTATAATGCTGAAAATATTTGTAAGTTCCTGGTTACATAGCACTAGGAAACTCGGGACAAGAACTCCATGAGATGTACATGGAAAAAGCATGAGGTTAAGAAAATTACAAGTTAAAAAAGACAAGAAGACAGAGTCATCTATATCCCTCACCCTATATACCAACTATATACCAAGTTTCAAGATATTATTTGTCACATTTTTCAAGTTCTGCTGCAGGAAACCAACCCTACCTTTTTACACTGACCTCAGCAGCCCATGGCATAAGCCCACCGGACCTTTGGTCCAGGTGAGCTAAAAATTAAAATTTCTCACATTTCTTCGTCTCAAAAGGCACATATACATTACTTAATCAACACATAAAGAAAAGAAAGAAAGCACAACTTTATTCATCATGCACTTGTGAAATTTCCTCTCTGCATTTAACCCATCTGAAGCAGTGAACCCACACACGCACATACCTAGAGCAGTGGGCAGCCATGCTAACAGCACCCAGGGAGCAGTTGGGAGTTAGGTGCCTCGCTCAAGGCCATCCCATATTAACCTAATCACATGTCTTTGAACTGTGGGGGAAACCAGAGCACCCAGACACAGCATGCAAACTCCATACAGAAAGGCCCCCTCTGGCTGCAAACCCAGAACCTTCTTGCTGTGAGGCAACCATGCTAACCACTTACACCACCCAAAATTATGCCTACTCAGGTAGCATTTTTTCTTGCCATGACCCAGATTCAAACCAGGGTTACTGTGGCCACAACGCAGAGTACTAACCACTATACGATCATGGCAAACTACTCAGAGATAGGTATAGACTAACTTTCAAGACCATACCACTCATAGTTTTCAAGTTCTGCTCTGGAAACAAAACCTCAGACTAACCTGAGAGACTTAGTCTGAAATTGTTTCCATGGAAACATGAAAAATTTAAATTTCTCAAATTTCTTAGTCTGAAAAGGCACATCTGCATCACCTTGTTAATATGTATACCAAGTTTCAAATCCGTATCATGAATAGTTTTGGATATATGCTTCGGAAACAAACATTGCTCTTAGAAACTAAGTCAAAATCTATTTTTTATGTAAAAATTTGAAAAATACTTGAGAAAGTAGCCAGAATGTACAGTCCATTGACACACTGCATTATTTAAAATGTGTGTCCTTTTTTTGTGAGACAAATAGTAATTATGATTATAAAATAAATTCATTGAAAGAAGTGTAAAGTACTTTTATATAACAATAATTAATACTTAATTAACAATTATAATTATTATTACAACAATTGTTAAGCAATTTATTGTTATATAAAAGTACTTTACACATTTTTCAATGAATTTATTTTATAATCATGATTTATTTCTTTCATATACATGTATTTATCAAAAGTGAGGTGATGTTGGGTGCGGGAGGTTTTTGCATGACCCAATAAAAATAACTTCAAAAAAGTAATATATGAGTAAAAGTTCACCAAATGCAACATCAGGAAAGTAGAAATTTTGAAAACACTTTCACAGTCATAACCCCAGTGCAGGGGCTTCAAGGTTCTGCTGTGGCCCCAAGCTTCAGCAGCTGTGAGAGAGTTAAGGCTCCATAGCTCAGTGGTGAGAGCACTGGTCTAGTAAACCAGGGGTTGTGAGTTCAATTCTCACTGGGGCCTGCAAGGAATGCTTTGAAGGTGGAAGGATGATCTAGGTAAAAGAGGGGATATTGAGAATGCTGACACCAGAAAGTACTACTGATGACTTCTCATCACCTGAAGACCACTTTCTGCTGGTCAGAAGGGCCTCAAATAGACAGTTTGAAGATAAGTGAGATTGCTGAGGATCTGAAGTTGTCTTTGGTGTGTAATTTCTGCAAAGCACTTTGCCCTCAAGTCTCCATCAATGCCCATTGTCAGGTGGTATTTGTTTATATTTGGAGGCTACTTTGCAAAATTTACCAAATCTTGTTTTTGGTAATAATATACAAGTTCAGATATGAATTCATAAATCTGGGCTTGTTGTAATGTTTGTAGGCTGCTGTTTCATAGTTAATTATGCAGGGGAACTTTGCGCATAAAAAGAGCCCTGAAACCACATATAGGAAATTGGTATAAAAGTATTACATAATTAATATGCAATTATTATATCCATAATAGGTGTTATTTGTGGCACGCAACCTTCTTACTCAGGTCAAAAGCAGGGTTCATACATTAGATACCCATTTAACCCTAAAAGGGCCTAAACTACTGAGTGGGATCAGTTAGAACCTCAGAGGTGGTGTGCTGCTCAGTCTATTCAACTGACATAACTTTCTGCTTTTCGGAGTTTGTTACTCTATAGATTCTTTATCTAAAAGTATGTTTGTTTCAAGATTGATGAAAAAAGTGTTTAACAAGGTGACTGATTTTCTGTTTGGGTCCCATAACTCTGTGAGATTTGTTGCAAAAATTATTTCAGCAAGTTAGTCGCTTCGTTGTGTGTCTATCTTTGCCTGTCTGTACGTTTGCATGCTTGTGTTAGATGTCTGCCATAGTTAAGAATATAACTCTTTCTTACAAATTGTAGATAACTAGTGAACCTGTTAGTTATAGAGTTACTGAAATGTCTGATGCTTATCTGTCCATGCACTCTCCATACAGAACAACAGATAGTCCAGCAGATACAGAGGAAACTGACATTGTCTAGTTGTGAAAGTGACATTGTTTACTTTTGAAAATAGTCCAGTGGCTGTTCTGGTCATAATGTGTTACCAATAACTGCTTTTATCTTCATGTTTTGTGTTTGAATCCTTAGGCAAAGTGTTACTTCTTGATGCAGTTTGGACATAAAAAAAATAAAATAAAAACTGTGAGCAGCTTAGTAATAAATGTATCACAGAAATTTCTAAAATGAGAGATTGTGAGCTGAGTTCTGGAATGTAGATAAGCTATAAATATTCTCAAGTTCTGTAGCAATAGTGTAAAATATTTCTGGCTTTTTTATGTTCTCTATGTACTTAAATGTTTCATTTTAAACTTAACTTGATAATATCATGTAAATATATGATTTCTATTCATATAAAGTTAGTAAATGGGTAATTAAAAAAAATACAGATGTTATAATGGACTTAAGTGATATGGATATATGGTTGTTTTTTTTACATTTTTACATGCGATATTTAGCATTTCCTTTTTTGGTGAAAATGGTGATTGCTGACATTACAACAAGTAAAAATAATGTTTGGGATGTAAATAAAGGGTTAATACTGAGAAACCAGACTTGGCAAATTTTGCAAAGTAGGTTACATATGCTCCCTGACTATAAAGTTTCTTCAAAGCATGTTGCACTCAAGTCTCTATCAGTGAGCCTTTGACATCGTAAACAAAAGACTTCAATTAAAACTCTAAAGGATTCTTATCATGCTGCAAATATGTGTAAGTTCCTGGTTACACAATTCCAACTTTTAGCACTAGGAAACTCGGGACAAGAACTCTATGAGATGTACACGGAAAAAGCATGAGGTTAAGAAAATTACAAGTTAAAAATGACATGAAGACAGTCACATATATCCTCCACCCTATATGCCAACTATATACCAAGTTTCAAGATATTGTCACATTTTTCAAGTTCTGCTGCAGGAAACCAACCCTACCTCTTTACACTGACCTCAGCAGCCCATGGCATAAACCCACCGGACCTTTGGTCCAGGTGAGCTAAAAATTTAAATTTCTCACATTTCTTAGAATCAAAAGGCACATATACATTATCTTGTTAACATACATACCAAGTTTCAAATCCGTATCATGAATAGTTTTGGATATATGCTCTGGAAACGAACATTGTTCTTAGGAACTAATTCAAAATCTATTTTTTTTATGTAAAAATTTGAAAATTAATTTTTCAAAAATCCAAAATAGCAAAACACAGCAGTTCACATGTTGCTTGATACGTATACAAAGTTTCATGAAAATATCTTCAGTAGTTTTAAAGATATGGCCTGGAAATGAAAACATGACAAGATGGAACCCGTTTCTATATCCCCCGCCAAACTTCGTTTGGGTGGAGGATAAAAAAAAGGACCAAAAATACTGTGGGTGGTAAAAGAGAACAACAGGACTTGCTTGAAGATTCTTGAAGACGTTTCACCTCTCATCCGAAAGGCTTCTAAGACAGAAGTATTCGGATGAGAGGTGAAACGTCTTCAAGAATCTTCAAGCAAGTCCAGTTGCTCTCTTTTACCACCCACAGTTTACTATGACCTGGATGACTGAGAATCTTCACAGACATGCAACCAAAAATACTGTTTGGATTTTTTTTGGTTGGAGTTCTCATCACCTGAAAACCATTGGCTGCTGCTGAGGATGACCCCGCATGAAGAGCCTGAAGATCAGGAGGTCACTCATGGTGCTTATGGTTCGTCTCTTGAGGGCTTGGCCTGTCCAGTGTTTTTGTTAGCTCAGATGAGAAAGTAGCCAGAATGTACAGTCCACAGCCCACTCTACGATTGACACACCACATTATTTAAAATGTGTGCCTTTTTTTGTGAGACAAATAGTAAACAGAAGCTAACTGCAGCTAAGAACTAAAGTTGTGAGTGATGTGACACCAATTTCTGTGGGCTGTTTTGAGGATCGGTGTAGGGGCTTCAAGGTTCTGCTGTGGCCCCAAGCTTCAGCAGCTGTGAAAGAGTTAAGGCTCCATAGCTCAGTGGTGAAAACACTGGTCTTGTAAACCAGGGGTCGTGAGTTCAATTGTCACTGGGGCCTGTAAGGCAGGGCTGCCAACTTTTCAAAATTCCTTGGAGTGAAATTTTTTTTTGGGGGGTCGACGGCAAAATTTTTCCACACACCATGCAGTAAGTGGGAATTTTGTATTCAGTTTGATATTCACTTGTCCCCCTGCATTCTGGTGTTTTGTTTGTGGGTCGTCCAGCTGGAGATGGACAATGGGGGGGGGGGGGGGGGGGGTTGAGATTTTGGATTTAGTAGATGTTCCTGCATTCTGGTGGATTTTTGGAGTGGCCTGCTGTGCCATACATACATTCTTACACACCCTGACTTGCCAGGCCTTCAGCTTGTGGCCAACAAAAGCACCAAGTTTTGGCTTAAAAGCCCCCACACTTGAAAACTACAGATGACCGCCAATGTTCCTGTAGCCCTATAGACCTGTGTTTCAGATTTAAAGGCAAGTTCATGTTTGAAAATATTTCATCAGCTAAGCCTAAATACCTTCTGAATTGAAACTAAATGTTAAGTTTTTAATAACTGTTGCAAAAAATAAGATTGTCCCTCACTGACTATTCATTATGCATTTAAGGGCTTTCCCCACCACTAGGTTCAGCAGAAGATTGGCATGGGGAAAAATATCAACAGCAAAAGAACAAATAAAATGCTTAAACAGTAAGCAAAATGTGCAAGAAACATTAAAATGATTGAGTTTGAACAGTATTGAAACACAAAAAGCTGAACCTTGGCCATAGGTGGGAATGTGCACACAAAGTTGGGCTTAAAAATTTTGGTCATACTTAACTAAGCTATATTAATATATTTCTTATTAATTTATTTCTTATCTATGTGTCTTATTAGTAATAGAGCATTCGTCAGGGCCTGTAATCTGACAAATATTCTCTACCTGTCTTGCCCTCTTTGAAACCCTGTCTCCTCAGTATATTGTTCTCTGTCTTTTTTTTAATTATTCACAAGTTCAAGTTCTTTGATATTACAGGTGACCATGCTTTATTTACTTTAACTGAGCAATTACATACAATATAAATAATTAAAAATAAATACCCTGTAAATAAACAATAGGTATGGTGGCTAATGGCTCTTCTTGCATTTGTAATATTATCTCTTACTTGCTTTATTTTACAACATTTCCAGTATGGCTTCAAATAAAGTCATAAAGTATGATAACATACAGTAAACAAACTAAAAATGCACCTTAATAAATGTGTGCTAAGGAGGTGCTCTCCCGTGCTGCTTGTTGGGGAAGATAGAGGCTGTGGCACGGCAGTAGACCTATAATGATTTAGCATGCCTAGTGCACAGCTCTCAATATGGCATTAAATATTTTCACAACACTTATAGGCTAAAACAATTAAGAAACTTTATATAAGTTCATAATTACGCCAGTAACACCACACATTGGTGTGCATATGTACAAACCTGTCTGAGACACCCGTCTTCAACTCAAATACCTTCTTCTCTCTCCTCTTCCTCTAAATTGATGGTAGGCAATTATCCAACTTCCGGCGAGTGCAGCATCATTAGATGCGCCACCTACCATAGGGGAGTGTGTACAGAAGGGAACACCTCTCTGCCTGTTTAGCCGTGCGTAAGGCGTAATTGATCGATCGCAAGTGGTTGGCGCGACGCAATGGGTAGCCTAGATCAGATAGATAAAATAGATTTTTTTCTAGCGTGAGAAATTGGAGGTATGGTGTGTGAGCGTGTGAAGACAATCAAATGCGTGTGTCTCACGCTCATTGCATGAGAGTTGGCAGCCCAGCATTAACATGACTGGGTATAAAAAGAGCATCTTGGAGTGGCAGCGGCTCTCAGAAGTAAAGATAGGAAGAGGATCACCAATCCCCCTAATTTTGCGCCGACAAATAGTGGCGCAATATCAGAAAGGAGTTCAACAGTGTAAAATTGCAATGAGTTTGAACATATCATCATCTACAGTGCATAATATCATCAAAAGATTCAGAGAATCTGGAAGAATCTCTGTGCATAAGGGTCAAGGCCAGAAAACCATACTGGGTGCCCGTGATCTTCGGGCCCTTAGACGGCACTGCATCACATACAGACATGCTTCTGTATTGGAAATCACAAAATGGGCTCAGGAATATTTCCAGAGAACATTATCTGTGAACACAATTCACCGTGCCATCTGCCGTTGCCAGCTAAAACTCTATAGTTCAAAGAAGCAGCCATATCTAAACATGATCCAGAAGCGCAGACGTCTTCTCTGGGCCAAAGCTCATTTAAAATGGACTGTGGCAAAGTGGAAAACTATTCTGTGGTCAGACAAATCAAAATTTGAAGTTCTTTATGGAAATCAGGGACGCCGTGTCATTCAGACTAAAGAGGAGAAGGACGACCCAAGTTGTTATCAGAGCTCAGTTCAGAAGCCTGCATCTCTGATGGTATGGGGTTGCATTAGTGCATGTGGCATGGGCAGCTTACACATCTGGAAAGACACCATCAATGCTGAAAGGTATATCCAGGTTCTAGAGCAACATATGCTCCCATCCAGACGACGTCTCTTTCAGGGAAGACCTTGCATTTTCCAACATGACAATGCCAAACCACATACTGCATCAATTACAGCATCATGGCTGCGTAGAAGAAGGGTCCGGGTACTGAACTGGCCAGCCTGCAGTCCAGATCTTTCACCCATAGAAAACATTTGGCGCATCATAAAACAGAAGATACGACAAAAAAGACCTAAGACAGTTGAGCAACTAGAATCCTACATTAGACAAGAATGGGTTAACATTCCTATCCCTAAACTTGAGCAACTTGTCTCCTCAGTCCCCAGACGTTTTCAGACTGTTGTAAAGAGAAAAGGAGATGTCTCACAGTGGTAAACATGGCCTTGTCCCAACTTTTTTGAGATGTGTTGTTGTCAAGAAATTTAAAATCACCTAATTTTTCTCTTTAAATGATACATTTTCTCAGTTTAAACATTTGATATGTCATCTATGTTCTATTCTGAATAAAATATGGAATTTTGAAACTTCCACATCATTGCATTCCGTTTTTATTTACAATTTGTACTTTGTCCCAACTTTTTTGGAATCGGGGTTGTACCTCTGCAGATGGACATCAGGAAATTCTTCATCCAAAACAGAGGCAGGGAGAGAAGCAGTAAGGAGAGATGTGGATAAGGTGGAGGGAGGTAAGATGATCTAGCTGTATGTTAATATTATCATCATTGATCTATGCTCGGTCAGCTGGCAACAGTGATGCTAGTTGTTGATGCTGTATGCATTTGATTTACGGCTGTCAACCTTCAGTAAGTTCACTGCATTGTCAAAAGTAGTTAGTTAGTTCTAATCTACAGAATCCCGTAGCACTCAAAAGTCAGTGCATACTAGCATTTATATAAGCTACAAAAACTATGCAGTCTTGCCAGGGTGAAAATCAATAACTACCATAAACCTTTGATATGGAGGGTCTGTGACCCAATAGAGCTTTATGTCTAGCAATGCCCCGGGTCTGTATTCATCTTCTAAAAATCAAAAGTGGAGCATAACTTGGTTCCATGGTGTAACGGTTAGCACTCTGGCCTTTGAATCCAGTCATCCGAGTCCAATTCTTGGTGGAACCTTTAAAAGCTTTTGCCCACTTTGAATGATGGACAAAGAAATAACTTTTGTTAAAGATGAAAATGGGTCATGGCTGTGAATTTTGGTCCATGCAGTTAAAGGACCCATGGCATGGTGGTTTGTTGATGCTTTAAATGGGCTCGTGGAGGTTTCTGGATGTTATATCCGCAGCCTTTCTCGAAATGAACCCTCGGCACGTAGATATAGCCTCCTGGGAGAAAGCCCCATTTCAGCCCTTTTCCCAGTGCGTCGTTTTGCTAATGAGAAGCATGGAGGCGGGGAAGGGTAGAGGGTGGGGGCGGGCCATGGGGGGAGGGGCTTGACCAAGCTGCGTACACACATACTCGCTGCTATCAGCACCTGTAGCCACGCTGCTAAGACAAAACCCCGTTCTCCCTCGGACTCCTTTCGTAAACTCAACGTGACACAGAGAACAGAGAGTGAGAGTGTTCGGAGTGGTAGTTTACGAACGTATAATACCCTAGGCTTGAACACACACTCCATAACCAAAGAGGATAGAAGCAGCAACTACAGCAACATATCGCTTATCCAACAGAAGACATGCATTGCGGAGCAATAGTCAAACATAAGCTCATAAGTTACAGTCAATTTCCAGACTAAACTCAGTTTAACAGAGCATGCTGCATGCTTTTTGGTTTTGTAGCGCAGAGTACCTGGCTAACTGCAGGAAGCGGTTAGCTGCACAGCTAATGTAGCCATTGCAAGGCTAACGCACCGATTTTAAAACACGGCAAAACGACTTAACAGTTATACACTTGTTCGCTGTTTGTGGCTGATGCGGCAGGGATGCTTGGTACGGACCCAGGCTTCAGTGACAGTTGATGTGCAAAACCTGCCCTGTACTGTCCCAAGTTGTGGAAACATTCATCAGGAAAATGCTTCTGACAAACATACACCGTCTTAGGTAGACTCGACGGCATATTATTGAAGTAAATAAAATTAAGCCACTGCGTCTTCAGAGGCTCTCCCGTCGGCAGTAAAAACAGACTCCTTTCTGTGTTGTCACATCCATGTACAGCGCAATTTCCATGTTTCGCTCGCTTAGGTGGTGCCATGTTGTTGTGTCCTCTATGGTCTCCTTACTACAAAATTGAAGTGACGTATCTATGGTGGCAACTTTTGAGCTGGGCGGGCAATCCATACAGTGGGTGGGAATCCAGAGGGGGGGCGTGGGGATCATCTCCCTTGCTGACGTAGTAAAGGGAAGAGCCTATCAACGCGCCATTTTGACGCGCCATTCTCAAATGTTGACAAAGGGTGGGCATAGTTTGGTTTACACATTATGACATTTCTAGCCACTGGGGTGACTTAAGAAGGTCAGAGGAACTCATTTTAACGTAAAAAAAACCTCAGAAAGTGAAAATTTCATGCCATGGGACCTTTAAAGAAATGTGTGCATTGGGTGCAACATGGTGGCTCGGGGAGCATTAGAACAGAGCTCTGATGGTGGCATGGTCGGGCTTGTTCTACGAACGTGGTCATCAGATAAAATGGGATTCACCTTGCTCCTGGACCAAGCGTCTGATTTTTGCCTCATACGTTACTGATTTTCAGGTAAAGCAGCTCAGTTGGGAGAGCATCGGAACGCTATATGGATGAAATCTCAGCAAAGCTGCAAAGTCACATAATTCACTGTCACAATATTCATGCAGCTTGTGACCAATAAATACTGTTAAAACCTGACTAAGAATGAAGTGAAAATGGCAAATAACATGAGAAAATATTCCTGTTTCAACAGCTGTCCTAAACAGAAAGGAAGGATAGCCTTTGTGTTGGTATTTAAATAAACAGATAGAAAGGAAGGAAGAACTATACAAAAGAAAAAGATAAACTGAAATAATGTCTGTAAAAATAATTATAGTAGTAAAAGAGCTGTTCATAAAATGACCAGAGACTGAAATGGAAAAGAAAAGGGGAGCGCTATAAAGATATGTAAGGAATGGGGGTAAAGTTGAGAAAATAAGAGGAGGTAATGGGGATGGGGGTCAGGAGAAACTTGTCTTGGGGCCAGTTTGATCGGATATGACGGTTTAACACACAAACCAAATCCACGCGATGTGAGGGGTAAGATGGCGGCCAGATGGCTTCACTCTGACGAGCCTATGAGCTCTCGGTCCGGGAGAGAAGATGTAAAGCCGCCCACACACAACACTGAATGGGCTACTGAGCAACACAGAGCGATCAGGATGCTCTCTCTCTCTCTCTCTCTCAGGGAGCTGATGTCACCTGGTCACGTGACCTGGGTTTTCCCCTAAAGTTTAGGGGAAAACCCAGGTCACATGATTCAGACAGTTTCATTAGTTAAATTAGTTTAAAAGAAGACAGTTTAATTAGTTTAAATGAAAACAGTTTAATTAGTTATGTTTCAAAATCTGCAGCTATATAAGAGCCACGCATCCACACAGAGCTTCAGAGCGACACAAACTGTAACAGCGAGTAACAGCGAGTTTCCAGCGATTATCAGCAACTTATCAGCAATTCATCAGCGGCTATCAGCGATTTAATCTTCTCCTTCGTAGTAAGTCACCTTGTACTAACTGAGTGATTTGTATTTTTTTAAGTTTTAATAGTCTACTAACACGACACAAACTAATCGCATGACTGTCTATTCTCATTCCTTCTTCTTTACCTTCATACTGATCAGGGCTGGGTTTCCCAAAAGCCTCTTAACGCTAAGACATTCTTCACTCGGCAGTGTGTATGACTGGTAATTACTAACACTGGCCACTAGGCGGTGTGTTTGCCAGTTACTGTAATCTTCCAGTAAATGTTCCAGCTTATGGTGAGCTGGGATAGACTCCAGCTTGCCTGCGACCCTGTAGAACAGGATAAAGCGGCCACAGATAATGATGGCTGGATAGACACCTGCTTTGAAATTTCCTGTGAAAGAAAATAACAGATTCACAAATGCAGTAATATTTTATTTATATATATATACACACACAGGACTGTGCAAAAGTCTTAGGCACCCTATTTTTTTCATACAAACTTGTTGTTATATATTTTTATTTTATGATTTCTACATTATCGAGTGAGTACAAAAACATTTTAGAGTCCCAAACATTCATTTTCCAGCACAAAATTAAATGTTACAGAAAAAAAAACTAAAATATTTGAACAGCATATTACATAAGAGCACTTTTCAGATCAAAAAAGAAAACGTTATGAAGGCTGCTGGGTTTTGGTGCAAAATTAAGACGCGAGTGTGACAGTCAAAGTGTCCAGAAGAACTGTGGCTGGTTCTGTAAGATGCTCAGTAAAACCTACAGCTCATTTCCTTATAAAACTGCACTCACTGTACCTCAGACTACTATTTTTTTTATTTTTTTTTAAGCAAAGGGTCATCTCACACCAAATATTGACTTTATTTCATATATATAATATAAAAATGAATGACTGAATTATAGTGAAGTGTATAAATTACACCTATTCTTTGGCCACCCAGCTGTCTTCAGGACTCATCATTGCAATGACACTGTAAGGAAAACACACAGAACGCAGCCTTATTTATTCAAAAATAAATAAATAAATAAATAAATAAATAAATAAGTTAATTCGTTGGTTACTTAGTTTAGTTAATAAATAAAAAGGATTTATTAGAGGGAAAAAATCCAAAGGAATGCTGCATACCCATCAAAAAAGGAGCTTGTGCATCATAAACCATCTCCCAGTTCCCCTTCACTTGCAGTAAGACTCAGTTATCACAGCCATCGGACTCGAACTGGTCAATAGTCTGGCGAAGCAGAGAGAGAAAGTGTAACCATATCATGTTTCACTCCTCTGCCCTTTAACTCACGACAAAAAGACGTCAAACTTGCACATGCATTCTAAATACAATCATTTACCTCAAAGACTTCATGATTTGTAACTGTTATTCTATATTCATATACAGTACCAGTCAAAAGTTTGGACACCTCATTCAGTAGTTTTTCTTTATTTTTATTCATTAAAACACACTTCATGTCTTAAAGTAATGATGAATATCGTTTCTCTTTACTTAGCTGAGCGGTTCTTGACATAATATGCATTACTACAGTTGTGGAGCAGGGCTGTTTACTGTATTTTTATTATTTGCCTGTTAATTGAAAAGCATTCCAGGTGACGACCTCATGAAGCTGGTTAAGATAATGCCAATAGTGTGCAAAGCGTCAAGGTAAACGGTGGCTACTCTGAAGAATCTAAAATATGAAACTTTTTTTTTTTTTACACTTTCTGTTTACTACATAATTCCATCTATGTTCCATATATTATTTGATAGTTTCCATCTCTTCAGTATTGTTCTACAATGTAGAAAATAGTCAGATGTTTTACAGAGAGATCAGTGGGCCGGATGAAGTTGCATGCGCTTGTTACTCTGATTGGACAAGTCCACGCGCGCGCTCATTGAATATTCATGTTTTTCCACAGCGCGTGCTAGAGAAGAAAATGCGCATGCTTGTCTCCTTTTGAATGTAAACACGCGAGACTGGCGCGTGAGTAACGGTTCCCGCATAGTTTTAACGGTTCTGAGAAGAGGGGAGAACAGAGAACCTCCAAAAGGAACCAAAATAACAGGTGTACGTTTCCAGATATCAGACAATAAGCCACACATGATCGTGTAATTCAAACTGACTTTGGGTCTGTTTTTGTTTGATTATTTTAAAACAAAACAACAACAAAAAGGAGGCTGGTCAAGTCTCCACTGTCAGAAATAGTGTTACAGTAAGAGTCCATTTCTGTTCCCCAAGGTACAATCTACACTAATGTACCCTTAGGGCTCATTATTGGGCCTCAAGGTAACTATGGGTGGTACTTAGGATCAGAAAGGTCCATATGTGTTCCCAGGAAGTATATAAATGGGACAAATAAGCACATTAGAGGGTACTGTCCCAATGACCATGCATAATAGGACTATTACTGCACTTGATTTTCTGAGAGTGTGACATGTTGTCGCCCCCCCCCGCCTTGCTAACTAGTCAACACTAAAGAGCAACTGTTATGATCAAGTTAGTTTACAAATGTCTATACAAATCAATAACTCCAGTTCACTAACCCTGAGCTCCTGTCCGTTTTCACCAGGTGCTTGCAAATTCTTCAGCTGGTCTGGAAGTCAAAGAAACATGCTTCACCGTCCCGATCAACCCCAACCATTTCCCCAGCAAGTTGTGGCGTTTGGTGAACAATCCTCAAATTTGCTCAATCTGCTGGGACTCCAGTGGGGAACAAATACTCATCTATCAGGAACCCTTTGAAGAAGTGTTAGGTTCTCCTAATGAGCAGACGAGAGCGTACTTCAAAACCACTTCCATCATCAGTTTCTTTCGCCAGCTAAACCTGTATGGTTTCAGAAAAGTGCACCCAGATCATGACAGCTCAGAGAAGCAGCAACTCGGCAAAGCTTTCGCCTCGGCCCAACAGCATCACTTTCACAGCAAGTACTTCAGACGGGCAAACCCAGAGCTTCTGGTCAAACTAAAGCGACTCACGCCTGGCAACAAGGCCAAGATTGCTGCTGGGATAAAGGTGACCAGCAAGTCAACAAAGTGTTTATCAGATGGTGAATTCACCCAAGGAAAACTCTGCTACGATGAAAAACGGTTGGTAGTTTAAAATACGTATTTATTCATCTACATCATTTCAGTATAATCGCCAAATGTGTGGTCTTGCACCTTGAATGAATCATCTGGTGTGTGCATTCTTACGATTAAAATACAAAAAAAAATTGATTAAATCTCTGTGGCCCACATTTTTAAACTTGGCTAAGATTTGAAAATCCTCGAATGTGCACGAGACATAAGATAACAGATAAGAGAGTGGACTAAATTCCTTGAAAGGGGCATGAATGCTTCACGATTAACATTATGCCAAAAAATATTGCAAATCAAGAGGGATCACCTTCCACACGCAAGTATTCTAGTTGAAAACATATTTTTGGGTTATTTATGGTATTTTTTTTTAATGATATTTATGGTAGTTTGGGTGTGGAGATTTTCATATGGTACACCGATAAAGGGCTAGCTACAGTACCAATAAAAAGTTTGGACACACCTAAAACTACTATTTCACTAATCGGAGCATAGCCTTGAAAGAAAAGTGAGTCATCTACAGGAATTTGTAGAGACAATAGACAGAATAAGAAAAGGAAAGTCATCTTGCTTGTACAGTGCCAGCTAGCTAAGTTTTTGGTCTCTAGCAATCTGAATTTTTAGTACTATTTATTCATTAATATCTGCCCTGTCTCTGTGTTTAGATTCAGTCTTGGTTGAGGAAACTCTTCACAACCATCATGGTGATGGCTCACAGAATGTGACGGATTGTGACAGGACATCCGAACCCTCCCAAGCATCTGTAATGGGCCATGGCAATCCAGGCTCTGGGTTCCACCACTTCCCGATGAACTCGCAGTGTTCGCACCAATCCAGCTGCAGGCACATCCATGAGGGCTCACCAAGCTCAATGCCTGCTGGGACGTTCATACCTCATCACTCACATTACGGATTTTACGCACCAGGTAATGAATAGTATGATAGTTTAATTCTTGTAAATCTACTATACATCCCAATCGCATGCTTCTGAAGCAAATACTGTTATGGTGTATTTTGATGTACACTTGCATGCATGCAATTTGGGATGTCTCCCAGTGTATTGTTTCTCAGCATCAGTGTTGGTGTTTCTTATAAGCAGCAAGTACTACGATGTCTTGCAAAACTGCTTCTTTTTTTTTTTGAACAAAATACGAGTGATTAATGCCATATGGTGCTTGGCAGTATGTTTTTGGCTTTTGTTTGAACTCATTAATATGTGCTTTTTCAGACTGAATATTTATTTTTTTAATGATATTAGAGGTGCTTCATGCACATGATTTCTGTTGATACCAATAATTTAACAGAGCCTTGATTTGGCCAACCAGTCTGTCGGTCAGGCTTTATACTGCATGTGATTTCTTTCAATTGTTTCTGACACAACTATTTTAAAGCTTTATGTCAGCACCGTTTAGTACAGTAGGGAGGAAATAAGAGTGGCTATAGGAGCTGTATTGTAATATTTTCCAGAATAATGCTTTACTGAGATGGTGTTAATGTGTTCCCAAATGGGAAGTCATTTAATAACTTTTTTTTTTTTTTTTTTGCAGGGTATCACTACTGTAGCCCAGGCTCCTTGGATTCAAACATGAACTTCTCCCAACACCCAGCTGGCTCCAACATTTATTGTGGATATTACCCTGTGAGTGCTGAGAAACTTTTTCAGATTGTGTACTAATCAGAAGAAATTGCCAGTCATTATTTGAGCCTGTGCATCCATATTAAGATTTGATGATACATGTTGTGTTGTGAAGGGAATGTTGGGATGTCAAAAAAAGTGAAACCTTGATGTGTGTTGTAACACAATTTTACCCCTTATTGTCCAGTATTCCTTCTTCAGCCACCACCATTACACTGGTCAGAATCCAAACTGGCAAGCAGGCGAATCTGCAGATCTCAGGGAGGGTGACATGATCCTGGAGAGTCTACTCAAACTGGCAGAAGAACTGCAGGTCAGATTAAATGTTCCCCGTTAAAGAACACCCCTGAGTATCTGTGTTAATGGTGTACTCTGTATAATCTATGCTGTAATTACAGTACCAGTCAAAAGTTTGTGTACCCTTACTCATTCACAGGGTTTTCTGTATTTTGACTATTTTCCACATTGTAGAACAATACTGATGACGTCACAACTATGAAATAACACATGGACCATATGTGGAATTATGTGGTAAACAAAGAAAATGTGAAAAATGTTTCATATTTTAGATTCTTCAAAGTAGTCACTGTTTATCTTGATGACGCTTTGCACACTATTGGCATTCTCTTCACCGGCTTCATGAGGTCGCCACCTGGAATGCTTTTCAATTAACAGGCGTGCTTCATCGAAAGTTAATTAGTGGACGAGTTTCTTGCCTTTTTAATGTGATTGAGATCAAATAGTAAATAATAAAAATACAGTAAATAGCCCTATTCTACAACTATACTAATCCATATGATCTCAAGACCCGCTCAACTAAGTAAAGAGAAACGACATCCATCATTAGTTTAAGACATGGTGTTGTAATAAATCTTTTAATAAAAATAAAGAAAAAACATTGAATTAGGTGTCCAAACCTTTGATTGGTTCTGTACGTGTGTGTACTATAAAGTCTGAATCCACCACCAAATGTACTCAAACATTATTGTTCACAAACATGTTGTTTAAAAGGAAAATTTATAGCTATTTATCTGTGTGAGAAATTATCATATCTGGAAACTATACTATGTGCTTCATTTTAAAAATTTATACTTCAAACCAAATTATGATGCCACATTTCACGCAAATGCTAACACGTGTGCTTCTAACACACCCAACAGTAGTGATGCACCTTATCATAATTTATGCAACTTTGATTTTGTCTGCCAGTGAAACTGAATTGCAAACAGGTATTGAAGGGAAATAAAAATCACAAAACCATCCATCCATTATCTGTAGCCACTTATCCAGGTTGCAGGTGAGCTGCAGCCTATCCCAGTTGACTATGGGTAAGCGGCAGGGTACACCCTGGACAAGTCACCAGGTCATCGCAGGCACATAGAAACAAACAACCATTCACACTCACGGTCACTTTGGAGCTACCAATTAGCCAAACCTGCATGTCTTTGGGGGAAACCGGAGCACCTGGAGGAAACCCACACAGACAACATGCAAACTCCACACAGAAAGGCCCTCGTCAGCTGCTGGGCTCAAACCGAGGACCTTCTTGCTGTGAGGCAACAGTGCTAACCACAACACCACCATGCTGCCTCACAAAACCATAACATAACCATAAAATGTTTGCAATTTAAATCAGTGTGTTCCGTTTATTGTTGCTCCATGCGAGGACATAGATCCTGAAGGAGCCACACTCGCTGTATAGCACTTGATAGCAAGCTGGCTCACACTGATTTGTGTGTTTTTCTCCTTATTCAGGCTGATGCTTCCAGCAGTCTGCTCACCACGTGAAGACCGTTTGACCAGGCACCTCATGTTTATTTTGAGTGGAAATATTGGAAATATGTTAACTGAGTGTCTGTCTTTTTATTCCGTTTCCTGACAAATAGCACTCGGAAGGTACTGCATGAAGGCCAGCCATGTAACTGATTTGTCTCTTGCATGTTTTTTTGCTGTCTTGCTTTTCAATAAATCACTCTTACCTGCTGAACTGCCAGTCTTGCTTTTGAGTCCGGTCATCTCGACACACTTAACGTTTAGTTTATTACACAGGGTTTGGCATGCAGATATAACGAGCATGGCATTTAATTATCAAAGCCAACTTTAGTGTTTCCTGAACGATTTCTTTTACAAAAAATGCCTGTGCATATACCGACAAATGAACTGTAAATTATCAAACAGCTCTTTTACATTATCCATGGGGAAAAAAAAAAACTTGGACATAATCATTTTAAAATAACATGCAATATTTGTATAGATTTTAACAATTGTACATATGTATTTAAGACACTTAAAAAATTGATGGATTTAAAACACTTTTTAGATAGAAGTATAATTTTAGTGTTAGATTGTAAGTCAATCATATAAGGACTCTTTCATCTGTACAGTTGTTACTCTGAAGTCAGTGAATCAAACATGTGATGTACTGCATTTCACTCTGATTTGGACAAGGCAAAACTAGTTTTAGGAGTAAAAGTGCCCCGAGTGTGTATAGACCTCTGTTCACTTGCAGTTCAAAAGAAATAACATTACATGCATAATCCACATGTTGCACTTCACAAAGAATCTTAAATAGTCAAATAAGTCATAAAGGAGATAGATTAATAAAAAAAAAAATTCCAGAAACAAATGCTGTACATCCTTGCCCAGAGAAATGAGTGTGGGAGGGGGTTCAGAAGTGATGTATATAGAGTATGTGAAATTAAAAACAAATCAAAAGTGGCTCAAATCTGATTCAAAAGATCAGTTTGACAAAAAAAAAAAAACAGTACAACTTCATTCAAAATTTGTAATGTGAACACATGAAATGAGATCATGGTAAGAATGTACAATCAAACCATTTCGAAAATACGAAGTACCAAATTAAATTTGTACTGATGTGAGCATTTTGAATTCAGGACACACAAACACTAATACAGAAGATGAAACCATTTCTTATGCTCTTATTTGACTGTCTTTGAGTAGGCACATTAATTGACACTGGAGGTAGCTTTCCTTAAGTTACTTCTCTGGTCATTAATCACATCCAGAGGTAACAATTCAACATGGAAGAAATAAAAAATGCTGTTATTTGAAAATAACCAACAGTGACAGAGCATGAGATATTCCCTGATGCAAAGTGGCCACTTCATTAGTTGATCGTTACTTTAAGACATGAAGTGTCTTAATTCCAGTTTTTCCTCAGTTGCTAATGTGGCAGGGCCCAGTGCTTGGTGACAGTGACGGACTGAGCGGTCTGGCATTTGGGCACATGCCAGAGGGGCCGCGGCCCCGACAATGCCCATCGCGGCCCCACAACCGCATTGCCGCGGCCCACCCTCAGCTACTCGGTCACTACGTGCCTTCGTTGTCTTAAAAATTCCACCCTATTGACATATCAAGCAAGATATGTTCGCTATTTATACCACTTACAACTCCATATATTACAGTGACGGTGGCACTATGATGATGTGTTTCAGGTTTTACATTAGCCTATTTTATTTTGCCGGGAAATTTCTTCCTACGATGTAAAAAATGTGCACAGTTTAAAATAAAACAAATATATCTGTATTTTGTATTTGTTTGCGACAACTGAAGTAAAGCACTGCCTTGTGGGAATTTCAT
The DNA here is from genome assembly GCF_027579695.1 of Neoarius graeffei. NCBI lineage: Eukaryota > Metazoa > Chordata > Actinopteri > Siluriformes > Ariidae > Neoarius > Neoarius graeffei. The sequence continues at coordinate 28,027,740 of NC_083569.1, read as the reverse complement.
TTAGCCTACCGCCAAACTGACAGAAATAGAACGTTGAAGATTCAACATTCTGTAGCCTACTTCAGCGTTGTGGTAGTGGTCAAGTTGATGTTGGTCAAAGTAGAAGAGGAGATAAACGGACGATAGAGGTTGGATACTTACCATAGTTTAGTAAAATGAATCGAGGAGGCACTAAACGACACAAAGGGGGAGCAGAGAAAAAGAGGGAAAAATTGAAGAGAGCACTGCTGTCGGGGGCGAAAAATGTGCGAAACTGGATGTGTTTTTTTCATCTACTGCAACCTCAACTAGCAGCACTAGCATTGATGTTGGCGACACTGGCGAGGAGGGATATGATGGGCAAGAACAAAATGAGCAAAAGGAGGAAGAACAAAATGAGCAAAAAGAGGATGAACAAGACATGGTGATGTTGGTGGATAATGAATGCATGGAACTGGCAGTGGCAACCAACACACAACAAGCTCGTGGTGGGTCTGACTGTGTATTAGCCGGTGCAACCGAGATGGAGACCGATGCTGCAGGACGGAGCATTGCAAATGTTGAAGGTAAGACACTTTTTTTAAATTATGGCTGGGTTGAGCATTGATTTCCTTGATTTTAATGCAGTTGTTTAATGCGTGGGGCTGACGTCTGCCGCTGTTACCTGATGTGCTTTGTGTGTGTAGCCCACTGTTTTGTTTTTTTATTCTGCGCGGTTCTGTGCTGGCATGTTGTGGTTGTGGACTAAAGTCACGATTGATGGGTTAATCTGAGCGTAATGTATGGCATTGCACGTGTCCATAAACGCTTAATGTATAAATGCTTCATGTGTGGTGGCGTTGTCAGACCTAATTTCAACATAGGCCTGCCTGTGACCGTGACATTCTCTTGCGATTATGACACCCCCCCCCCCCCCTTTTTTTTTTGGTTCAAATGCGTTCCACGGTCTACGGGGCCGCTTGTAGGTGCAAAATGCCAGGGCCGTTTTTTTATCCCAGTCCGTCACTGCTTGGTGACCACCACCAGTGGTTAGACCTACCAGAGGTTTTTAACCAACACCCAGAATAAACCCACTTCAAACAGTGCTATGAATTGTCACCCCAATTGAGACCATTCAATCAAATGAAGAAGACAGGGATGCAGGCTTCTTTAAATGCATATAATTTACTGATTTCACTGTAGTCATAAAAGTAAAAAAAGAAGTTGAGGGCACGAAGACTGCAGTAAGACAGCGTCTTAGGAGGCGATGGTGCAAAGGCAAAGGACCTCTCACACCCAAAGCAAGAATCATACCACTAGACCAGCAAGCCAAACAATCCACACTGAAGTATTCATGTGCTGCTGGAATTTCATTATATCCTTCAAAGGTTTGACTTTTTCATGTCTACAGGATCCTGCTCAACGTATGAGATGGTTGCATAAGATGTGTGAAGGAAAGCAGGTTCATGTTACTTTTGCTTTCTTCAGAAAATCTGTATGACTTTATTGATTTTGCTGTGGTCAACCATGGCTATAATTAAATTATTGTGTGTGAGACAAATTCCGTAGCAAGGGTTGTGAGTCTGAGGATAGTCGGGACAAGCTGTCCGCTTTCATAATTAGCAAGAAAACCCTTTGTTGACGTTGCCCATATTCATGACTACTGCGACAATAACATGAACTACATTCATTTGGAAAGGAGATATTCAAAAACAGGGTTCATGGTGACTGAGTTTATTATTATTATTATTATTATTATTATTATTATTATTATTATTTATTTATTAATTTTTTACTAAGACGTGGTCAATTCCCAGGACGAGCCAAAGAATGCAAAATGAATCCAGTATTAAGTAGAAAGAACTTGGAATTCCATTTGTATTTGTGATTTGTGTCCTAGATCCTTCATTGTTCCACTTTTGGATCATTGATGAAAAGGATTGCTCTTGGAACCTGCATTCCCTGAAAGGAGTCCTCTGTGATTTGAAGTCTAGAATCAGTGTGCTCTTCATTCTCAGCTGGACGCTTGACATCACAAGATGGTGTCGCCCACCTTTTGACGAACTACACTACCGTTCAAAAGTTTGGGGTCACCCAGACAATTTTGTGTTTTCCATGAAAAGTCACACTTTTATTTACCACCATAAGTTGTAAAATGAATAGAAAATATAGTCAAGACATTTTTCTGGCCATTTTGAGCATTTAATCGACCCCACAAATGTGATGCTCCAGAAACTCAATCTGCTCAAAGGAAGGTCAGTTTTATAGCTTCTCTAAAGAGCTAAACTGTTTTCAGCTGTGCTAACATGATTGTACAAGGGTTTTCTAATCATCCATTAGCCTTCTGAGGCAATGAGCAAACACACTGTACCATTAGGACCCTGGAGTGATAGTTGCTGGAAATGGGCCTCTATACACCTATGGAGATATTGCACCAAAAACCAGACATTTGCAGCTAGAATAGTCATTTACCACATTAGCAATGTATAGAGTGTATTTCTGATTAGTTTAAAGTGATCTTCATTGAAAAGAACAGTGCTTTTCTTTCAAAAATAAGGAAATTTCAAAGTGACCTCAAACTTTTGAACGGTAGTGTATGTCCTGCAGCTTGTGTTTAGTGACATCGAGAGTGGGTTTACATCGCTAAATTTTGTATGCCAAGGCAGGTATACTCAGCCCAAATGTGTGGATTCCCCGAAAACTGAATTTGTGAGAAAAAGATTAGCATTAACACGCTCCCTAAACATAGTTTCCTGTTTGAGACCACAACATGGCATTCGAGTAACCATGATGGGAAGCTTGGTCAAGGGGACTGGTGTCTGATCAAAAGGGCCCTTGTTTCCAGAAGGATGACATGACAGAAAAGCAGTTATCACACTGAAATTGAGAATCGTATCCCTGGACCGATGTATCTGATTGCATATTGGTCTGTGTTCAATCAAGGTTAGGGTGACCAGACGTCCCGGTTTTACCGGGACAGTCCTGATTTGGGGTTGTGTGTCCTGAGTCCCAACAAAAGTCTGTCGGGACACGGATATGTCCCGGTTTTTGCCACTCGCGACGTTTGCGACTGAGCAGTGTGGGAATCATTAGCAGAGAAATGTCTGCATTTACTATTTTGATGAATTGACAGGAATCGCAAACTTTCCTGGTTACTGCCCCCTGGCCCTGTGGCATGGGTGTTTATTTAGCCACATTATTCCAGACAACAGAACGTGTTGCCATGCAACAATAAAATAAACATTAACTGGCGTGAATGTTCTTTGTCTAGCAACTAGCAGCAGTAATGCCGCAGCAATTATGTCGAAAAGAAAATGTACCTTTTCCAAAGATTTACAGGGCACCTACTCCTTCCTCCAAGAGGTGCAGAACAATGCGCATGAAGCCTACTGCACACACTGTAAGTGCTTTGTTCTTTTACTGAGTTGGGTAGCCTATGTTGCAAATGATGTGCGCTCCTGTGGGGGCTTTCCTCGGGCTGTCGCCCCTCTCCTCCATTATTGCTGTTTTGTTTGAGTGTATATTTACGGAAGCCGAAGCCGCGAGAGGCCCTTCATATAATCTTTTTTTATTCACCTTGTTATCCCGAGATAACGACATAATTAATTCAGGATCTCGAGAAAACAACACAGCTAATTCGAGATCTCGAGAAAACAAAACCGTTATTCCGAGATCTCGAGAAAACAAAACAATTATTCCGAGATCTCGAGAAAACAAAGCAATTATTTCATGATCTCAGCTGGATCACTGTATCTCCGTCGGTAGAGACGAAGCCGGGCCAGTCTTCTGCGGAGGTGCTGCGGACTAATTTTGAAATTATCCCTTATTAAAAGACTTAATGCAATCTCTCCCTGTGTCAACCCCTGATCAAAATATTGCCTTATTAGGTGATTGATTATTCCAGACATTCTAATGACCAAAGTTGCGTCTATACAGAATGAGAAATAGCCCCAAAGTCAGCATATCACAAGTCTCTTGGCGTACCTGAACGAACCATTTCTCAGCTGTTTACTCGAGATCATGAAATAATTGTTTTGTTTTCTCGAGATCTCAAAATAACGGTGTTGTTTTCTCGAGATCTCGAAATAACGGTTTTGTTTTCTCGAGATCTTGAATTAGTTATGTTGTTTTCTCGAGATCCTGAATTAATTATGTCGTTATCTCGGGATAACAAGGTGAATAAAAAAAAAGGATTATATGAAGGGCCTCTCTCGGTTTCCGTAGGTATATATTCTCAAATCATTTGTCTCTTTTTTGTTTCTGTTTAACATACCATTCTGACAGTTTGGCCATATTGCTGTGGTGAACAGCTTGTTGCACCTTCCATTAAAGTGTTCACTTTTTTACACATCTTCTTGCTTTATTCATTCAGTTGTGGGGAATGGTTAGTAAGGTTGATTCTGACCTAGGCTATGTTGAGGTCACATATCTACTTTTTAAGTTCATGCTATGGTGCATACAATTTTAGAGATATAGCCTACATGTGCATATGCATTCTTCTTGGTGTTCTCACAAACAGGTGAAATAAATCAGTTTAAATTTGGCCTATGGACATAGCCTGGCCTATTCTCAGCCATTACAAAATCTGTTGTCTGACCATAATTTAACTGATCTGTATACCACTATGCTACTAGATAACAAAATGGCTGTTTGTTTTATTTCATGTGAGATGTTGATAAATGTGAGCTTCAACAAAATGATAAGAGCACCTCTCTGAGTGTCATGTTTACGTAAAAAAAGGTGTGCGTGCACGAGCATGGTCGCGCGCAAAAGTGTCCCGATTTCAAACTAGGGAAATCTGGTCACCTTATACCTTGTGAAAATCAAATTTTTGTACATCTTTTTAAACCGCTTCATGTCTGGACATCCCTTGAGGTCCTCATTTAAACTGTTCCACCGCTTTACCCCACAAACAGAAATACAAAAACTTTTCTTGGTTGTGCGCACCCTATAATTTTTAAATTTAAATAAACCCCTTAAATTATAACTCCCATCTCTTTCAGTGAACAGTTTTTGAATATTATGTGGTAGTTGATTATTGTTTGCTTTGAATAATATTTGTGCTGTTTGATAGTCCACCAGGTCTGCAAATTTCAGTATTTCTGACTGTAAGAATAATGTATTTGTATGATCCCGATAACCAGCCTTGTGTATAATCCTTATTGCTCTTTTTTGGAGAATGAATAATGAATGTATTGTATTTTTGTAATTATTGCCCCATTCCTCTGCACAGTAACTTAAATAAAGTGAAACCAGGGAACAGTAAAGAATCCGGAGTGACTTGTGATCTAGAAACTGTTTGACTTTGTTTAATATTGCAATACTTCTTGATACTTTGGATTGTATGTTTTTTATATGTGGTTTCCAGCTAAGTTTTTCATCAATAGTTGTTCCAAGAAATTTGATATCCTTAACTCTGTCTATAATAACCCCATCTATTTGAATATTTATTTGTGTGTTTGTTTTGTTGTTACCAAATAATATTACTTTGGATTTGTTCAAGTTTAATGATAATTTGTTACTTTTGAACCATGTTATTAATTTACTTATTTCTGTTGTGATCTCCTGCAATAGTTCCATTAAATTATCACCAGAAAAGAGGATATTTGTATTGTCAGCAAACAAGACAAGCTTCATTACTTTAGATACACTACATATGTCGTTGATATATAGTATAAAAAACTTTGGTCCTAACACTGACCTCTGGGGAACACCACAAGTTATGTCCAAACATGAGGAACAGCAATCTCCCAGCTTCACAAACCGTCTCCTGTTACTTAAGTAGCATTTAACCCAGTTTAAAACTATACCCCTGATGCCATATTATTCCAGTTTTTTTATTAATATGTCATGATTTATTGTATCAAATGCTTTCTTTAAATCAATGAATATTCCAACTGCATGTTTTTTCTGCTCTATGGAATTGGTGATTTCTTCAACTAATTCTATTAAAGCCAGTGATGTTGATCTATATGCTCTAAATCCATATTGACTGCCACTAAGTAGTTTATGTTTGTCAATAAATTTATCCAATCGGTTATTGAAAAGTTTTTCGAGAATTTTGGAGAATTGCGGAAGTAGTGAGACAGGTCTGTAGTTTGTGAAGTGGTGTTTGCTCCCAGTTTTGTACAGAGGAATGACTTTTGCTGTTTTCATTCTGTTTGGAAATATACCAGTTAGAAATGACAAATTGCATATATATGTGAATGGCTTGGATATTCCATCAATAACATTTTTCAATATCATCATGTCAGTGTCATCACAGTCGGTAGATTTTTTTGTTCGTACATTTCCCAACAATATCAACAATTTCTTTTTCTTCCACTGAAATGTAAGGAACATTGAAAAAGAATTATTATCTATCAAATTGCCCAGATTTTCAACAGATGTTCCTGGATCCAGGATTTGTTCTGCTAAGATTGGTCCTACGTTTACAAAGTAATGGTTGAAACTATTAACTACCACATCCATATTATATTCATCTTTGTCATTATTAAGAAAGTACCTTGGATAATTTAGATATCTTGACCCATTTTTTATAATACTGTTCAAAGTGCTCCAAATTACTTTATTATTTCTGTTATTGCTTAATAATTTCTTATAATATTCTTTCTTAGCAGCCCTTATAATATTAGTTAATTTATTTTTATATTTTTATATCTATCCTCTGCCTCTTTAGTTTTCTGCTTTATGAACTCTCTATACAATTTATTTTTCTTTTTACAGGCATTTTGTAAACCCCTTGTAATCCATGGACATACTGAATGTCTGACTTTTTTACTGTATTGAACAATTGGACAATTTTAATTATATAATGATATAAATATCCTCAAGAATTACTCATATGCTTTATTTATGCCTTTAGTCAGTATATTTCATTCCAATTTTGTGCCAGCAAGTCATTTCTAAAAGTGTTAATTGATTCCTCTGATCTAAGTCATCTGAAAAGTTTTGTGTTTTCTGGTTTATTATTCCCAAATTTTGTTTCATAAACTGAGAAAACTGGTAAATGATCACTGATATCATTTATCAATAGTCCACTTACTAAATTGTCATTAAAACTGTTAGTGAATATATTGTCTATGAGGGTGGCTCGTGTGAGGTGATTCTGCTGGGTCTAGTAATTTTCGGGAAAAAGGCCATACTGTACATTGTGTTGATAAAATTGTCTGTCATTTTGTGTTTATTTGGATTGAGCAGGTCAATATTGAAGTCTCCGCATATGAAAACTATTTTGTGACTCACTTCTGAAAACATTTCCTCTATCCAGTTATTGAAGACCTCAATACTAGAATCTGGAGCTCTATATACAGTATACAACTAACAATTACATTTGTATGTTTCTCTCTGCAAATTTCAACTGTTATGCATACCAGTGTGTTGTCAATTACTGTGTTGATATACTTTCCATTACATTGAATTTCAAGCCCCTATCCACAAATATGGCCACTCCCCCTCCACTCTTGGTTTGTCTATTTACAGTGGTGCTTGAAAGTTTGTGAACCCTTCATAATTTTCTATATTTCTGCATAAATATGACCTAAAACATCATCAGATTTTCACACAAGTCCTAAAAGTAGATAAAGAGAACCCAGGTAAACAAATGAGACAAAAATATTATACCTGGTCATTTATTTATTGAGGAAAATGATCCAATATTACATATTTGTGTGTGGCAAAAGTATGTGAACCTTTGCTTTCAGTATCTGGTGTGACCCCCTTGTGCAGCAATAACTGCAACTAATGTTTCTGGAAACTGTTGATCAGTCCTGCACACCGTCTTGGAGGAATTTTAGCCCATTCCTCCATACAGAACAGCTTCAACTCTGGGATGTTGGTGGGTTTCCTCATATGAACTGCTCGCTTCAGGTCCTTCCACAACATTTCGATTGGATTAAGGTCAGGACTTTGACTTGGCCATTCCAAAACATTAACTTTATTCTTCTTTAACCATTCTTTGGTAGAACGACTTGTGTGCTTAGGGTCGTTGTCTTGCTGCATGACCCACCTTCTCTTGAGATTCAGTTCATGGACAGATGTCCTGACATTTTCCTTTAGAATTAACTGGTATAATTCAGCAAGCATAATGATGGCAAGCTGTCCTGGTCCAGCTGCAGCAAAACAGGCCCAAACCATGATACTACCACCATCATGTTTCACAGATAGGATAAGGTTCTTATGCTGGAATGCAGTGTTTTCCTTTCTCCAAACATAACGCTTCTCATTTAAACCAAAAAGTTTTATTTTGGTCTCATCTGTCCACAAAACATTTTTCCAATAGCCTTCTGGCTTGTCCATGTGATCTTTAGCAAACTGTAGACGAGCAGCAGGGTCCATTTTGGAGAGCAGTGGCTTTCTTCTTGCAACCCTGCCATGCACACCATTGTTGTTCAGTGTTCTCCTGATGGTGGACTCATGAACATTAACATTAGCCAATGTGAGAGAGGCCTTCAGTTGCTTAGAAGTTACCCTGGGGTCCTTTGTGACCTCGCCGACTATTACATGCCTTGCTCTTGGAGTGATCTTTGTTGATTGACCACTCCTGGGGAGGGTAACAATGGTCTTGAATTTCCTCCATTTGTACACAATCTGTCTGACTGTGGATTGGTGGAGTCCAAACTCTTTAGAGATGGTTTTGTAACCTTTTCCAACCTGATGAGCATCAACAACGCTTTTTCTGAGGTCCTCAGAAATCTCCTTGGTTCCTGCCATGATACACTTCCACAAACATGTGTTGTGAAGATCAGACTTTGATAGATCCCTGTTCTTTAAATAAATCAGGGTGCCCACTCACACCTGATTGTCATTCCATTGATTTGAAAACACCTGACTCTAATTTCACCTTCAAATGAACTGCTAATCCTAGAGGTTCACATACTTTTGCCACTCACAGATATGTAATATTGGATCATTTTCCTCAATAAAAAAATGACCAAGTATAATATTTTTGTCTCATTTGTTTAACTGGGTTCTCTTTATCTACTTTTAGGACTTGTGTGAAAATCTGATGATGTTTTAGGTCATATTCATGCAGAACTATAGAAAATTCTAAAGGGTTCACAAACTTTCAAGCACCACTGTACGTAGTTGAATTCATAGCCCTCCAGCTCAAAGTCCGTGCCTTTGACGTTATGTATCCAAGTTTCAGATATTGCTACAATGCTGAACGGATGCGAAAACTGTTGTAGATATTCCTTGATGAGATTGAAATTTGCATACATGCTTCTGCTATTGAAGTGGATAATTGAGAGTTTACCATCTGCTTTAATGCTCCAATTGAACTGTTCATCAGTGTAATAACAGCAGTTGTTGTTAATGGCGGAGAAGAAATTATTGTCCGGGTCTATGTCATATTCCAAATCCTGTGATTTGTAATCAGTGTACTCAAACGATTTTAGCTCCAGTAAATCCTGTTCTGTAATCCTCTGAGATGTGTGGCTTATGGTCCCGCTCATGTTGGTCACTGATACTTTTCCAGGTCCTCGATGTTTTTCACAACCAATATTTTGGCCTCTTCAGGTGTACCGTTTAGTTTAATAAACACTTTACAGTTTGTAGTCCAAGTGTTCTGAATTTTCCTCTGTTTCTTTAAAATGCGTGCACTCCTGGCTATACCCCCATTTTGTTTAATCAGATGCTCATTTATGTAGACGCTGGATCCCTTCAGCTTGTACCCCTGCTTTAATAGTGCGGTCTTATGTTTCCTGCTGACAAACCTCATGATGATGGTCTGCTTGTCTCTGGTGTTCCTCCTTGGTAGCGGGTGGCAAGCCTCAATGTTATTGCAGTCCAGGTGAATTCCCTTGGACTGCAGGAAAGCAGCTACCTGTTGCTCCGTGGAGCTCACATCCAGCTCCCCGGGCTCCTCCCTGCTGATAGCGGTCACTGCCCGAGCGTATGACCGAGGTTTTACCTGCAGCCCGGTGATGACAACGTCGTTCATTCTGGAATATTGCTCCAGGTCGGCCACTCGGCTTTCCAGGTCGGCAATCTGCTTGTCTTTCTCTGCATTCTGGATCCGCAACGTTTTCACTTCCTCCACCAAGTCCAATATGCTCTTCTGCTGCAGCCTGACAACAGAAACTTCTTCGGTTATGAAGTCGAGTGACTTTTTTATGTCTTCGACTTCCTCAGCAGTGGGGATCTTCTTTGGGCCCATGTAGCCCAGTAGCAAGTTGCTGGGACAACCAGCTTTTGCCGTCAGCTGTTAGCACAGCCAGCTGTTCGCCTCACTGCCTTTCTGCAGTACAGTGAGTGGCTGCTCGCTAGCAAACTGTCCTTGAGGAATGTAGCGTTAGATTAGCTTGTAAAATGAATCAGTTAACAACAGTTCAGATTCAGTGTGTAAAAACAACAACATGCGAATATGACTGTTTTCTAAGTTTGTGTGGCCTGTAAATAACAATTCGACTTGATAACTTGATACCGACAACAACTGGAGTTCATTAAGGTCACAAAGACATTAAATCATATCAGATTGTGCTAATGTTGGCTAATATTGCACCGAGTCTTGCTTGTGAAGTGCCTGCAAACTTTAGCAGCCCGCTAACCTTGAATTTGAAGCGCTTCAGTTAAGACCTACAGAGCCCTGACCAAGTTCCTGTAACATGACACATGTAAACAACAACAACAACAACCCGATGGTGATGTGGACATTGTTCGCGGCCCAGACACCTTTTAATCAAATCAAACATTTTCACGGAATCAGCAAAACAGCCTCCGCCTTCTTGATCAGAAATTTTTGGTTCCTCCGCCTCTCTTTTGAAAACTTTTTTAAGCGTGTTCTGAATTGAAGAAACACATTTTACACAATTTCCCTCGACCAGAACACTATGTGCGCTTCAGCAGAACCCTGTCCCTCCCTCCCCCCTCCGCTCTGGGCTCAAGGAAACAATAATATAACAACAACCAATCAGAATTCAGATACACTCTGTTGACAAGTAAAATTGCAACCTTTCAACGTATCAAAAAAATTCTCGAGTGCTCGTGCTGTTTTACCATTAGACCAATCACATCTCAGCTTAAACTCGCATTCTAACCTAGTTGCAGATCCCACAGAAGAGAGCGACTCCCCCTGCAGCCTCATGGAACGCGGTGTTTTAGGCTCTGGATGGGCTTTACTTCCATTTATGAGGGAAAGGAACATACACCCTCCCGACAGTCAATGCGTTATTCGCTTAAAACACATCTGCAAATTGGTAGAATGAGTTAATCATCGCATGCAAGATTTGCAATTAATCAAATGAATTGCATATTATTATCTCATCTCATTATCTCTAGCCACTTTATCCTGTTCTACAGGGTCGCAGGCAAGCTGGAGCCTATCCCAGCTGACTACAGGTGAAAGGCGGGGTACACCCTGGACAAGTCACCAGGTCATCACAGGGCTGACACATAGACACAGACAACCATTCACACTCACTTTAGAGTCACCAGTTAACCTAACCTGCATGTCTTTTGACTGTGGGGGAAACCGGAGCACCCAGAGGAAACCCACGCGGACACGGGGAGAACATGCAAACTCCACACAGAAAGGCCCTCGCCGGCCACGGGGCTCGAACCCAGACCTTCTTGCTGTGAGGCGACAGCGCTAACCACTACACCACCGTGCCGCCCTGCATATTATTATTATTAGGGCTCTCACGTTTTGACGTTTGCTCGGAGTGAGATTTTTTGTTTGTTTATTTTTTGGTGGGGTGGGGGATCCCTCCTTGTGTCCCATCAACCCTCCCTCCCTCCCTCCCTCCCTCCCTCCCTCCCAGTGTCCCATCAACCCAGCTACTTAAAAAAAGAACAAATTCAATTAGATCAATTACACTGTTTGTTTATTCTATAACAAATAATAATAATAATACAGTAAAATATGTTTTGTTCTTTATTGTGCATAAACATTTGCATTTCAAATTAAATAAAGGCAAAAAACACAAATATAGCCCCAAACGGCCCCACTGAACAATGGTGGATATTGTGTGTGTGTGTTTATGAGTGATGCTGTGTGTTGTAAGTGTTTCTGGCAGATTTAGATGCCTTAATTACTGACACTGGGGGCTCCCATTTAAAGCAATGAGGCTCAATGCTAGCCATTTTCACTGTCATGATTGCTGAGAGGGTTCCGTCCAGGGCCAAGGCGTTTCTTGTTTTGGTCTTGTTCAAGCCCACCATGGAAAAAAACCCTCTCAGCATCTGCATTGGAGTGGGGGAGAATTAAAACTAATTTGGCTATTGCAGACAGCCTGGGAAATCTGCTCATTCCAGTCACCTTTGGGGGGAAAAAAACCAAGGAAGCCTAATTACACCCCTACATATTTTACACTTATTAAATTGCTCATGTCAATGTGTGTGCGCTGGATATTTATTACCCTATTCTTAAGTGAACTCATGCCTTCCCAGAAAGCCTCAATGTCAAATTCCATTTGGTGTTCGGGCATTAGGACCTCCATTAACTGGTAGTCCTGAAACTCCTCTGCAAATTGGTCTTGGTCTTGAGGTTCATGATATGGAAGCAGTTTGGTGAATCTAAAGAATACAATGTGTACTTAACCAGGAGAAACAAAGGGCTAGTTTTTCAGCAAATGTGATCAAACTTTGCAATAGATTTGAAATGTTAAACCCTTACCGATCCACAAAGTATGCAGCATCATTGACTTCACAGCCTACCCTCTGCTGCACATCCACAAACCTGGCATGTTTCAGGAGACTCTCTTTAAGGGGTAGTTTTGCCATGGCATATTCAACTGCCCCTGTCAAAAATGCCAAGACAGCCTGGTGGAATCTTTCCACCTGCTGTGGAGTGACATCTCCAGCCTCTAGGAGCCGGTTGAGGGTTGCCCTGGTTGTAAAACCCACATTCAGCTTTTGTCCTATTAGAGTTATGAATAGAATAGAATAGAATAGAAAACCTTTATTGACATTATACAGAGTATAAAAACATTTAAAGCTGCTCCATAAAGTGCACACAAATATACTGTTCAATAAAACTACTAACTACTGTACATAGACTGCAAACATACAGTAAACATCAGACACTTAAACCACAAAGGCAAACACCTCCCACAGTTTTAACAGAATCTTCACAGACAAAGTATCATAAAGTATCTCTGCTTTCACATTGGTGACATCCTCACTGTCAAAACTGAATAAGTCATTTGTGGTCAGTAAACAGAGAGTATATGTATTTGCATATAGGGAGAAACTTGGGGAGCATTACCAGACAGTTGGTTGGATGGATCTGTGTAATTGATGTCCTCCACCGCTCTGCTCTGCAGTGCCTGAACTTGCAGGAATCTTCCGCACAACTTGCGAATGAACTTGGTCATCTACAACGTTGCAATCCATTACATTACACTGAAGAGACAGTTTTATCCCAAGCGAGTACACAAGCATAACAAGGCTAGTGAAGATGAGTAGGGTTAGTAGTTATGAAGGAAAAATTCACTGAAGATGTTAGTGACAGCAGATGAAAAACCAATGGCATAAACAGAGCTGAACCCTCGTATATTTTACCTCTTCATAGAGAAGGAAGACAGATGATTTCTCTCTCTGAAGGAGGAGATTAAGGGAGGAGAAGGCTGGCAACGTTGCCTGATAGAAAAGCAGGTAGACTTCTGTTATTGGGTTGGAGAATGCATGCGCAAGCTGTGTGAAGCGTGGTTGTTTCTCATCTGAAAAGGAAAGAAAACACAGTTATACATAGTATTCATTCACATGGCAATCTCTTAAAGAACCTCAAATTCATGTTAGTAAAATATGCAACTTACTTGCTGACTTGAAATAGCTGGAGAGTGGCTTGTATTGCTGCAGAATCCGATTCAAGCAGCGTTCCAGGCTCAGCCAACGGATGGAGATATGTGAAAGTATCTCCATATACTCCAACTTGTGCAAGTCACAGAATTCTGCAATGTGATTATTACATTTCAGTGTCATGAAAGTTTTTGCATTGCATTCACACACTATAGTACTGCTGAAAATCACAAACCTGTTAGGTAACCTTAACGGTTCATACTGCCTCTGAACCAGTGCCCAACATCTACTGCCAGATCTTCGGGGTCAAATCCAGTCACCTACAAATTAGATTATGTTACAATTTGGTCACAAATTCATTACACCACAGCACAACAAGCTATCTAAAGGTTACTGAAAGAATATAAACTTACTTCCAAAAAACCCTGCTCAGCGTGTTTTGCTGTGTTATGCAGAATATGGCATGGGCACCCATGGATGTACACGCTAGGATTCTCTGCCAGTATCCTAGAGGCAATCGAGTTTCTTGCCCCCGTATTGACTGGGGAATTGTCAATAGGCAAAGCAACAGAGTTACTCCAAGGTACGTTGTGTTTTTCGAGGACATCATTGATCTTCTTGAAAATGGCTTCGGCAGTGCCACAGCGTTGCCCGCTTGTTGTGCACATGTCCAGAAATCGGTGAACAACCTTGCCGTCAAACACCCTGACAGTGAGGGGTTTCATTTTCTCACGTCCTGCAAGGTAAAGGTTTAAGCATCACATTAGAAACATTACACACATAGCCTAAACCACTGACGTGTAAAAAAATGTGTACTGGAAAATGAGGATGTCTTAATTGGTTGTCAATACAACACCTGTATCATTTGAGCCATCTGTTATGAGAGTGAAGGGACTGGTCTTCATTTTGGTGACCAGCTCCTCTCTGAAATGCGGTGCCACAGCTTCATTTATTATGCAAGTTGTTTTTGTGCTGGCACACTTATACTGCTGTGCTGTGGGGGAGTCGCTAAAGCAATTCCTTAACAAAGGACTAAAATGTTCTGCCGTGGCAAATGGCATATTGTGCTGCACCATGGCCACAGCCACTTTCACCTCAGCTCTCCTTGTCTTAAACAGAAAAGAATGATAACCATGTTATCAGCAGAAAGGACATTCAAGACAAATTTATTTGTAGAGGTAATTTATGGTAAACACAGACACAACTCAATCAGCTACCGGGTAATTGTTCATAATTATTTAAAATATATGGTAATATTTTTTTTTTTATATTCGGAAATGATGAAAAACAAGATTTCATGCAAGAATCTGAGCTTCATGTAGTCCTTTTGACCAGGACAATACCTTGGGTTCTTGTGCAGTCATGACACCAACAGTCACTGGGGGATAAAACTGTCCAATCCTATTTGTGGACTGAAGTGCCTGCTCTTTAGACTGGTGTGCTTTACTCTTAATGTGTCGCTGCACATCTGCGACACCTTGATGGCCACAGGAATTTTCCTGCCTACATACTGAGCACCAGTAGTAGGAGTTGGTGGTGCCTACAGTTATAAATGGTCATTTTGCAGTCCATTCACTTTTGAATGTGGATCGGCAGGTGGCAGCTCCAGTTAAGGCCTTTTTTTCACCACTACCCTGACCTCTGCACTGTCTTCCTCGGTCACCCTGCCTTCTTCCGTCACCCTGTCCTCTTCTGGCACTCCACCTTCTGCATTCACCTCCATTCTTTCTTCGTCTTCCACTGTCTCTTTGTCCACCTCCCCTGTCTCCTCTTCTGTCACTTCCTGCACATTCACTATCTCACCTGATGTCAGTCTCCCTCTCAGTCTCTGGCACATCAACTGACCTCCCTGCCTTTGTTTTCTGAGCCTTGGCTTCAGGGGTGCAGATAGGATTTTTGAACTGGGGGGGACTGAGCTTCAGCAAATGATTCCATTTTGTGTATGCATGTATGTGTGCGTGTGTGTGTATATATATATATATATATATATATATATATATATATATATATATATACACACTACCGTTCAAAAGTTGGGGTCACTTTGAAATTTCCTTATTTTTGAAAGAAAAGCACTGTTCTTTTCAATGAAGATCACTTTAAACTAATCAGAAATACACTCTATACATTGCTAATGTGGTAAATGACTATTCTAGCTGCAAATGTCTGGTTTTTGGTGCAATATCTCGATAGGTGTATAGAGGCCCATTTCCAGCAACTATCACTCCAGTGTTCTAATGGTACAATGTGTTTGCTCATTGCCTCAGAAGGCTAATGGATGATTAGAAAACCCTTGTACAATCATGTTAGCACAGCTGAAAACAGTTTAGCTCTTTAGAGAAACTATAAAACTGACCTTCGTTTGAGCAGATTGAGTTTCTGGAGCATCACATTTGTGGGGTCGATTAAATGCTCAAAATGGCCAGAAAAATGTCTTGACTATATTTTCTATTCATTTTACAACTTATGGTGGTAAATAAAAGTGTGACTTTTCATGGAAAACACAAAATTGTCTGGGTGACCCCAAACTTTTGAACGGTAGTGTGTATACATGTTATTTCATCTCCCTCAATGCCATCACCAGGAACTACCTGCAGGCCAGGACAATGATAACATTTTAACATAGCCTATGGAAATCCAAAGTTTACACATTATCATCACGCATAGAAATTGCAAAACTGCAAAACTAGTTTTAAAACCGCTAAGTTCCAACTGTTAAACATAGCGAGAGGCTGGGCTACGTGTGTGTGTGTAAAGTGTAAACCAGTGCATCCTGACTTTCTAACTATGCCTGTGTGCTGCGTGAGCGGCAGTCAGTCAACAACTCTTCGCAAAGTTTCCTTATGAAACAATATGCTCGCTGAAATTATGGCAGGGAACGCCAGATTAAACATTAAAACTGCCTTCTGAGCACTGTATCTACAGGCTACCACCGAAAGAAGGAGGCTACCAGAAAGGCATCTCTACTCCGTACGATTTTACTTTCACTACGACATTACTTTGAACAGACTATCAAAAAATTGCAAGGTGATATGATAAAGTAAGGCACAGCTTACTTACAGTCGTTTTTTTTTTTTTTTTTGAAAAAACGATGCAATCGTTTTCTGCCTTTTGGCACCCTTCATCATGCCGTGTTGGGGTCCTGAACTAGGAGGCGCTGTCCCCGATATGCCAGTCAAACATGTTGTGGGTAACCATAGCAACCAAGCTCGAGCTCGCTACCTGTGCAGTCTGCGCAGTTGCAACTATGTCTGTACTGCTGTGCACCTCAATAAACCGAATGGTAATTAGTCTTTTGATTTTTCCGTGAGGTTTGCCTTATGCAAAGAAAGACAGCATAGACGTTTTTTTCCTCCCTATAAGTGGGGGGGACCGAACAAGGTGAATTTAAATCTGGGTGGGACGAATCCCCCCCGTCCCCCCCTCTATCTGCGCCCGTGCTTGGCTTCCCAGAAGGAAAGGAGGCTCTTCTGTTTCTTCCCTGACATGCTAAAATAAATGACACAAACGATTAAAAAAAAATGAAAAACGCCTCTCTGTTCATGACAGCTCCTAGGCGACTTAACCAAAGTTATTCATTCTATAATCCCCAGAAAAACAGTCTTTGACTAAACAAACATTTAAATCATCGTCAGCACAGTATGCTATTTTAGCTGGTTTACATCTAGCTTGCTAGTTAGACAGTTATCTATGATAGCTTGAAATGGACAGGTTTTCGATATTGAACAAGGTGTAGACCAGAAATATTGGTCTATAGAGTAAAACTACAAAGTAACTAAGTAAATATTGATATAAATTAAGTTATTACCTGATGGTCCTGAGTCCCGACATTTCTCCAGTTCTTTCAGTTCTCCCGTTTGCTCCAGGTCGGTCTCTAGTTCACTCACAATTTTGCAGGTGCAGCGCGCGCTTGTAGCTGAAACTCACGTCTCCCCGACAACAGAACAATCTATTTTCTGATTGGCTGATGCTGCTCCGAGCGCAGGGGCGGGTTCAAGACACATGAAACGTTTCAACACAGTTGCAGAATGGTGCACGTTTCGGCCAATCAATAAGGAACAATTAGAAAAACGTATCAAACCGTTACAGCGGTTGAACTCGCCCCAGGAGCGCTGTGACGTTTGTAGATAGCTTGAAGGAATTTCTGTGCGATTATTGGAGAAGCTCAGAGTGAGAAATGCCATGTGTGGCGTGTGAACTCGTTGACACACTCGAGTGTGTCTCACTCTCAATGCGTGAGGTTTGAGAGTCCTAGCACTACATCATAACCACCCATTTCATAATTCTTCAATTTTATTTTATAATTCCATGCACTCCCAATTCAGGCTGACTTGGATTCGCCCAATGACTCCATCTCTGCATAGTGTTGCCACCTGTCCCAGTTTTTCCTGATTGTCCCGGATTTTCATGGTCTGTCCCAGAAAAAAAAAAAAAAATCCGGGACACTGAATGTCCCGGTTTTTTGTACATGATGGGCAAAATGTGTATTTCAGTTTAATCAATACTAAATTGAAGCATGCCTACATCCATAAGCTTATGCACAGCCTTATTGGCTCTAGAAAAATGATGTAACATACTCATGTGTGGTGGGGCTGGTGGCTCATTCGGAATGGTGAGGTGGAGAGTGTGTTGGGACAAGGACAACGAAAGGATCCAGTGACTAAAATCAGAGAAGTTTTAATGTGAAAATGGGTGGAGAGACTGAAGACGAGGGTGCTACAGGAGGCGATGACAGTGACAGGCCAGTAAAGAAAAAATGTAAAAGGTCGACATGCTTTAACAATGAGTGGTTAAAACAGGAGAAATATGCTATGTGGCTAAGACCATGTCCAGGCGATCCATTTTATGCTAGCTGCTCCCTGTGCCCTCCAAACAATTTCCACATTCTTTTACCTGACCCTTCTGATAGAGAGAGGATAACGAGGAAGAATTTCGCTACCAGGTATGTACAAAAGTTTAAGACCGCAAAGAGTTAGAGATTATTTCAGTCAAAGATCATTTGAGTAAAATCTCCAACGGAGTGGAGATTCTGGTAAACTTAAATCTAAAACTAAACATGGGGGAAAAAAAAGGCTAAGGCTTGGGACACCTTGCACAATCTCCAGATGGCTAATGCTAATTGCCTTTGCTGCTACGGTATACGGTACATGTTCGCCTTATGTGGTAACCTCGCATGATTTATTGTACACAGCTAATTACATTTTATACATGCATACGCTGTCTTTTGTTGGCAACGGTTGGGCAGAATAGCAGCGTGAATCCCTTAGTATAAGCTCTAGGTTTTGCCTTTGGTCTGTATGTTAGCAAGTTAGGGGCCCATCTGCATGACACGTGACTTCAATCCGCTAGTTTCCCCCCACACACACACATGGACATCACTCCGCTCAGAGACGGACTCTGCTCTCGGGTTTGCAGATGGTGCTCCACTGGTCAGTTTTATAGTAGGCCTATATATAGTGAGTGTTGTGTTCGTGCCTTATTACAAGTAATTGTTCTTAAGCTAAATGGTAAATTCCTAGTCTAATTTTTGTGCTTACAGCATGCTAAGTGGAGATTTAGCAATCAGCATTGGGCGGTGTAATGTTATATCTGGTGCATTTCTTTCCTCGGTTTGGCGAAATCCAATTGGAATGTTAATATCTTCGAATGTCCCATGTTGACAAACCAGAGCCATTCTGTGATTACCTAAATCAAACATGTCAATATCACGTTGAGAGCGAATGAAGCCAGTTCATGGTGAAACTTCTTCAGCGTCCTTGACCACGCTTTGGTTATTTTCGGTCTAAACATACAATTGATTGTTTTGAGCAACTGTATGTGTACACCAGAAACGACCAAAGCGACCAAGTAGCTGAGGTCGTTGAAGAAGTTTCGCCATGAATTCGCTCTGGACGTGATATTGACATGTTTGATTTAGCTAATCACAGAACGGCTCTGGCTTGTCAGCCTGGGACATTCGAAGATATGAACATTCCAATTGGTTTTCACTGAACCGCGTCATAGTTCATTACATAATATTAACTGACTTTTAACTTCTGAAATTCGCTCTGGTCGCCCATTTCGCTTCGCCCCCGGCGAATTCGCTTTGGTCGCTGAGTTCGCCGGCCCTCCATAGAGAAATAATAACTTCCGTCGCTTTGGTCATTTCTGGTGTACAGTAATGCGGCTATACTCCGACTTACAGACATGCTGTATGTGTCAAGTGTTAATTGGATACTTTCCCCAAACAATAATTCTGCCTGGTTAAAAATCCGATAGGGTGACTTTGCACTATTCTCCGCCCAATGTATGGCTTGCATGTTTTGAAAAAGATGGTAAATTAGTGTCTAAAATGAGTTGTCGAAAATAAACTGCTTTGCTCACAACAGGAATATGGATGTCATGGAAAAATTAGACAGTGTGGCCATCAACATCTTAAAAGGTAAGAATGATAATGCTTGAATGTAAATTAAGTTAATGTGGTGTAGCTTTACTCATCTGTGTACCTGCTAATTTCATTTAAAATTAATGTTCATTACAATTATAGCTCTGTATGTTAAAACATGAGTTGTGTTTACCCACTTTTTTGAAATAAAATGCCTAGGTTCTTGATGAGCTGCGACGAATAGTTGCGAAGGACAACATGCACTACGTGAAAGAGCTGAGGGAGCGTTGGGAAGACTTCAGAACCAAACTCACCTTTTATGGCGTCTACAAGAAGGCACTGAAGCCCCCGCTGGGACTTCCTGCTGGTAAGGGTTTGGAATCCTTCTGAAATGGCCAATTTCATGATGATGGCTTGTCACTGTTTATTGTTGAATATCATTCATTCATTATCTCTAGCCGCTTTATCCTTCTACAGGGTCGCAGGCAAGCTGGAGCCTATCCCAGCTGACTACGGGCGAAAGGCGGGGTACACCCTGGACAAGTCGCCAGGTCATCACAGGGCTGACACATAGACACAGACAACCATTCACACTCACATTCACACCTACGGTCAATTTAGAGTCACCAGTTAACCTAACCTGCATGTCTTTGGACTGTGGGGGAAACCGGAGCACCCGGAGGAAACCCA
The DNA here is from genome assembly GCF_027579695.1 of Neoarius graeffei. Classification (NCBI taxonomy): domain Eukaryota; kingdom Metazoa; phylum Chordata; class Actinopteri; order Siluriformes; family Ariidae; genus Neoarius; species Neoarius graeffei. The sequence continues at coordinate 28,006,988 of NC_083569.1, read as the reverse complement.
CGCGGACACGGGGAGAACATGCAAACTCCACACAGAAAGGCCCTCGCCGGCCCCGGGGCTCGAACCCAGGACCTTCTTGCTGTGAGGCGACAGCGCTAACCACTACACCACCGTACCGCCCCTATTGTTGAGTAATTGTGAGTAATTCAAATTACTTCCCCCCGTAGATGAGCAAGCCATCTAATCATCTCACTGCCAGCTATGTTCCCTTCCGGTTACCCCGCACCAAAGAAGATGACATCTCTATCAGAGGCACTCATTCATGTTCTACCGGTAAATAAAATTTATTCCATAACCTTCTGCAACTTTCTATTTGTTATTTCTATTTGCAGGTTTGAGTTAATCCAGTATGTGTCTGGAGGAGGTTGGATTTAAGTAATACTGTGTGTTAATGTTCAGCCCACAGAGGACCAAGGCGTATACCTAAGAAGACGGCCACTCGCCACACCGTTTGTCCTAGTGGGAGAGGGAGACTGCTTTTTCTGCGCTGGAAATGCTCCTGTCACATCATTCCCTAGGAGCAGTCTTGGGGAATCCGTCCTATACATCATGGCGTACTACTACGCTTTTCATATGACGTACCCGAAATGTGTGGCATCTGTTCTTTCGATCCTTCAGACCGAGGTCTTGGGTGATAAGATTCATGAGAAAGACCAAACCACGGCCTTTAAATGTGCCAAAGCTGACTGGTAGGCCTTTCTTAGCTAGTGCATGTGAGTGAGGTGTGTGTGCCTGAGACATTCGTTGTGTGAAACAGAACAAAGTTTTATTTTTGTGTTCATTGAAGGCCCTCTTCTAATTCCTTGCTGCCCCATAGCCTGCTATGCCTCTCATGCCAACTTGTGTTTTGCAGCATTTTGTTGATATAATAAAAATAAAAATGCAGATCTGAAGTTCTTGTCCAGTCTATTTTCCCCCTACATTCATCACACCTAAACAGGAAATTTATTCTAGATAAGAAAATAAGTATTCTAGCTAAGAAAAACCAACTTGTTTTGAGCCTTTAAATAAGCTGGAATCAAGCACATTTGCCTTGTTTTTAAGCCTATTAAATGCTAATTTTGAGCAATATTTGCTCAGATGAAATTCGTTTCTAAGCAATAATTACTGAAAATCAGAAGAAATGGCTTAGAATAAGAGAGAAAATCTTAAGTAAAATAAAAACTAGCTTTTTATGCTTAATTTAAGATTTTTGGTCTGCTTACTACTTGCATATTTTTTTCTTGTTTTAAGAACTCTTACCAAGTCCCATTATCTTGCTGCACTGGCAGATTATTTTGCTTAAAATAAGTGATTTTCCCCCTAAAACACTATATATTTTTCTTATTTTTTAGAGGGCATTTTTTGCAGTGCTGGTGTTCAGAATTGTGGTGCCAGGTCTTAATTATTTTGACCTTTAAAAGTAGTAAACAGGCACCCTTGTCAGACATAGTGGCTCCCAACTTGTTAGTTGTCAGGGCAACCGACCTCCTCCCTGTTGTTGTGCACGCGCTGTGCACGTGGACTGACCAGTCACCCGTTGTTTGTGCACACGCTGTGCGCATGGACAGGGCATCTTACAACACGCCAACTTCAGACACCCTGGCGCCACTGTCCATCACACTGTGCTGCGTGGACTATATAAGATGCGCACAAACATCGAGGAAAACACGGCACACATCAGACGGGGACTCCATGCAACACCTGCTTCTCATCAGTGAATATTTGGATCCGTTTCTCTCTTTCTCTCCCTGTTTCATTTCTTTCGTGCTTTCTATCTTTCTATCGCGGACGTGTCAGGATCCAACGTCCATCATTTGTGCCGTGTGAGCATTCCGTGCGTCCTTGAATGTAAGTTGTTTATTGTTGCGTAGCTACGGTGTTATGTGTGTACTCACTATCTGTAACTGTTACATGTGGCGGTAAGGCTAGCGAGTATTTCTTCTCTTTTTCTCTCATCCTGTGTCTGTCTATTTTCTTACGTGTTTGTTCTGTTCTGTTCAGTAGCCATGTAATGATAGCGCTTGTCTTCTCGACCGCGGTCTGTTACGGGAGCACATTTCATTATTAGCCATTGCCGTGTTGGGAGTGTAGTGGTGGTATGTACAGTTCATAACCGCGCCACATATTCTAACCTTCTATGCGCAATACAGCGCGGGGCAGCGCTTAAAGGAGCCACGCTCCCCTTCATTCAGCCGACACACTCTGTGTCTTCATGCGGGTGTGACTCGCTGTAAGCAGTTGCACCACGCACCTTGGTAATGATAGCTGCTGTAGGCAGCTATCCTCATCCTCCGTGTACGTTGTACACATTGTACATATTGTGTACATATCGTGTATATAGTCAGTATCTAGTGTGTTGTGTTATTTATTATGGGGTGTAAGTAGCATTCATTGGGCTTTACATTGTTTACTTATATAGTATTCATTTGTGTGTTCTACATTTGTATTACATTGTATATAATTATTATTCATTTGTGTTAATATATATTTAATGTGATGTGTATTTGTATTTATATCATTGTTATTATTTACATTATTGCTTGTGTGTATATTATTGCTCATGTCTTGTTGTATTTGTATTTTATTCTGTTTTCTAGTAAAACCACGGTTTACACTGTTTCTCATGAGTGGACATCCATTAATTCCTGTTCTAACCGGACAGCCTGGGTAGCTTGCTGTATACCTGAGCCAGTGTCCCTCTTATACAGTCCTTTACCCTGTCCATCACCGGACACCCATTTTTATATGGTCCTTCGAGCCGGATACAGCGTTCTACACAGTCAGGATGTCCACTCATGATGGCAGTGCCCGTCCTCGCTGTGAGCCCCACCACCCCAGGCACCTGGATGACTACGTGGTGACCCAGGCTCAGCGACGGCTGCCACAGGACGGCGCACACACCCAGGATGATTCTTCCCACGTGGGAGACAGCAGGCCCCGGGATCCATCACACACTCCCCCTGCTGGGCAGACTCCCCTGGACACGTCAGCAGCTATCCTCCTCGCCCTTCAACAGATATGGGAGGACAATCAGCAACTGCAGCGGGATAATCGGCAGATGCAGGAGGACAATCGGCAGCTGCAGCGGGATGTGCAGTACCTGTTGCAACAGCACTATGCATCACCTCCACGCACTCCAGCGAGGGACATCCAGGTTCCAGCCGTCACGCCTGGAACCCCCCCAGCAGTCTTATCATCACCACGGCAGCAGGACAGAACATACAGCCCTGCTGACTCAACCAGTGGACATCGCCGCGGCCTGGTGGCAGAGCAGTCGTCACCTCTACCTCGGCCACACATCGCAGGAGCTGAGGCAGCGACGTCCACACCGCCACACGGAGGAGCTCCCCATCTGCCAACACCACTGATGGCAGAGCTGACAGAGCACCTGAGGAGCATGAATCTGCCACGGGGTCACTCATTCACGTCATCCTCACCCTTTCCTGCCACCCCACAGTACTCAGCGCCATTCAGCCCACGGCGCCCTTCGTCCGCTCAGAGACAGCGGACGTCATCACCGGTGTCGGCCGGTCAGAGGGCAGTGGCACCAGATCATCACAGGCTGTCACCTGTCCCACAGCGACTGACATCTCTTCCCCCTCAGGAGCTGACCTACCGCGGGCCCAAGATGAGAATCCCAGTGTTCACCGAGGACGACCCACGGCAGTTCAACAGGATGCAGCTGGCGCTCGACAACGTCCTACCACCTGACGCGACAGAGCGCTTCAAATATCAGATCCTGCTGGACCACCTGAAGCTAGAGGATGCTGTCCTGGTAGCGGATGCTTACTGCCACAGTAGCTATCCCTACAGTGATACGATGGCAGCCCTCACGAAGCTCTTTGGGCAGCCCCGCAAACTGGCACTCAGGCAGATCAACCAGGTCTTGGCTGAGCCCCCTGTCAGGAGCGGTGACCAGAGAGGCTTCAGGAACTTTGCCCTGAAGGTGCAGTCCTTGGTGGGGATGCTGGATAAGATGGGGACCCAGGAACAGCTTGAGCTACGGTGTGGTTCGCATGTGTCTCGGTTGCTGCCCAAGCTGCCTCACGAGCTGCGTACTGCCTTCAGGCGGTACATCGACCCAGACCGTGTGCCTGTCCCCACACTCCTGGACTTCGCCGCATGGTTACAGCACGAGGTTGGTGTGCAGCTGGACGAGACCAACGACCCACCAAAGGCAACAGCGAGCCAGGCAGAGCGGCAGCGGAGCACCAGAGGCAAGCAGCCGGCAGCCACACGCTCCACTACGGTCCTGCTGGTAGACCCCCCAGCCAAGTCAGCTCAGCAGCCATCAAAGTCAGCTCCACGCACACCCGCCAAGGTGGAGCCTCCAAAGAAGTACTGCCCCTTCTGCAACAGCACGGAGCACTACTTCAACCAGTGCACTGCGTTCAAGAGTATGTCACTGGAACCAAGGCTCCAGTGGATCAAGACCGGGAAGAAGTGCTGGAGGTGTGGACGCGACCATCAAGCAGCTCAGTGCTACCTCAAGGCACGGTGCCCAAAGTGCAATCGCCTGCACCTCAAGGTACTGCATGAGGTGAATGCACAAAGCAGGCCGGAGACTGCGACACTGTCTTCAACCAGCCAGCCATCCACCTACTACCTCGACCCAGCATGGAGAGGTAGTTGTGTGCTGCTGAAGATGGTGAAGGTGCTCCTTCATCACGGGGGCAAGAAGATGGAGACCTACGCCATCCTCGATGACGGGTCAGAGCGCACCATGCTCCTCCACCAAGCAGCGCAGCAGCTTGGCCTCAAAGGACAGAGCGAGAATCTGGCCCTCCGCACCATCCGTCATGACATCAGAACGGTGCCGGGGAGGTCAGTGTCCTTCTCTGTGTCATCACTCAGTCAACCGCAGCAGCGGTACAAAATACAGCGGGCTTTCACATCACCCGAACTGGGACTGTCCCCTCATTCACACCCAGTTGAGGCTCTCCAAAAGACCTACCGCCACCTCAGAGGGCTGCCTCTTCACTCTTTTACTCAGGCCCGTCCGCTGCTCCTCATTGGGTCGGACTACCCAGACCTCCTCATCCCCATCGAGCCTGCGCACATAGGCCCACCAGGTGGACCCATTGCCCTGAAGACACGCCTTGGGTGGACACTTCAAGGCCCCGCCAAGGCTGTCAAGCATCGGTCTTCCACCTCAGCGTGCCTGTTCATCAGTACACCGTCACCATCAGTGGCGCTGCTGCAGAACGTCACCAGGCTGTGGCAGATGGATGTGGTGCCGTACCGAAACGAGAAGATCATCACCCGGTCCAAGCAGGATGCTGCAGCTGTCAAGTTGCTGGAGGAGAAGACCGTCAGAGTGACAGTCAACGGCGTTCAGCGATATGCCACTCCTCTGCTGTGGAAAGCAGGGAGCCCACAGCTCAGCGCACCGCTTGAGGCTGTACTGGGCCATCTACATGGCACAGAGAAGCGGCTGTCACAAGACTCCCTCAAGGCCGAGTCGTACAGCCGTGAGGTGAAGAAGCTGGTGGACGCCGGCTATGTGAGCAGAATCACTCCTGAGGTGGTCCAGGCGGGAGACAGTGCGTGGTACATCCCTCACCACATGGTCACGCACAACGAGAAGGACCGCATCGTGTTCAACTGCTCTTACACATACCAGGGTGGCAACCTGAATGAGCAGCTCCATCCTGGGCCCACACTCGGATCCTCTCTGCTGGGTGTGCTACTCCGCTTCAGGCAACACCCGGTAGCAGTGTCAAGTGACATAAAGGGGATGTTCCACCAAGTCCGTCTCCTACCTGAGGACAAGCCCTTCCTCCGCTTCATCTGGAGAGACCTGGACCGTAGCAGTGCCCCGACTGTCTACGAGTGGCAAGTGCTGCCGTTCGGCACAACGTGCAGTCCCTGCTGCGCCACGTTCGCCCTCCAGAAGCACGTCCTGGATCACAGCAGCACAGAAGACACCCGGTACTCCATCGAGCACTGCTTCTATGTGGACAATCTGCTGCAAAGTTTCCCCTCCACATTAGAAGCCAGGCAGCTGATCAGTAACTTGCAGCATCTTCTCCCCTCTGGCGGGTTCGAGCTACGCCAGTGGGCCACCAACGTGCCACCACTCATTCGGCACATGCCACCTGACATGCGGTCCGAGAGCTGTGAACTCTGGCTCTCCCATGACACAGCTGACCCCCAGGAATGGGCTCTTGGCCTGTTGTGGCACTGCATATCAGACAGTCTCAGCTACCGTCTTCACTCCACAGACCATGCTGAGCCCACCATGCGGAGCATCTACCGGGTCCTTGCACGTCAGTATGACCCTCTAGGATTGCTCATCCCATACACCACTCGGGCCAAGATTCTTGTCCAGCGCCTGTGGGACAAGAAGAGGGACTGGGATGATCCACAGCTTCCAGAGGACATTCTACGGTCCTGGCGTGCCTGGGAGAGTGAACTCCAGCACCTCCCCTTCATCACCCTGCCACGATGCTACACCAGACCAGGGACACGGCCCACAACACAGACCATTCACGTGTTCTCAGACGCATCAGAGAGCGCGTATGGATCTGTGGCCTACCTGCTAACAGTGGACGAGTCTGGCGACATCCAAGTGGCCTTCTTGGCAGCCAGATCCCGGGTGGCCCCTGTCAGACAGCAGTCCATCCCCCGACTGGAACTCTGCGCCGCTTATACAGGTGCCCAGTTGGGCTCTGTCCTGCAAAAGGAACTGTCCCTGCCCATCACCAGCATCATCTACTGGACTGATTCATCCACAGTCCTAGATTGGCTTCAGTCCCAGTCCTGCCGCTACAAGGTGTTCGTCGGGACCAGGATCGCGGACATCCAGGAGCTGACGGAGGACAGCACTTGGCGATACGTCCACTCATCAGACAACCCAGCTGATGATATCACCAGGGGGCTGACTCTGTCACAGCTCGTCCAGGAGCATCGCTGGAGTCGCGGACCTCCCTTCCTGTGGCAGGACGAGACAGCATGGCCGACTGGTCCAGGCCCCTCACCCACTATCGCTGCTGACGCCACCGAGCTGCGGAAGTCCCAGTTCTGTGGCCACATCACCGTGACCTCTGACCCTGCGTTGCCTGATGCAGGGACCTTCAGTCAATATCCAGAGCTGCTGGAGGCCACAGTCAGAGCGCGTCACGGGGCGGCCACATCCGCCATCACAGCTGAGGACTACAGGCAAGCGGAACTGGCACTCCTCAGGAAGGCACAGAGTGACTCCTTCCCCAAAGACCTCACCCTGCTCTCAGCGGGGAAGCCAGTCTCCACTGACAGCAGGATCCTCACATTGTCCCTGGAGTACGACGCTGAGACACAGCTGATCCGGGTCGGAGGTCGTCTGCGCAGGTGTGACACGGTTGAGGAGGAGACTCTGCACCCCATCCTGCTTGACCCTCAGCACCCCATCACACAGCTCATCATCCGAGACTTCGACAGCCACCTGGCGCACCCAGGACCAGAGCGGGTGTTTGCTGAGCTGCGCCGGCAGTACTGGATCATGCGTGGGAGAGCGGCTGTCAAGAAACATCAGCACAGCTGTCCAGAGTGTCAGAAGTGGCGAGGCACACCAGTGATCCCCAGAATGGCTGACTTGCCACCATCAAGTCTGCGCTTGCACAAGCCAGCCTTCTATTCCACTGGAATGGATTGTTTCGGGCCATACCTCATCAAAATCGGCCGACGCACTGAGAAACGGTGGGGCATTGTTTTCAAGTGCCTGACAATCCATGCAGTGCACCTAGACCTCCTCACCAGCATGGACACTGATGCTTTCTTGATGGCCCTGCGGCGCTTCATCGCACGCCGAGGGAAGCCACATGAGCTGCTCTCCGACCAAGGCACCAATTTCAGAGGGGGTCAGTCTGAACTGCAGGAGACGTTCAAAGCCCTCAGCCCAGAGCTACAGTCCCACTTAGCCAGTCAACAGATTGACTTCAAGTTCAATCCTCCACATGCTCCGCACTTCGGTGGTTCCTGGGAACGGGAGATCCGTTCCATCAAAGCTGCCCTACACACTACACTCGATGCACAGACAGTCACTGAGGAGGTGTTGAGGACAGTGCTGATCGAGGTGGAAAGCATCATCAACTCCAAGCCCTTGGGTTACACCTCGTCAGACATCGCAGATCCAGATCCCATCACTCCAAACATGCTGCTGATGGGGCGGCACGACCCCTCCATACCACAAGTGGTCTACACCGACTCCGACATCCTGAGCAGGCGCAGGTGGAGACAGTGCCAGGCCCTTGCGGACCAATTCTGGGCTAAGTTCATCAGGAACTACCTGCCCTCTCTTCAAACCCGCTCCAAGTGGCAACGAGACCGGGAGGACCTCATCGTTGACAGCATCGTGATGATTGTCGACCCTCAGCTCCCACGTGCCCTGTGGCCTGTGGGCAAGGTCACTGCTGTCATCCCTGGAGCAGATGGCAGGGTACGTACTGCACAGGTGCAGGTCAAGGACCGGACCTACACACGCCCAGTCTCACGCCTGGTGAGACTCCCTTCACTTCCTCAGGACACGTCTGCCTGACATCATGGACACAACTTTGTTCTACAAAGTTGTGGGCGGCTGTTCAGAATTGCGGTGCCAGGTCTTAATTATTTTGACCTTTAAAAGTAGTAAACAGGCACCCTTGTCAGACATAGTGGCTCCCAACTTGTTAGTTGTCAGGGCAACCGACCTCCTCCCTGTTGTTGTGCACGCGCTGTGCACGTGGACTGACCAGTCACCCGTTGTTTGTGCACACGCTGTGCGCATGGACAGGGCATCTTACAACACGCCAACTTCAGACACCCTGGCGCCACTGTCCATCACACTGTGCTGCGTGGACTATATAAGATGCGCACAAACATTGAGGAAAACACGGCACACATCAGACGGGGACTCCATGCAACACCTGCTTCTCATCAGTGAATATTTGGATCCGTTTCTCTCTTTCTCTCTCTGTTTCATTTCTTTCGTGCTTTCTATCTTTCTATCGCGGACGTGTCAGGATCCAACGTCCATCATTTGTGCCGTGTGAGCATTCCGTGCGTCCTTGAATGTAAGTTGTTTATTGTTGCGTAGCTACGGTGTTATGTGTGTACTCGCTATCTGTAACTGTTACATGTGGCGGTAAGGCTAGCGAGTATTTCTTCTCTTTTTCTCTCATCCTGTGTCTGTCTATTTTCTTACGTGTTTGTTCTGTTCTGTTCAGTAGCCATGTAATGATAGCGCTTGTCTTCTCGACCGCGGTCTGTTACGGGAGCACATTTCATTATTAGCCATTGCCGTGTTGGGAGTGTAGTGGTGGTATGTACAGTTCATAACCGCGCCACATATTCTAACCTTCTATGCGCAATACAGCGTGGGGCAGCGCTTAAAGGAGCCACGCTCCCCTTCATTCAGCCGACACACTCTGTGTCTTCATGCGGGTGTGACTCGCTGTAAGCAGTTGCACCACGCACCTTGGTAATGATAGCTGCTGTAGGCAGCTATCCTCATCCTCCGTGTACGTTGTACACATTGTACATATTGTGTACATATCGTGTATATAGTCAGTATCTAGTGTGTTGTGTTATTTATTATGGGGTGTAAGTAGCATTCATTGGGCTTTACATTGTTTACTTATATAGTATTCATTTGTGTGTTCTACATTTGTATTACATTGTATATAATTATTATTCATTTGTGTTAATATATATTTAATGCGATGTGTATTTGTATTTATATCATTGTTATTATTTACATTATTGCTTGTGTGTATATTATTGCTCATGTCTTGTTGTATTTGTATTTTATTCTGTTTTCTAGTAAAACCACGGTTTACACTGTTTCTCATGAGTGGACATCCATTAATTCCTGTTCTAACCGGACAGCCTGGGTAGCTTGCTGTATACCTGAGCCAGTGTCCCTCTTATACAGTCCTTTACCCTGTCCATCACCGGACACCCATTTTTATAGCTGGGCCTCAAATACAGAAGCAATGGCACTTAGGCATGTGTCCCCAGGGTAGGCCTGCAGCGTTGGTGGTATAGTGGCTGGCATAGCTGCCTTCCAAGCAGTTGACTCAGGTTTGATTCCGGGCCAACGCACACACTTTCACGCTTTGTTGCTCTGATGAAAGGCAGATAGTGTGGCGAGGCACTTGGGAGGAAACAGCAGGAACGGATCGGGAGGTGACTGAGGGCTGCTCCTTCTGCTTTCCGCTCGCATTGCATGTAGTCCAATAGCATCAGTTTGCGCAAACCTGGGCGTGTTTGAAGGACACGGGCACCTGCGTGTTTGTCTTTCGTTGGCGACAAGCTACTTTGCCTGTTTTCCACAAACGGAGAACTGCACAGTCACGGCTTTAGAGTTAATAAGCAAATGTGTCTGAATGTTGGCTGGCAAATACTCGTTGATACATGATGAAGCATTCCAGAGTCAGTGCCACTTTGCAGCGTTCTGATGCCGTGTGCAGCCCTGTTGACCTGACCTCACTCCGTAAACGAGCAACCAAGTGGTATTTGAGAACACCACCTCCTTGTGACCAATTGCAATGTCCATGCTTCCACAGTCAACAGAAATGTAGATTTAATGCTCGATTTTGTTTTTAAAGCAGCCGTCACGGACCTTGACGGAAAACCAGAGAGGCAGGGAAACCGTTCAAATGAGGTTTTGTCCCGACGGTCGTCTGCACGTAGGAGAACATGACAACCACTTATCCACAGAAAGCAATCCGGTCACATTAAGGGTCTGTCTTTCTGGCTGTTTCGAGAGTACCTGATTTTAGCAAGGCGATAACTGGACGTTAACGAAAGCAGAGCTCAAAAGGCAAAGCATGGCTCTGCTAGGTTTCTCAGGAGTGTCTATTCGCTTGTCAGGTGAAAGGGGAAACCACTGCACAGCAGAAAACACGCAAAGCTTTTTCAGCGTCTCGGTCTGGGATTGTTCCAAAAGGCATGGACGGAGCAGAGATGGCAGCTCCACATTTGTTCACTGCCAAGTTCAAGAAAACCAGCACCGTTTCCGCCCGGTTTCGAATTGCAGACCGCTCTCGTGTTAAGCGAACGTGGTAACCAATACAATACGGAAACCACGCGTATGTTAGCTCTTGCCTGGGCCTCAAGAAGAACGCGGGTCACACTTAAACAATTGTCACAAGAATAGGGGCACGCCTTGGCATCGTAGAGATGAGCTGGTGGTCGAGTGTGACGAGGTTCAGCATCGAAAAGCGCTGCAACATCATCACGGTAAGAAATCGAATGCCTTGTTTGGACGGGCCAAGGAGGTGACTGAGGACTGTTCCTTCCGCTTTCCACGAGCAACGTACCGTAAGTAGTTGTTTGCAGGTTTGAGTGACATCAGTTTGTCCCTGCGCACGGTCGACCCATGAAGCCATGAACAACACAGGCTCCTGTGTGTTTTCCTTTCGTTGGCAACAAGCGACAGGTGTATGTTTGTCCACAAACAGAGAACTGGAGAGTCACTGTGTAAGATTTGTTCAGCAAATGTGTCCATACCTTGGCTGGTGAAAAGCAAACACTTGCTTCTGTAGTTGGCACGGTCAGAGCAGAGATCACAGCTCAGCAGTCGCTCAAAAAATGAATAAATAAACCAACCCACTGCTGTTTCTGCCTGGTTTCGAACCAGGGACTTTTCGCCTGCAAGATGAATGTGACAACCACTACGCTACAGAAACCTCAGCTCTTGGGCTGATCAGCTGTTGCCTGGGCCCCAAATACAGAAGCAATGGCACTAAGGCATGTGTCCCCAGGGTAGGCCTGCAGCGTTGGTGGTATAGTGGCTGGCATAGCTGCCTTCCCGACCAAGCGAGGGGCATAATGGACTGTAAGAAGGGGGGAAGAAAAGAAAAAAGAAAAATAAGAAAATGGGGGAAAGAAGGGGGAAAAGAAGAGAAAAAGAGGAAAAAATAGTGTCAAGTGTCTTGTCCCCTTTCTCCACCCCTGACCCAATGTTGGTGTACAGTTGCACTCCTGGTGGATCCTGGATGCAGGCAAGGTGTTTCTGCTGTATCTCCCACACTCAAGGCATGCTCTTGTGATTGATGAGGTGCAGTCCAGTGCTGTCCACCAGCTGCCACATGGAGTCAAGCAGACTTTTGATGAGTGCACGGGTCTCTTCTACCCCTCGGGTTCTCCTGCGGCAGTGCCTCGCTAGCTCACTTGTGCTGATGGTTGCCAACACCTGAGCATCTGTTGGCTCATAGCCAGGATGTTTCTTCTTCAGCGCTGCCTGCTTGGCCTCCTTCAGATGACAGATATCCTGCTTGTCCCACTCAAAAATTGTGCTTGACAATTTAGAACAGAACATACCATACAGTGGATGGTGTTCTGTGGTGAGACCGTCAGCGAACCGCCTCATGAAGTGGAACACATCCAAACGCACAGTGGAGATCCACGGCCGAAACCATCCTTGGCATGCACTTCCTCAAACCACTGGGCCAGGGGCAGGGGATGGAAGGCTGGTGGCGGCGCACAAACATCCTGGGGCTGGCTGAGGCAGGATTTCTTGTGTAGCTGACAATCTGTTAAATAATCAGAACATCTCCTTGCCCACTCCTTGCCTGCAATAGCTGTCTTCTGGAAAACATTGGAGTAAAAAGACCACCAGCTAGCAGAGGATGGTTTCGATCCATCGGACTCTGAGCCCAGCACGCTCCCGCTGCGCCACTCTGCTGACCTCACACACCAGATGGGACTCAAACCCACAGTCCCTGGTTTAGGAGACCAGTGCCTTATTCATTAGGCTACTGGGGCTCTACCATGACAGGACAAAAAAGGGCAGCCACTCAAAAATAGCTAGGCTCGTTCCTTGGCCGTCTCTCATCTCCGCGACAGAAACTTCTTTTGTGTTTGCTCAGTTTGAAATAATTTGCTGGGTCTGCACCAAAGTCAAACGCTTGCAACGTCCGGCTTTAATGTCAGCACGTCCTCATTCCAGTCACAAATTGCTCACAAGGCATTTTACCCCGACTTAAGTAAGTAGACTTTTCTTTGGAAGCATGTACACTGCCAGTCGTAGCCAAGCAATTTTACACTGGAAAGCACAGCTTTGTATTGAATTTACATAGGCCGCATAATGTTGCAGTGGTTAGCAGTGTCAACTCACACCGAGAAAGGTCTGGGCTGGAGCCTAGTGGGTGACCGGCAGCCTTTATGCCTGGAGCATGCATGCTCTCTTCGTGCCTGTGAGGATTGGCACTGGGTGCTCCGGGTTCCTGCCCCAGTCCCTAGACCTAGAGAAGGTCAAGTGAAAACTCTGAATAGCCCAGAGGTGTTAATGTGTCTAGGTTACCCCTGAGATAGCTCATGGGTACAGAAAATGAACGACTGTATGTGTACAATTCAGGGCACTTGATTAATTATGTTTTATGTCTTGTGCTTAAGAAGAACATGTGGAAAAAAGATAGAAAACCATGAAATCACTCTGATTTTTCCTGATTCACTGAGCAGGATCTTTGCTGCCCAAAGAGCTCTGATCTGTGAGTCGTATGCATGGGTAACATACTGTGACAACAATTGGTAGATGCGGTGGGCCTTATTTCACTCCCATAATGCCTATGTGCCTGTCTGCGTGATACAAAGCACTGACCAATGGCAAACTAGTGACAGAGCACTGAAAATCAGGCTTCCTGATGGACAATTTTCGAGGCCAGCCACCAAATTTCTAGTAAGACACATAGATGACGTTTATTGCCTCTGCTGGGAATTTTGGGAAGAAAAGTGGCTAGAAAGAGCAGCGGACTGTGTCGGCGTCTGGGCTCTGGGCCCAGCGTGCTTCCAGTGCGCCACTCTGCACACCCCACACGGGTCTCGAACCCACAATCACTGGGTCACGGAAAACGTTGGAGTAAAATTTGGCAGACTCGACAGAAGATGGTTTCGATCCATCGACCTCCAGGCCCGGCATGCTCCCGCTGCTGACCTCTCACTTTCTGTGGGTCTGGAGCCTGCAATAGCTGTCTTCTGGAAAACGTTGGAGTAAAAAGTCCACCAGCTAGCAGAGGATGGTTTCGATCCATCGGCCTCTGGGTTATGGGCCCAGCACGCTCCCGCTGTGCCACTCTGCTGACCTCACACCCCAGACAGGACTCAAACCCATAGTCCCTGGCTTAGGAGGCCAGTGCCTTATCCATTAGGCCACTGGGGCTCTGCCACACCAGGATGAAAAAGGGCAGCCACTCAAAAATAGCTAGGTTCGTTCCTCGGCCGTCTCTCATCTCTGCGACAGAAACTTCTTTTGTGTTTGCTCAGTTTGAAATAATTTGCTGGGTCTGCACCAAAGTCAAACGCTTGCAACGTAATGACATTTCAGTATTATGGGTAGACCATAATATTGGTCTCACGGTAAAATAGCTCGTGCTATTTTACCGTTAGACCATTCACTATACACTATGTGTATAGTGATTGGTCTAACGGTAAAATAGCATGAGCGCTCGAGAACTTTTTTGATATGTTGGAAGGTTATAATTTTACTTGGCAACAGAATGTATCTGAATTCTGATTGGTTGTTGTTACGAACAATAGTGACGCGTGCTGTGCACTGCATCACTAATAATAACTAAAGACAACAGTTCCCCTGGGGGAAACTGTGAGAGTGATGCAGCGCGCTTAGCCAGGTTTTGTGAAGACACGCCAAAGGGCGGGCGAACGGTTCAAAAGCTACAAGCAGAAAGTGTATATTATTGCCCTTCTGTTGTGTCCTTGAGCCCAGAGCGGAGGGGGGAGGGACAGGGTTCTGCTGAAGTGCACATAGTGTTCTGGTCGAGGGAAATTGTGTAAAATGTGTTTCTTCAATTCAGAACACGCTTAAAACGTTTTCAAAAGAGAGGCGGAGGAACCAAACATTTCTGATCAAGATGGCGGAGGCTGTTTTGCTGATTCCGTGAAAATGTTTGATTTGATTAAAAGGTGTCTGGGCCGCGAACAATGTCCACATCACCATCGGGTTGTTGTTGTTGTTTACATGTGTCATGTTACAGGAACTTGGTCAGCGCTCTGCAGGTCTTAACTGAAGCACTTCAAATTCAGGGTTAGCAGGCTGCTAAAGTTTGCAGGCACTTCACAAACAAGACTCGGTGCAATATTAGCCAACATTAGCACAATCTGATATGATTTAACAATGTCTTTGTGACCTTAATGAACTCCAGTTTTTGTCGGATTGTTATTTACATGCCACACAAACTTAGAAAACAGTCATATTCCCATGTTGTCGTTTTTACACACTGAATCCGAACTGTTGTTAACTGATTCATTTTACAACCTAATCTAACGCTACATTCCTCAAGGACAGTTTGCTCGCGAGCAGCGGCTCACTGCACTGCAACTGCACTTGCTAATTGACATGGGCTTGCTGTTTTCATGACCACGCCCTCAGAGTGAATATTCATGAGTGAATTGGGCGTGGTGTTTCGCCCAGTGGAAACCTACAGTAACCCTTTGTGTCCCGCGCATGGGGCGGGATTTTTTTCTTCAATCAGAAATATTAGTAGGGACACGCCCATACCACCCACACCCAATTTTACACCTGTGTTGTTGAACATGGAGAAAACCAGAAAATAAGGAAAAAGTTAGGGCAGGTAAAATAAAGATTTTTTTCTTTCTTTTCTAAAATAAGGTAACCATTCCTAAATCCACTATAATACCACATGAGCATATAGAATAAAAGAACCAAATTCCTATTTTAACTCACTACTCTAAAAAACCCATTCATCAATTTCATTTAAAAAGAGTGTGTTAAATAAAGAAAAAAATACTTTTTTTTTGAACAAAGGTACCATTCCTGAAGGTACTATAACATCATGTTGATGGCTGTAGCCAAAAGAACAAGCCCCTATTCCAACCAACCATTCTAAAAAAAAATTCGCTTGATATAACATCCTTATTTAGAGAACATATCAGATATTAAATTGATAAGAACACCTACTACACTTGATCTTAACCAAAAGGCTGAGAAGTGATAATTTACTGCAGTCAATAGCTTTAAATATACCACTTCCAAATATTAAAATCCAGAAAGGTAAACACAGGTAGACTCCGCCACCAACAGCTGGATCATTTTGAAGAGAGACATCGGCTTGTGGGGTGTGTGAGAGAGGCGAGTGCTTCAATGCAAAAAGATCAATAGTTCTAACATTTGTTGACCAAAAATGTTCAGCTCCGTCAGAGCAAAGCCTGCAAAAATATGTTGAACTCATTAACATTTCTCTCCACAGAAATCTTTAGTAAAAGGCAAAAGATTCATGCGTCAATGAAGAGAAACCTGATCTACACTTAACACTGGATCAGGTTAGTGACACTGGATTGGAGGTACAGAAAGCTGGTATAGGGTAAGGTGGCCTGGGCCAATCTCTTATACCTTTACAGCTTTGCTAGCGATTGCACACAGGCAGAGAAATGTCTGACCAACAAACTTTTTTGAAAGAAAGAAAGAAAGATAGATAGATAGATAGATAGATAGATAGATAGATAAGCAAGCGGGGTGTGGGGGTGTTGAATTTTGAAAAGGAACAGTTGAGTGCTGTGTGATCTGTCCAATATCACGGATGTAGGCCTATAAATTAAATATGAAAACATCAGCTGGAGTTTGATTATTCACAGGAACACTGTTGACCCCAGCAGTAAGTGCTTTCCATACCACATTTTCCTGCCTTCCTGTGATGCTACTATTCAGGCTGCCAAATAGAAATAATTTATTCCATTGGATTTGTGATGTTAAAGCTTCTATTCTGAGGGCAGATAAGTTTCTCTTCTTGACCATATTACACCTCTCCATGTCGTAAAGTCAAGGAGCAAGGCCTCTAAACCGATAATATTTAGGATTGTGATATTTAAATAACAATGGTTTTCACCCACCACATTTATCAATGCCCAATCATTCTTACGCTGTGATTGGCAAGATACAAACGTTTCATGAATCACACATGAACCCTGTCATATGGTGATTTCTACACTTTGAGCTGCGCTGGTTTCTACATTAGATTGATAAATGAGGCTTATTGTGTCATCCTTGTTAGTATAGTGGACAGTATCTCTGCATGTCATGCAGAAGACAGGGGTTCAATTCCCTGATGGGGAGACTTTAAAAATGTATTAACTTGTGCAGCAGGGGGATGGAGTGGTTCGCACTGCCGCCTCCCAGCAAGAAGGTTCTGGGTTTGAGCCCAGCGGCTGGTGGGGGCCTTTCTGTGTGGAGTTTGCAAGTTCTCTCTGTGTCAGCTCTGGTTAACCCCACAGTTCAAAGACATGTAGTTGGGTTAACATGGGGTGGTGTTGGGCTGAAGTGCCCTTGAGCATATATATGAATGATTCACCACATTTCGTGTCAATTAAATCTTATTAATAGTAACAGATCTAGATAAATCCAGTGACTATAGACCAAACTTTAATATGCCTAAAGTCAGTGTTAATGTCAATTATGACTATTATAAATTGCCAATGGTAGACCCTCTGATGATGTTCTAATAATATTCTATTTCTAAGTCTAAGTTCGTAAAAATCAGACAAGTTCATTAGAATCTAACGTCTGGTCTGGTGATCTAACCTTGTCAGATATAGGGTCGTCCAAATTCTGCTCCATTCATATGCGCGCTTGATCTGCACACGCATGCCTCCGGCATTCACTCCAATCCCCCCGTTATGCCGATCAGTGTACTTACCAGGGAATTGGCATATACCACAGGATACACACTTGAGTCCACCCATACAATTTCAGACACACAAAAAGCAGAAAGTCAACTATTAATTTTCATCAACATAAACGTATCAAGTTATATATTTTTTAACTAATCATGTGTAGTAAGGGCGGGCGGGAGATTTTTATGTTGTCAGCGGGAGGTCGGGAGGATTTTCTAAATGTTCCCTAAAGCGGGAGATCTCCTGCCCACAGCGGGAGAGTTGGAGCCTCTGTATATAGATTGAGGCACTGCCTAAAAGCGGAGCTCCCATCTGTTTCTGGGTTGTAGAATTTTCTTATATCATAGCCAGCCTCTTTTGTTTTATTTCTTTACCATTATAGTTACTATACTGTTTCCTTATGTTGTACAAAACAGACACAGAAAGAGAATAGCTCTGGCCTGATGAGTAGAGTCAGGGCAGTGATTTTATTTACAAATTTGATTTCACCATTGCTGAGATCTCATCTCATCTCATCTCATCTCATCTCATTATCTCTAGCTGCTTTATCCTGTTCTACAGGGTCACAGGCAAGCTGGAGCCTATCCCAGCTGACTATGGGCGAAAGGCGGGCTACACCCTGGACAAGTCGCCAGGTCATCACAGGGCTGACACATAGACACAGACAACCATTCACACTCACATTCACACCTACGGTCAATTTAGAGTCACCAGTTAACCTAACCTGCATGTCTTTGGACTGTGGGGGAAACCGGAGCACACGGAGGAAACCCACGCGGACACGGGGAGAACATGCAAACTCCACACAGAAAGGCCCTCGCCAGCCACGGGGCTCGAACCCAGGACCTTCTTGCTGTGAGGTGACAGCGCTAACCACTACACCACCATGCGCATTGCTGAGATAAGAATACAAAAAAAAACATCTTGGAAAAATAATATCATTTTGAAAACAAAATATAATACAATGAATACCCTGCCTGGTACGAAAACCCAGGATCAAGACCTAGTGGGATTAGAACCTCCTGGGAACGGACTCCTCATCCAAATGCATTGCATGTAGCTCTGGGGATTCAAGCTTTGACTTTGAAAAGACAATTGAGGTTTCGTTAAAAAAAGTGCAATTGAGTCATCCAGGGGTATTTTCACGTTTTCTAATTTATTTGGTGCAAATGGTTTGCGCACATTCCAGGATATCCAACAAGAATATAATTTACCAGGATTCTCATTCTTCTTGTACCTCAGGTTGCGTTCAGCCATGAAAGCTTATGGTGTCCCATGGAACTCAGCTTTAAATGACCACCCAATGTTTTGTTGGATTAATCCCATTAAGTGTTCAAGGGGTGCAGTCACTAGAATTTATAATTTTTTACTCACTAGCGTTCAAAAACCTATACAGATTCTATCAAAATGGGACCTGGAACTTTCTTGGTTGGGATTCAAACCGGATTGGGAAACAGTGTGGTCAAATCTTTGCCTCACTTCTAAAAATCTTAGTCATGTACTTATCCATTTTAAGACTATCCACCGTTTCTATCATACACCCTATAAACGATATCTCATGAAACGTGTAACCCATCCTCACTGCAGCATCTGTAACACAGGAACTACTGGTACATTTCTACACATGTTCTGGGACTGTCCAGTTATTCAACGCTTTTGGAACTATGTCATCTGTGTGTTACGTGATCTCACAGGACTGGACTTTGACTTGGACCCTTGCTTACTTTTGCTTAATGATGATTCAATGTATGATTTTTCTCTGTGTGAAAAAAGAGTGTTGATGTCAGGGTTCACTGCTGCTAAGAAGACTATACTGCAGCAATGGATACACCCAGACACAAATCTTAGAAAATTTTGGATAGCTTCTTATCACTATATAGTTTGTTTGGAAGGTACAACTGCAAAGATTAACAAGGCAAAGGAAACCACTGTAAACACTTGGATGAGCATAGCTGCTGCCCTTAACGACCTTCTATGAATACCTCTATCTCTTTGTGTTTGCTGCCAGCACAAGTTAAGTGTCCTGTATTTTTAATTTTATTTTATTTAGTGCTTTATCCTGAAAGTAGCCTTCTTGGGTTTGTATGTATGTTTTAAAATATAATAAAAAGATGATCACAAAAAAAAAAAAAGTGCAATTGAGGAAATATTTAAAACACTCAACATCATCATTATCAACATACTAATATTAAGAAATTGTATTATGAAACTAGAAAGACCATTAAAGAGTTTTCTAGAGTTTGTTCATAAAAGATGAACATATTTTTCAGGTCCTTATTACACGGTTATCAAAATGAATAATGCACGTAATAGTGGCGCTCCTGCACCCAAAAGCGAGTGGAGCCCCATAGGCATAGAGTGTGGATACATAAAGAAACCCATCAAGTTGTTTTCCGATGGTTACAGTCCTGTGTGTGCCTGCCACCATACCAGTGTTAGTAATTACCAGTCATACACACCGCCGAGTAGCCCTTCCATCCATTATCTGTAGCCACTTATCCTGTTCTACAGGGTCACAGGCAAGCTGGTGCCTATCCCAGCTGACTATGGGTGAGAGGCAGGGTACACCCTGGACAAGTCACCAGGTCATTGCAGGGCTCACACATAGACACAAACAACCATTCACACCTATGGTCAATTTAGAGCCACCAATTAACCTAACCTGCATACCTTTGGACTGTGGGGGAAACCAGAGCACCCGAAGGAAACCCAGGCAGACATGAGGAGAGCATGCAAACTCCACACAGAAAGGCCCATGTCGGCCGCTGGGCTCAAAGCCAGGACCTTGTTTCTGTGAGGTGACAGTGCTAACCACTACACCACCGTGCCGCCCCCGCCTAGTAGCCAGTGTCAGTAATTACCAGTCATACACACTGCCTAGGCGGCACGGTGGTGTAGTGGTTAGCGCTGTCGCGTCACAACAAGAAGATCCATGTTCGAGCCCCGTGGCCGGCGAGGGCCTTTCTGTGCGGAGTTTGAATGTTCTCTCTTTGTCCGCGTGGGTTTCTGTCGGGTGCTCTGGTTTCCCCCACAGTCCAAAGACATGCAGGTTAGGTTAAATGGTGACTCTAAATTGACCATGAGTGTGAATGGTTGTCTGTGTCTATGTGTCAGCCCTGTGATGACCTGGTGACTTGTCCAGGGTGTACCCTGCCTTTCGCCCACAGTCAGCTGGGATAGGCTCCAGCTTGCCTGCGACCCTGTAGAACAGGATAAAGCGGCTAGAGATAATGAGATGAGACACACCGCCTAGTGGCCAGTGTTATAGTGTAGTCAGACACATCAACCAGTATACATATCAAGCAACATGTGAACTGGTGCCTTTTGCTATTTTGGATTTTTGAAAAAAGTATTTTTCAAATTTTTACATAAAAAATTGATTTTGACTTAGTTTCTCAGAGCAATGTTTGTTTCTGGACCATATATCTAAAACTAATCATGATCCAGATTTGAAACTTGGTATGCATGTTAACAAGGTGATGTTACATGTTCCTAACATTTTTTTTTTAACGTTTCACCCTTACCCCCAACTGCTCCTTGGATGCTGTAGCATACCTGGCCACTGCTGTGGGTATGTTTGTGTTCTCAATGCTCACTTGTGTGTGTTCACTGCTTCAGATGGGTTAAATGCAGAGGAGAAATTTCACTGTGTGCTTCAGTCTGTGCTTGAGTGTACGGGTAACAAATAAAGACTTCTTCTTCTTCTTAAATCTACTCGGCTCGATAACACATGTTCAGTACTGACACCGATACTAGTAAACAATCCTGTTGTCTTTGCAGTGTGATTCTTGCCGTCTACAAAGATCTCGTTTCTCCATGAATAAAAACAAAAGCATGTCACATAAAATGATCAGTGATCAGGTTTATTTTACACCCAAATGCTTGACACTCGGCATCTTTAGGGTTGTTTACAACAATTTAGAAGCAATGTGTCCACGAGCTCCACTAGCCTCGCTAAATCATGTTTAGAGCGCTGTTTGGAGTGAAACCATCTGACTGCCATCTTACCACTCACATTGTGGAGCAGCATGGTCATTCAGACTACTGGAAGCTGCACAAAACTTTTTCTGTATTTTTAGGCTCTGAATGAGATTCTCTCACAACATGATCAAAATGTGCGCTGTTCAATTAATACTGTATCTTCAGCTACTATTAACACATCATATCCATCTTCCATCAAATACTGCCTGGAAACACAATAAACTCTCTCAACAACCTCTCTCTTCTCCTTTCGGCATTTCATCCGCGTGTGCTATAGCCAAAACAGCTGGAGCATCTGTATCTACAGTTGTACAAAAAGCAGCTCCTCCTTCTTCAAATACTGCATCAAATACTGCAGTGCCAAATACATTACTGTTTCTGAAATGTGATCAGGAAGTTTTACAGGGGCACAGCAGATATATATTGGGGCACGTGCCCCAGTAAAATGGGTCTGGCGATGCTGATGGACAAATCATAAATTCAAGCAACAGGCTAAATGCAAGCTTGACACTTACTGTGCGGTGAGCTCTTTGGGATGGCGCTTCTGACTTTTGTTTCCAGATCGTAGGAACTGCTCTGCGTACCAGACATCGCTCAAATCCTTCTATATGAATCTGCATGACAAATTTATCTTTTTCAAAATGCATGGAGCAGACACCAAACCGTCCTGTCGGCTTGAAGTTACCTCTCTTCGTCAGTACAAATCAAACCCATTCGTTTCACAAGTGTCCTGCCGACTTTGGGCTACAATGGATTAAAATTCTTCTTTTTTAATCAGCTACACTTGAACAGCCTTGAAGGACACACCCCTGAGGAGGCATGCTTTGGTTTTAGTTTTGTTGCAGAATAAAAAAAAAATTGTTAAAAACGTGTTACACTTTGCAAAGCAGATGAAGCCAGAAATGCCACGAACTTTCAAGTGTTTCGCATATGATGTCACTTCATTGAATGAACAGTAACTTACCAGGAATGCGTTCGTGTAATGGCGGATTCAAAGAGCCAAACTTTACCAACTAAACAGAACATGTTCCCGGTCTCGTATTAAAATGCAATTTAGACAGTAAACTTTTTAACATGTCTAGTTTTATAAGGTATAATTTACAAGGTATATTAAGAAATGTGAGAAATTTTAATTTTTAGCTCATCTGGACCAAAGGTCTGGTGGGCCAATGCCATGGGCTGCTGAGGTCAGTGTAAAGAGGTCGGGTTGGTTTCCTGTAGCAGAACTTGAAAACTGTGACAAATGATATCTTGAAACTTGGTATATAGTTGGTAAATAGGGCGGGGGATATAGATGACTCTGTCTTCTGGCTTGTTTATTGTGGCTGAGATTTAATGTGTTCTTTATGTGTGTCTCTTGCAGGTCTGTTTAATATATTTTTGAGCCCAAATCTGATTGGATGTACTGTATCTATGTTACACTAAAATCTGGTAAAGGATGTTCTCAGCACTTTCAGAGAATTGTGTAAAATAAAACCACCGCGGCCTCCACACAAGGAGGTTGGGTTTGATTACACACATCTGCAAAGGAAACAGAAACAAAGAGACGGGGACAACCAACACTGCACGAAAATCCACAGCAGTGAAGAAACCACATTACCTGACTTAAATGTAAATTATTTAGAGTTATGCAGACATGTTATATCTACCTCCATTCATGCAGTATTTCAGTATCTACAGAGAATTAATGACGTATCATGGCCCTTGTAAAATGTCTTTAGGAGGCAGTTAGTCACACCACCATATTGGGGCAGGGTTTTTACATTACTCAGAGCATATTTACTGTTGATATCAGGTGACATGTCAAACAACGTACATGATTTCAACAATAATTACAGGGTCATAATAGACATTAATTAGAACAAACACCAGATATATTTTTTTCTGGTAATATATTGGGAAATGAAACAAGCTGCTGATGCTAAAAGCTTTCAGGTGAGTAACAGCACAATCATAAACCAAAACATTAAATGAAAAGAGAATGTCTGCACTTTTTCCTGACCTAATCTGAAATAGAGAAAATGCCACTATGCCCCACTGAATGGCAAACACCACGAGGAATTTCAGACATTCACAGTGAGTATCTGATATATACAACATATAGAAATGTGATATCTGTATTCCAGCTGTTAGAAATTACACAAGCTGCCAAAGTGTTACACTCTCACAATTCAAATAACCAAATTTTACAATCATGGTGAGCAGAAAACCATCTCAAATTGCAAAACACATCGAACATTAAGTTGGATGAGCTACAACACCAGAAAACCACATCAAGTTCCAGTCCTGTCAGCCAAGAACCGGAATCTGAGGATACAATGGCAATAGACTCACTGAAACTGGACAGTTGAAGATTTAGAGAAAGACGAGGAGAATTTTTCCCCACTAATCTTCAACTGTATAATCACCAGCGGCAGCTTGTGGACTAGCAGGACTAAGCCCTCCTGTCTTTCAAAGAAAAAAAAATCAGTATAATATTTCATTTTTTGGCTTCTACATTATCTTATTTTGGTTAACAAATGTTTTAAAGATTACTATTTTGGACTTTTGTGAAGCCAAGTACAACAGCACCATCATAAAGAAGAAGAAAAGAAAAACAAACAATGATATAAAATGAGGCTTTGGGCAAACTGAATGAGCCCAGCGCTGTAGATTCACTCAGTGAATCAGGAACAGCCTTGTCAGATGATTACACAGAGTGACCCGCCCCCTAGTTATAATCTCCATATGGACTAATACTAACCCATTTCCAGAAAAGTTGAGATATTTTCCAAAAAGCAATTAAAACAAATATCTGTGATGTGTTAATTCATGTGAACCTTTATTTAACTGACAAAAGGACAAAGAAGAGATTTTCAATAATTTTACTGACCAACTTAATTGTATTTTGTGAATATAAAAAACCCTCAGAATTTGATGCCTGCAACACACTAAAAAAAAAAGTTGGTTTATCTAATGGTTATTAGATGGTTTCAAGATGGCGGCATGTATGGATGCAGCATCCCCTCGCAAACCCAATAACATGGTGTTTTGAAATGTTTCTTCATCTATGTCTACATGTTTGTATACGCTAAGACACAAGTACAGTAGCCAGTTTTTGGTGAATATTGGCAGAACAAGTGAACACAGCTTGACAAGCAGCACAAGAACAAAATCTCTAGAGCTTCAGCCTACTCTGTCAGATCACAACATCACTGACTTCAAGTACTGTTTCCTATCAGGAGAGGGGGCACTGCAGGCATTGTGAGAGGAAGCAGGAAAGGGGAAAGTGCAGAGGGACATGGACTAGGCTAGCGGCTCATCCGAATAGACCGGCAGTACCATCCATCATATTCGCCAATGTTCACTCCATAGACAATAAGATGGACCATGTACACCTTCTGAGAGCCACCCAGTGCGACACAAGAAAATGTTTGTATTTTCACAGAAACATGGCTAAATAACATCATCCCAGACTCCGCCATACAGCTAGACTGGCTAATGTGCCACATAGCTGACAGAGCCTGGGGAGTGGGAGGTAAGACCAAGCAATGCTCAGTGTCGGGATATGATAGTGGTTTCTAAACACTGTTCAGCTCTGGTGGAGTTTATGATCATGAAGTGCTGAACTTTTTACCTGCTGATGGAATTTACAGCTATTTTGTTAGTAACTGAATGCATTCCACCCAGCACTAATAACATCAACAGAGAGGCAGCACTAAGTGAACTGTACCAAGCTATCAGTGAGCAAGAGGCAGCCCACCCAGATAGATTTCTTATTCTTGCTGGGGATTTTAACTATGCCAATCCAAAGTCTGTTTTACCCAAGCTACACAAACACGTTGATTTCCCAACAAGAGGAAATAATACACTGGACCTTGTTTTCACTAACAGCAAAGGAGCATACAAGGCTGCCCCCCTCCCCCACCTCGGACTCTCTGACCACATCACAGTTATGCTAAAGCCAGCATACAGGCCAAAGGGTGAAAGTGACCAAATCAGTTCTGAAAGAGATACACGTACGTGTGCAGCCAGAAGGTGCTACTTCTGCACTTCAGAACTGTTTTGACATTACAGACTGGGACAGTGATGCAGGCAGCCATGTACAACCAAAACATAGACCTACTAACCCTTCACACACCTTCTTCAGTCCTCTGCCTTCTGGAAAAAGGTACCAGAGCCTCCAAGCTAGCTCCACCAGACTGGCAAACAGCTTTATATACCATGCTGTCAGGATGCTGAATTCTCTCTCTCCCCTATCTCCAAATAACTCAGTCTGTTACTAAAATTCATCTGTAGTATTGTCAAGTAATAAAGCACTTGTCACTTTATGACACTTCCTCACCTCAACATCTGCTCACGACTCATCCTGTAAATGGATCATGATTTGCATATTGCAGATACTCCCATATCCTTAGCCATTTTGCACTGTTACTATTACCATTTGCACTAATACAATTTGCGCTGTTTCTGCTTGTGTGGTATTGTGTGTGTGTGCTTTTTTTAAAATCAATGCTTGTTTTGTTTGTGTATTTATGTCTACACTGAGGGTCTTGGAGAAACAATATTCCAATCTGTGAAAAAGCCCATTTGCATGGCTCCGTCCTCCATTGCACAGTTGCTCTGTTCACTAGCTGAGCTCTAGTGCTCCCTTTTTAGTGAGCTCAGTCAGCAGGCTGGTAAAGTCAAAAAAATTAGGAAAAACCTCCTGTAATAGCCAGCCAGCCCCTGGAACTGCCTCACCCCTTTTTGGTCTTGAGTCTTGGGCAGGCCACAATCACTGCATTCTTATCAATTTAGGGATGCGCCTGCCCATGACCCAAGTGAAAGCCCAGATACTGTACTTCCACCCACCAAATTGCACACTTCCTTGGGTTTGCTGTGAGTTGTGCATATTTCAGTGATCTCAGGACTGCCCTTGGGTTTTGGAAATGCCACTGCCAATGTCCCTGTGTGCTCGTGACAGGAATTGAACTACTGTATGATGCAATGGCTGGAGCGCACCTCTGCAGAGCAGGGACCTAATCTGTGAGCAATGTCCACTGAGTAAGCCAGCTGGTCCACGATGTCCAGGGAGACGTGTTCGAAAATGTCAGCGATGATATTCTTCACTTTCTCACCTGCTTGCTCCAGAATGCCAGACACTTGTAGATTCCATCTTCTTTTATAGGCATCCAGGTCGCTGCATTGTTTCTGAGGACACTGTTCTCTTTTTCTAAGATGTGGACTTTACTTTGTAAGGCGACGACTTTATTTGTCACGTCTTCTACCTGTTTCCCCATAAAATCAAGGACATCGATGACACTTTTAATGGGATTTGTATTATCTTTAACCATTGCCTCAAGTGACTGCAGCTGTTTGAGAGATTCTTCTTGCATCTTTTCAATTCTTTCCATTATTATTAGCAAAAGCACAATGGGCACAGCCTCTTTATAATCCTCGTCATTGGCACATGTCTTCGACTTTTTGGCTGGTCGTGGTTTTGGAGTTTCTGGTACTGGCACCAAACACTGTTCCATTCCGTCTTGTAAAGCATCTGGTTCAAACTTTTCACTCAGAGACTTTCTGGCATACAAATCCATTACAGCGCAGCTATCTTCCTCTGTTTCCATATTGACGAATAACCTGAAAAAAGTAGCAAGTATGCTTACCAACTTATGTTCACTTCTCCTTTAGTTAGCAGGTTCACTGAATGGTTAACTCAAGGCGCTAGCTGGATAACAGTGAATAAAATGAAAGAAAACAAGGATTAAAAAATTGTTTCTGAGCGAGGTCCTTGTAGTCGCTATTTAGTTTATCAATTAGGTTCATTCTAATCAGCCCTTAAGCATATTTAGCAATTCAGCACATTAGTTTCATTCATCATGTTGCGGAGCTACACAAATCACATATTACACTGATGCCATCTTGGCTGCCCCCCTGTTGCTCTTCTTCTTCACGAGCAACTTGGCTTGTATATTTGTCCACCTCTTTCTCCGTGGCTATAGGTTCTAAATCATCCTCAGACAACCAACCAAAGATTGAGGATGAATTTGAAGAGCCTTTTTGTCTCTTTCAAAAGAATTAGTTTCAAGAATGGACGCCACTGCAGAGAATAGTATAGAGTCCATGTGGACACAAAAAAAGGCATTGGTGCCCATGATGTCACACATGCAGCACCGCTAACCTGTAAATCGCTGCGATCTAATAATGGCGGACAAGCTTTTAGTGATTTTTGGAGCAGAATTCATATGCAAAAATGTATTTTTGAACAAATTTTTTTATTTATACGCTAACTTAGAAGAAGAAGAAACCTTTATTTGTCACATGCACACTTCAAGCACAGTGAAATTCATCCTCTGCATTTAACCCATCTGAAGCAGTGAACACACGCAAACACGCCCGGAGCAGTGGGCAGCCACACTACAGCGCCCAGGGAGCAGTCAGGGGTTAGGTACCTTGCTCAAGGGCACTTCAGCCCAAGGCCACCCCACGTTAACCTAACTGCATGTCTTTGGACTGTGGGGGAAACCAGAGCACCTCAAGGAAACCCACGTAGACATGGGGAGAACATGCTCCACACAGAAAGGCCCCCACCAATCACTGAACCCAGAACCTTCTTGCTGTGAGGCAACAGTGTGAACCACTACGCCACCCTTTAAAATTTTCAAGCCAACCAGGAGTCGAACCTAGAATCTTCTGATCCGTAGTCAGACGCGTTATCCATTGCGCCACTGGCCCTATAACTTTGCAGCCTATTTGAGCACATCACACACAGAAAGCCAGAGATTTTATGATGCAATTTTCATGAGACCAGCACTTTAAGAACGATGCAGCCAGCATTCCTTCAATTTTTTTTCTAACAGGTGAACAATTTAAGGTCAACCCTGGTCTTATCCAGGATTTCAACCTTGGATCTCTCACAAGCGAAGCGAAAATCATACCAGACAAAGCCAGACGACCCACACAAAAGTGCTTATGTGCTACTGGAATTTCATTATATCTTTCAAAGTTTTGACTTTTCATGTCTGCAGGATCCTGCTCAATGTTTGAGATGGTTGCATGAGATGTGTGGAGGAAAGCAGGTTCATGTTACTTTTGCTTTCTTCAGAAAATCTCTATGGCTAACCTGACCAAAGTGCCAGGCTCACTGGTATGGCAATTAGAGCACATACTGTCATGCCCGGCTTTGCCTTGCTGAGAGTGCTCACTCCTTCCGCATGTATTGAACTTTAACTTGTCCACCCATACGGAAAAGATATAGACAAATCATATACTATTTTTACATGTTTTATCTGAACTCTAGAAGATTTGTATATGACAGTGAAACCAGCTATAGGATTTTTGTAAAATATGTTTAGCATGAAACATATAAAACTTTGCAACCTGCAAAGGCTGTATATGTCACTAGTCCGTCATACAATATCCTTACAAATGTCAGAGAAACTTCATTTTAACCACATGACAATTGCTGTAGGCCTTTCACTTTGTGTGTGTGTGTGTGTGTGTGTGTCACTGGGAGTGGGTGAAGAGAGGAGAGAGCTTGCTGGGCGGCATGGGGGAATGCAAATATACAACCTTAAAAACATTAAAGAGCACTGTCAACATCTCTCCCACTGATAAAGCATATGAACATCTGACATGCTGTAAACAGATTTTCACTCTGCAAAGTCCTAATTATTACAAAGGTCATAGGTCACAAAGGTCAAACATATATTGATTGCAATAATAGAAAGAAGAAAGCAGCTATACACTGTATTTTGTCACTTTATTGAAGAAATACAACATTTTATGCACATATTCCCTTATAACATGTACTGTATAATTTCATATTACAACTGATATACACAATTAATTAATTCCATCATTTACAGTAACGTGTTTTTATTAATCGACAAACAACTGGGCTGGACTGAGTACACTGAATATACATACATGGCTTAACTATCTGTACAGTGTTGATGGCTTTGTGAAAGCCTGTGGGAAAATGGATAGCTGACATGTAATTCAGAGAGGTTTTGACGATTGATCCTTTGACAAACCTCTGACTTGTGCAATTTCCATGGTTTCCAATGGCATATAAACAATCATCACCAGTGTCAATGAAGTGGGAAATTCTAAAAATACTCCCATCTTTCAAAAGCACAACAGAGTTGTTTCTTTGTTTTGTTTTGGTGTAAGTATGGCCATGAACAATTTCTCCATTTACAGCCATTCTCCTGTAGTACTTAACAGTAGTCTTTGTTGGAATATCCTTCACTTTTGGCCCTTTTCCACTACCCTTTTTCAGCTCGCTTCAGCTCGCTTCAGCTCACTTCAGCCCGACACGGCTCGCGTTTCGACTATCCAAAAACAGCACGACTCAGCTCGCTTCAGCCCTGCTTAGCCCCCAAAACTCGCACCGTTTTGGAGTAGGGCTGAAGCGAGCCAAACCGAGCTGAGTGAGGCTAGGGGCGTGAGCAGACACTCCCCTGCACGCTGATTGGTGAGGAGGAGTGTCCTCACATGCCCACACACGCCCCGCGAGCACGCTGGGATCTGTAAACACCGTAAACCCGGAAGAAGGAGAATTACGAATTACGAGAATTATGAAGCCTTATGCGCCTCGCCTCATCTATACGCTCTTGCCAGTATCTGTTGGCATTGTCGGTGACAACAAGCCACAGCACCAAGACCAGCAACACTAACGACTCCATGTCCTCCATGTTTATTGTTTACTCTCTGGGTTGTGAGACTACCGCTTAAAAGCTCACTGATGTCACTGTTTGCGCCGCCAAACGACATCACCTGACGTCCACCCACTTTCGCTAACTCCACCCAATGTGTCCACCCAATGTGTCCACCCATTTCCAGCCAGCACGGTTCAGCGCGGTTGTAGTCGAAATGCGACTCCAACAGCCCCGCTCGGCTCGACTCAGCACGGCACGGCTCAGCCCGACTCAGCCGCGTTGGTAGTGGAAAAGCGGCATTTGTGGATGGCAGCCTGGTCACAGGCAGAGATTACTCTTAATTGTGGTGAGCCAATGGCTGTCACCTCACTGAACCTCTTGACATGGTGCTTTCCAGGTCTCATGTCTTTGCAAAACTCTTTAACCTCTGCTGGTGCATCTGCTAGAAATTGCTTTGCTAAACGGGGGAATGCGCGGGCCATTACTACCCGTTTGCAGATCTGCTGTGGAACAGCTTGGCTACTTTTCACCTGTTTCAGGAGGTACCCATTAAAATCTAGAGTCAACAATTCCCCTGCGGGAAATTGTGAGAGTGATGCAGTGCGCGTAGCAGTCACAGTTGCTGGAGCTGAGCTGTACTGTGTGAATGTGTGACTTGCCATGAAGCTACAAGCCTGTGTCTCTCTGAGAGGGAGCAGCCCCTCCCTCCCGTGTGTGTGTGTGTGTGTGTGTGTGTGTGTGTGTGTGTGTGTGTGTGAGAGCGAGCATCCCCACCCGCGCGCTGCGAACAGAGAGACAGAGAAGCACACAAAAAGGGCAGTTTTTCCTCAGGGGGGACCCCCCAAACAATGGGGATTTACATGAAAACGGAAGAAGATATTCACAAAGTTCTTTCACAGTGAGCACCACAAGGGTCTCCTGAACACACTGATGTAATTTTTTTGTCTGTAGTGTAAAAAATGAGGTCACTAGAGCGAGTTAAAGACAAGTGCCAGGATTAGTTTATGGCATGAGGAAAGTCATGGACTCAATGACTACTCCTACTACTTCACCAGTAGTAGGTAGTATTGCTGGGTGGTCATCCACTTCAGGACCCACTTCTGAAGTATCACCAAAATCCACAGCCCACTCTCCCACTGCATCACCAATGGCCCAGTCACCTAAGGTAATTGATTTTCAAAGAATAAATGAACACAGTATAGAAAATGAATCTACTGCATGTGAGACATCCTTGGAAAGTGTGTACTATTGTATAGTGTAATTTACTCTTATTACTTTGCCCCTCACGGGGTATTTGGCCAGGTATTGCAATGATGCTGTCTGTATGTCTGTTTGTCCACCTGTGTGTGTATCCTCTGCAGTGGGAGCCAAACACACATCATCATACAATCTTGGACAAACACACACACGCACACACATCTATGCATAATGCAACGTTAAAAAGCCGTCTGTAGCATTGGTCAGGAGCCCAGGTTGCCATCTCTGATTGCATTTTTACAGTCTTAAAGCAATATTCTGGGAAAGAAGCATTGTAGGATCCTTTGTTGGTTCCCATGATCAAATGGACCCTAGACCCTAGAATGCTTCTATGAACTATTGCTTTGAAGTGTATTGTGATTGGGGGGAGGAAAAAGTAAAAAATATTCCAGCTTTAATGCCGTTCTTGTGTCCTCATTTAAATAGGTGGAGATTTATCCTGGGACAGGAGTGATGGTGGATAAGCTGGCATGGACCTATGCCCTCAATTCAAACACAGTCACAGTCTTTGTCAGGCATCTGATCACTGCTGTTTTCCCTCTGGACACTCTACTAGTCAATAACCTATGGGGCACCAAAAGGACTGGAGCTGGCGATCGGCTACCCCTGGATAAAGTGAAAGTCAATGCAATTTACTGTAGGTTTTCAGCTACAGTATTATATAATGATGTTTTACACTATTATGCATCTGCTGACAAGAGCCTTCTAAGTTTTTGCATTTTTTTGTTTTTTCTTTTGTAGGTGCAACTATCGAGCGGTTTCCGCAGACCCCTCTTTCAACTATTGGCTCAGCGATCAATGCCAAAATCACTGAACTAAGGGCAAAAAACAAATCTGTCACACTTTGAGGTTAAACTGCATTTTCTGCAGGGCATGTTAGTGAGATTTTTTTAGAGTTATATATATATTTTGTTTATTGTAATGCTGCTGTTTTGTACATTTTTGTTCATTTTGTGAAGCATTACCTGTCATGGTCCTACCTGTGGGCTTCTCTCTTCAGGTAACATCTCCACTCAGCATTACCGGCCACGCCTGCACTCACTTCCTCTTATTATCTTTCAGTGACTGTCATTGGCTGTTGCCGATCACCTGCTCCCCCCCGTGTGTATTTAAGCTGCAGTCCTCCCAAGCCTCTGTGTCAGATTGTCTGCAACTCTCAGCCTGATAACCTGCTCTGTGTTCCTACTACTCTGACTCCTGAAAATATCCTGTTCCGTCTGACTCTGTCTGCTTTCCAGCCCCGGTAACTTAATCTGCCTTCCGTTCTGTTGACTCTGCCTCTTGCCTGCCTCTCCTGTACCTTCGCCTGATCTCCAGCTCGCTCAGCCCTGCTGCTCGGCTGCCTCTCCATCTTCCTGGTGTGTGCAGCCCTGCCTGGAGCCCTACTCACCTGACCCTGCATTTCTGTCCCCTATCTTGCTACCTGATTTGTGACTCTGTGTTCCAGCCTGCTCTCTACTCCTGCCTGCTGAGGTACTGCTTGCTGGGAGACTGCCTGAAACCCAAGTACTGTCAGCCTATAGCCACAACTCTCTGACTTTGCCTGATCCTGTCAGATCTCAGAAGCTAAGCAGGGCCAGGTCTGGTCAGTACTTGGATGGGAGACCTCAGATGTCACTGGCATCCCTACCTCTCAGTTCTCCTGCCACTGGACTTCACCCACACACATTCTCCCAACTCCCTTTTCCCCTGTTATTAATAAACTGTGGTTTGAGCGCGTTTGGTCCCTGACAATTACCAAGCCACGTCTGCCCTTGCTACGAAGGTGTTAAAGTTCAGTGAATAAACCTAAAAGTGATACGAAAAAACTGTGTTTTCCTTACATTGACAGTAATTGGTTGACATTTTAAAAACATAGATAAACCTGAACAATTCATACAAAAAACCTCTTCTATTTTTACATTTATAGTAATTGATCGACATATAAAAACATCTATAAACCTAAAGAAGTCATACAATAAACCTGTCTTTTTCAGTAGGTTGACATATAAAAAACATAGAGAGCCATCATAGAATACCTTTACGATGCATCCACAATTCAAACAAAAACATATATGTTTGTGTGGATTTACATATAAAAGGCATATACATTTTAAACTGTAAAATATAATTTAAAACTACAAACATTACATGAAGCATACAAAGACGGTGTAATTCATCATACACATTATCTGTAAAAACCATGCACAATGTTCCCTTCATACATACTAGATTTTCATAAAAAATTTGTATGAGGAAAATGCAAAAGGGGCCACTTTCAGGAGTAAATCAGACATGGCATATATATTTATTTATAAATCCTTATATAAGGATTTACTACTTAGACAGTGGTAAATTCTTATAAGTTCTTTACTGTTTTTTTTTTTCGTATGGGCATCACCACCTTCATGAACAACTTTAGCAGTGAAAAGTGGCTCTATTGAATCTGCCATGGAGTCACCTGTCATAGAAAGGAGAATATAATGTTTTTAATCTTTACATAATCAAGCCAGAACTACATAAGTCAGACCCATATTCTGTTATTAATACCACACAGACTAATTAATCACTAATTCAACACTTAATATTTCTAAAGTCACAGAAAAACGTTGACTCACCGAGTGAGAGCCACAGACACATGAATATAACAGTGAGCATGACGAATGGTCTCAGCTGAATGAGAATATTCTTTCTGTGCTCTGATATATTAAGATCATAAAGGTTCATGAAGCTCCACCCCACAGCATCACATGACAGTGTCACCAATGTTATTGACTGATTGATGATTCTTACTGAATAATCCTGGCTTTACATTCAGCCTCATATATGGAACCTGATTTAAGCACATTGTAAGTAAATGCAAACTGGAAACAGGAACAGCTAATAGTCAAAACAATGCAGTGCAAATAATTTAATCTTAAAATAAATTATTTAATAATTACATCAGCATTTAAAGTGAGCTTTTGAATAATTATTTTTATTTATTTATTTATTTATTTTTAATCAGTGGTGTATGTACATCTCGTAAGTCCTGGCCCAGATGTCTCTGTGGAGCAAATTAACTTTTTTTTTTTCCATCTTCAAACCAATTTACATTTATTTATTTATTTATTTATTGTGGATGATATTAATATTTAACTAGAAATGCCTTGAACTATTTGTACCTCTTATGTAAGGGCCAGTACATCACAAAGCAGTTTTCCTTAATGGTCATGAAAATTAGGTTGAATTAAGCTGTTTGTTTGTGAACAGAATCATCGCACACCCCAAACTTTGTGGTAAATGTTTTTTCACAAGTGTATTTTACTGATTACTATTTAAAATAAATGCTTAAACTGCATTAATGCACTGACTGTTGGATTTTAATAGAAAGATTATTGACAAGTTTGTCTAGATGAGAGATCACTGTGCATCTTCACTTATTTTTATCATGGGATGTCATTAGTCACTGATATATTTTACATTGCGATATAATTTATTTTTTGGCTGTAGTTTTAAATCACAGGTAGAGGTGCAGCACTTTCTCTGTTATAAAATGTCTGTGCGACAGATTATGAATATGGCAGAATTTGGCTTTGTGACATGTTAATGTCAGCATCAAGGAGAAAGTACTGTAAGTTGTGATGTTTTTGCACTACTTTAGAGTAGCTTTTTTTCTTTCATTATACCTGATTAACGTACAATGGTGGCACGGTGGTGTAGTGGCTAGTATGGTTGCCTCACAGCAAGAAGGTTCCGGGTTTGAACCCAGTGGCTGGCGAGGGCCTTTCTGTGTGGAGTTTGCATGTTCTCCCCATGTCTGCGTGGGTTTCCTCCGGGTGCTCTGGTTTCCCCCACAATCCAAAGACATGCAGTTAGGTTGATGTGGGGCGGCCTTGGGCTGAGGTGCCCTTGAGCAAGGTACCAAACCCCTGACTGCTCCCTGGGTGCTTTAGTGTGGCTGCCCACTGCTCTGAGTGTGTGTGCATGTGTTCACTGCTTCAGATGGGTTAAATGCAGAGGATGAATTTCACTGTGCTTGAAATGTACATGTGACGAATAAAGGTTTCTTTAATTTGAAATTGCAAACTAAAAACAAAGAAGGGAAACAAGAGAATTTAAAAAAAACCTCACAAATATCACAAAAATGAATTTGATGTGTCTTTCCAGGTGATTTGATCAAGCAATATTTCCAAAATTGAAATGCAATCCCATTTCTTGTATTTAAGTCACATAACATGACATGATGTGCAAATGGAAATGCTACCTTTCTGAAAAAAAAAACACTCTTTTAGAGCTATCGCAAGAGAAGAATCTATCCTGAGAGGAGAAAATCCAACATCACTCAATGGAAACACAGGCCATTCACAATTGTGCTTTGTCAAGAAAAAGAAAAAAAATCCATTCCTTCTATTTTGCATAAAACTGCACTGGAAACCCATCTCATGATTGATGAGGTGTGTAGAAGTGTTTAGATTTATTCAGTGCATTAGTGCATAGCTTCATTAGCAGAAGTGTTTGCTGTCCGACAAGAATTTCAGAGTTAAAGACACCTCAGGGTTTGTTTCTTTTTTATAGTTATCAGATCCTTTAAATCCTGTAAATTGGGAGATGGGGCCTCCATGGATCAGACTTGTTTGTTCAGCACATCCCACATCTGCTTGATTGGATTGTGATCTGGGAATATGGAGGCCAAATCAACACCTTGAACTCTTTGCCATGTTCCTCAAACCATTCCTGAATGGTTCTTGCAGTGTGGCAGGGTTCATTATCCTACTAAAAGAGGCCACTGCCATAATGGGAATACCACTGACATGAAGGGGTGTACTTGATCTGCATGATGTTTAAGCCTCACTCACAACCCACCGTATGTGCTACTACAGGCGGTCTACAGTAAAAAATTTGGCAAAACCATGCTTGAGACTTGAGCGACACTTGCGTGTGTTCAGCGCCGTAGAAGGTCGCAGACTGCCCATGGAGACTTTTGGTCCTGCACATGCAAATTCTACAGGTCTTGCGACAAATCAAGAATGCATACACTACATACGGGACCCGTACTCCTTTTGAACACCTGAACCAAGTCAGCAGAGCGGCTAGTAGGGGCTTTTTGCGATGACAGTAAGACACATGAGTGACACACAGTCATTATATGAGTGACGTGCCTCAGAAGTACTACACAAGTATTCCACACTTGCTATTTGTGCGGCACGCAAGACAGAAGTACATCTCACTTTCTACCCCTATGTGTGGTGTGCACGCAGCACACGTGACCTGCACGCGACACAAGGGGCAAGACTCTGGGTATATACTGGGGAGGAACCAAGGAACCGATCATGTAGCATTGTAGAAAGTCAGAAGACCACCTCATTTGCTGTTTTTATTTGAGTATTATGTTAATTTACTATGCAAACATCAAATAATAAAATGTGAGTATAAGGGAATAATACATTTTATTACACTGTAAAAAATCCCAAATAAATAGCCCAACAGCTTGAGCACTGAAACACACTTTGACTCCGAGCTGCTGTCCTGCTCCTCCTCCTGCTGAGTGGTGGGACGGGGTGTCAGGATGTCCTTGTCCTCATCACTGAGCGTGGCACAATGGCCTGACAGCGATGATGGGATTGCAATGCCCTCACTTCTGGGTGTCGTTAGCTGAAACATACATGAAAATCAGCATATATAATATTAATTACATAAGCATATAGATACTGAAATGAATGTTTAAAGCATGTGCATTTACCTGTGAAAATACCTCTGGTGGGGTGCTGTGCCTTCTGCTGGCTTGAAGGCATACTTCTCCCTGTCCGTGCAGGGCTTGCCAGTGCTGCTGCCATCATCATCAAATTCTTCCTCCTCCTCCCCCTCTGCTGTTTCAGGCTGGGTTACTTCACTTTTGCTCGCTTCTTCTTGGGTCCCATTTTCTAAACTTTAAACTGAAAATTTTTTACTTTTTCCCACAAAATATCCAATGTTCTTCAGTCGAAAGACAGATTCAGAATGCTGCAGACATGCTGGTTTTATACCCACTCCTGGCTTGCATCACACACAAGTTATTTCATCTCATCTCATTATCTCTAGCCACTTTATCCTGTTCTACAGAGTCACAGGCAAGCTGGAGCCTATCCCAGCTGACTACGGGTGAAAGGCAGGGTACACCCTGGAGAAGTCGCCAGGTCATCACAGGGCTACACATAAGTTATGAGTGATTGTAACGTGCTAATCACATGCGTCACACACGCTTCACAAGTGCGGCCAGATCTCGTAGTGCAGGAAACTGGTAAAATGCAAGTCTCACGCACTCCACTCTCACTGAACATGCACTGATCACATGCGTCAGACATACGCTTTCCACAGGCTAAAGGCGCAATTTTTCCCATGCCTTGAGGAAGTCAGGCATGCAACCTGTACTTTGCCCGTACTCCTCCCCCAAACTTTCCCCTCGGTTCACCGCGACCCTGCAGCACGGCTGCAAGCTACCAAACCCTGCGTCCCGTGTGTGTCCAAAACACTTATGGCAGGTCGCAAGCGAGGCTTTAGGTAGGTGGGGGTTAGGCAGATGGAAAGAGAAAACCTCCACTAAATACACACAATTTCAAACTGAAAGTCTTCATTGTAATCTCACAGTCAATTGAAAATATTTTTGGTTGTTTATTTTATAACAGACATTTTCTGGAGTATTTAATTAAAGTGGGAGATAAAGCAGCTGCTGATCTTGGTAATACTATCAAAGATGCCGTCAAGTCATTAGGCCTTACAGGTGAGTGTTGTATGTTATATCTGTGTGTGTGTGTGTGTGTGTGAGAGAGAGAGAGAGAGAGAGAGAGAGTGGCAAACTGGGTGTTTTACTTGCTTTAGGTGTCTTCCTTCCTGTGGCCTACATTTACATTTAGAGTAGCTTTTATCCAAAGTGACAGTTGAACTCAGCAACTCAGCAGTCATGGTATTAATGTCCTGCCTTGTGAATAAGAAGTTCAAAAAGCACATATGGGTGTCATGGTCACGTGTCCATATATTTTTGGCTATGTAGTGTACCTACATACTGTATACCGTACCTGGGTGTTCACAGGTTGGAATAGGAAATAAACACTGATAACCTCTATGTGAATTTCTCCTTGAGTCCTGTACGTGTTTCCTCCAGGTTATCCAGTGTCCTGTCTCCTTCCAAAAACATACCAGTAAGTACATTGGAGATGTCCATCCATCCATTATCTGTAACTGCTTATCCTGTGCAGGGTCATAGGCAAGCTGGAGCCTATCCCAGCTGACTGTGCAGGGATAGATGATAGGCAGGGTACACCTGGACAAGTCACCAGATCATCACAGGGCTGACACATAGAGACAAACAACCATTCACACTCACACCTGCAGTGTATTTAGAGCCACCAGTTAGCCTAACCTGCATGTCTTTGGACTGTGGGGGAAACTGGAGCACCTGGAGGAAACCCACATAAACTCCACACAAAAGGGCCCCTGTCAGCCACTGGGCTCAAACCCAGAACCTTCTTTCTATGAGGCAACAGTGCTAGCCACTACACCACCCTACATTGGAGCTGTCCCTCACAAAAAAAAATTAAGTTTCTGGCAGATTCCCCTCAAGCTAAGAAGAGTGTTAGAGAGTTTGTACATCACAAACAGGACTTCTGTGTTTTCATGGTTCTTGCAAGTTGTGGTTTGATGTTAAGACTGGTGTGAGACAAGGGTCAATAATATCATCTCTTATGTTCATCATATTGAAGAATCAAGTCATCAAACTGTCAATGAGAGAGATGCTGAAAGAAATCATGAAATGAAAGACAAATTTCCTTATGCTGACGACGTGGCAGTTATCGAGTCTGACCCACTGAACTTGACCAACTCTGTCTGAATGTAGTACAAAAGGAACATGGATTAAAATTAAACCTAGGAAAGACAGAGGTGATGACAGTATCAAGGCACCCCAAGGAGATGAAAGTGGAAGTTGAAGAAGTCATCCTGAAGCAAGTCAATCAATTTAAATACTTGGGGAATGTTTTCGACAGCAAGCCTACACATAAGAATGCCGTTTTGGAGCAAATTAAGGAATATAGTAAAAATGTGAACCTGCTCTTCCCCCTTCTAAAAGACAAACATATACCTCAAAAAGCTGGGGTTAGGCATATATAAGACTATCCTATGGCCAATACTGTTATAGCTGCAAAGCATGGACCCTTACATCAAAGACCAAGAATAGGGTGCAGGTGGCGGAGATGAGAGTTCTATGAATGATCAAGGATGGAACCAAACTTGACAAAATGAGGAATGAAAAAAATTGGAGAAGAACTGGGGGTGGAGACTGTCCTAACTTATGTGGATCATGCCCAACTCAGATGGTTTGGTCATGATGAGAATGGAAGACCAATGGATACCAAAGAAATGGTTCATCTGGAAACCTACAACTAAAAGACCCATTAGACAGCCAAGAATGTGATGGATCCAAAACATTACTGAGTCCCTCACAGTATGATCGATATCCATGGACTCTGTAATAGAAGTCAAATTATTTAAAGATTAAGATAAATGGAAAAAAATTTATCTGCTGACAGGTGTTAGGCCTACCAGGATTTGGATGAGAGGTGCATTATTGACTCCATCAGAAGAACAAAGATTGCCTCACTAAGGAGCAGGAAGTGGTTGTAGTATAGGCCTGCAAGAATGTCCCAGAACGCAACTGGCCCAAAAAAACAACAACAAAATGGACTGATACTCAGATGCTTTACAGAACAATCTGTGAGAAGATACAGAGTGATGGAATCTGATCAAAAATGGTGGTCATATTTCTTTCATCCACTTGTCTACTTCACTGATTGACCTGACCGTACTAAAAGCACATTGGGAAAACTCTGTGGAAAACTACAAAAACATCAACAAATGCATAACTCCCAGTAATACGGAGTGCATATAGTCTATACTGGTACCCAAGACCAAATCATAGCTCTTTAGTCTGCTGAGACAGATAGGGCCTTTCACCCCATGCACAATGCTTTTAGAATCAAAGGCCATCTTAGCATTATCTACAAAGCCCTTGTGGGTATGAGGAGGGCCTTTTGGATCTACTGCCTAAAAATGAAAGGTATGGACTTGACCTTTCTCTCCAGTTTTTACTGTTTGACCAAGATGTTCACATTTTAGACCCAAACTGTCCATTGAATTGAACAGAATCAAGTACTAATGCTTTTTCCTGGCAAATCACATGTTCCAGCAACAGGAAACACTTTACACATCAAAGGTTCTTGAGCTCCTGCAAACTGAACAGAAAGTCCATCTCTTTCAGTTTTGTTCAGTGTCACATAGTGATTCAAGGAATGTCAACACTGATGGCTTTGAATCCTCAAACCAAAGACCTGCAAATATCATGTTTTCTTGTTTTATGAGTTGAACAAAGCTTTGCTCATTTATGACACAAGAAAAAGACCAAATAGAAAACTTCAAAGAGTTGATAATGGGTATGCCATCTGTGTTCCTAGTTAAAGAAATGTTTCTGGGATCACCAATCTGATAGACTTCATCATATATTTCCTCATCAATACTGTCATGACACTTTTTCTGTCTATTAAACCTGAATTTTGGTTTTTCCTCAAACCTTCCTTAGCAAACAATGACTTCAGCTGTGCTTTAATAGGAACCTCCGTGAAATAGGAAGTTGAGCCTCCATCAACCCATTTGTTTCACAGGATTTACACAGGGTGTCTGTATTGTCAATGGACATGAGGCATGCACTCCACTATTTGTGCAAAAGTAGATTAGAGGAATCATCAAAAATTGTTTGAATTTCTGAAGACATTCAGTCTGGAGATCAGAGGGCCAGTGCAGAGTGATTAGTGTGAGCAAGTCACTTCAGGCTTTTGCTGTTATTTTGTGTCTGTTTGCAAAAGTCATTATGAGGAGAAGGCTCTCTGCAACAGAAATTGGCACATTTCGGTAAACTGGATGATCCCCAGTGTTTGTAGAGTCTTTGAGCCCTGTTCCCTCCTCTAAGTTCAGCTCTACACTGTATTAAAATGATGGGTAATCATCAAATATCAGGTTACGTAGCATCTAACATTCCCTCCTCATCAATTTCAGGTCAGCGATCAACAGATGTATTGATGTGAAAAGACTGTTCACTCTCTGATTCTACATTAACTAGCAAGTCAGCTAACCTGCCAGTATGAGAACCATAATTAGTACTGTGGAGAGTGAGAGAACATGTGGCAGCAACAGTGAGGCAGCCATTTCCATTTCATCCAGAACTTGTTTCCTGCCATAGATTTTTGAGCCTCAGGAAGCCCAGGAAAACAAAGTAAAGTCAACATGTGCCTCCTCAAGGGACCACGACAGATTAATCTTTTCTATTCAACAAGGCCTTGTGTCTATTGAACTTGAGAGCTTGTTAGCTGCTATCTTGTGCTGTCCATTCTTCTTCAGATGCCAAACAGACCTCTGAGGAACAATCAATAGGAGGAACAGACAGCTGCCTGAGAAAGCTGACTGCTAACATCAGTGTACTGGATCAAGTGCTATTTTACAATCTGTTAAATAATGAGGGTGGAAACCATCGTGTTAAATTATGAATCAGAATCTCAAACTATTTCTTTATATTAACATCACTGAACATTGTGTTACATCGTCATAGGAAGTGTAAAGTTTTTTAAGTTTGTTTTCCACTGATTGCTCAAAGAAAGCATTACCAAAGATGATGGCTGTAGATATTCAAAGCAAATAAATATCAAACTTTGGGAACTCATACAGAAAACTGTATTTGAATGAAACAGGTAAACAGCTCCCCCTCCTGAGGGGAAAAAAAAATCAATCTGCACTTTTTGTACAGTGTGTTTGAGTTTTGTGTCACTGTGGTCGCCATTGCGCAGTAGTACAG
This sequence comes from Neoarius graeffei, assembly GCF_027579695.1. Lineage (NCBI taxonomy): Eukaryota > Metazoa > Chordata > Actinopteri > Siluriformes > Ariidae > Neoarius > Neoarius graeffei. The sequence goes on along the minus strand of NC_083569.1, from coordinate 27,964,703 downwards.
TGCAGAGTCTGATACTGCAGCAGGAAAGATCTCCAGATCTACTTGCTTTTCCTTTTTATGAAGTCTAATAGACAGTCTTGGGTCAGGTTGTTTAGCTTTATTGATGGCATTTGTTGATACAATAATCAGCAACAGAAACTCTGGTCCTGATTGAGGTTTTTGTCGATACCAGTGGAGATAGTCAGCCGAGTCATCATATGTGCAGGTCAGTGTGGTTTTGCTGCCCTCCGTTGAAGATATAATGGTTTGGTCTGATTTAATGCTGCTGTCAACAGCACCTGCAGTAAAGACATTGCAACAACATCAACATTTCTATTTTCATTGTTTAAGGACATTTTTTACCACCTAAATCATGTTTAGGTATCAGTACAAATCTCCAGGATCCACCTAAAGTTTGTGTATAATATAAATGACTTACCAAAGGTTTTAACAACCATGAAAACAAAGAAGAGTAGCATGATTGTGATGAGAGTCTCTTTTGCAGTCGATATAAATGGCAGTAACTCTGTGTAACTGTCTAAACTGTATCTCACCACATCTCGCTCCACCTACTTTTACACTCGTATCAATTCTGGCATTAATCTCTCAGTTTATAGTCTTATACATTCTGCCCTCTTTTAATGAGAAATGACAAATATGGTGTAATAATCAATTATTTAAATCAAATCACACAAATATTGAATGAAGATAATACAGTTAATCACGTGTGATAATTCCACACGTTGCTGAATGTTCTGATAATATTACACATTTCTCTAATATAAGGGTCTTCTGTAGTTTTTGTGATATTAGCAGACAGTGTGATAATTTTTGCTCTGCGGAACATTATAGACTCATTAATGCTCCACACATATTGAAATAATAAGCAGTTAATTAATTTACATATACAGTAACTGTTTAGTTTCACTTTATTTACCTAATATATTCCATTACATGTCAATGGAATTGTATGAAATTTCTGAAGGCATGACATGTATCAATCACAAAGAAAAAAAAGGCAGTTGAGGTGATCTGCTGCATAATAGAATTTAACTCCCACAATTTAACTGTTTGGCTAAAGTTTATTTTAATGAGCCTATTCTACTGTATATCAAGCTAACTGCATCAACTTTCCTCAGGTGTTTCCTGTATTAGTCAACTGGGCTGTGATTAAATACTTGTTTAGATTTTGATCAGACAGCAGACGACTTAAACAGTTTGTTATTAAATTTGAGTGATACATAGAACTACAGAACAGTAATATTCTATTTAACACACAGTATAATGCTGTTCAGTAACAGACTATCATCAGCAAAGACACAGTTTACTTGCTGAATATTATTTAAAATGCTGATGATAATTTTCATCACCATTCCTGTCTTACAGTGATTCAGGTTTTCCTGCTTCCAACACACCTCCAGTCTCATTTATTAAACTTGGGGACACATAGTTTTGTGCATAAACACTGTATACATTCCACACAGAATGTGCTTTATCAGGTTGTTCTTGTGTGTGAAGATGATCATGTGTATGCAGGAACATCTAGTGGTAGAAAAATACAATTACAGGTGAACTGATTAAAAGGAGTGCTCATCTCATTTACTGTCAATCATATCAGTGTAATTGTCATAATCCAGTATGACCATGAATCCAAAAAAGTTGGGAAGCTGTGTAAAATGTAAATAAAAACAGAATGTGATGATTTGCCGATCATGGAAACCCTATATTTAATTGAAAATAGTACAAAAGACAACATATCAAATAAACTGAGAAATGTTATTGTTTTTTTTTTAATATATTCTCATTTTGAATTTGATGAACTTCTTTAAGGGTAAAGTCATTTGAAGTAGCTTGTTTATGCCTTTTGTTCAGCCACGTTGCTGCCTGTTAACAATCCATAGTGTCTGTTCTGTGAAACACATAGAGGTCTGATGCAAAGTTGGGTGACACTGTGTCTCTTTTACTGGGGAAAGTTAATTTCTTCTGGTCGATAGTGCACAAACAACATGCCAAACTATTATAAAACTACATATTTTGAATATGATATCAAAGGAGATCCAACTTTGCCCATTTATTCCAGATCCCAGCATTTGTAAAACATTTTCTCTCTCTGAGGAAATGCGTCACTGAAATATTAGGGATCACAGCTAAAGTGGTTAAAAATAAATTGCTAAATGTTTGACATAAGGAATCACCTTCTTATCTGCCCCCTCCTGCCTGAACCTTGCACCAAGGAAGATCTGGAAGCTCTGACCCCCAGAGGAAGGGCGTGTGCGGAGTACTGGAGCAGGAGAGTGTAGCAGACTGCGGTGGTGACCCGAGAAGAAGACTTGATTTCTCCAGTGTCTTCCTACATAGGAGCCACTCTAACCTTTTATTGCCAACGTTATTCACTGAATTTTGAGGAGGAATGAATTAGGTAGTATCATTAGAACAAGTTCATTTGCTCCAAAATGAGTTGTAACAACAAAAATCACCTTTAACCACTTAACCTCACATTTGTAATGAAAATGTAATGGATTTTTTAATAATTATAATTAATTGTAATTGATACTGATAGAGAAATAGAAAATTATCATTTTAATGTAATTAATTTATCATAAATTATAATAATATCATAAATCATAAATTGTTTCCTGATCTCATCTCAATGTGAAATGTTCAGGGGTAGGTGTCCCGAAAGCCTCTTAAGGCTAAGAGCATCTTTAGCTGCCTCTTAAGATCCATCGTTAAACTAACATGGTTTTCCCAAACAATGTCATAATCAAAGTAGTAGTTTAGTTTGCTTTTAATTTACGATGGACCTGGACCACTCTTTCACAACAAAGAACATCTTCTCGCATCCAAAAACAGAGAATTCGCATGCGCTTCTGACGAGCTCTCACAATCAATGGGCGGAAAGTGGCGTTAAATCTGCTGCCAGTGTTACATTTTTCTTGTACATTGCAAGTAATTTGAGTTAATTATTAAATAAATAAATATACACAAAACATGAATATATTTCAGTATGCTATGGAATTACATATGATATCATAATGTCACATTGATATTGCCACAATTTAATCACATTAAACTCAATTAGGCGAGTGATTATCTAATTTAGTGGCATAAACAAGACAAATTTCTGCACCTGTAACAGTGTATATATATATATATATATATATATATATATATATATATATATATATATATATATATATGAGAACATTGCCAACTTGGCATAACAGTTGAAATAATCACGACTGCATGACTGGGTAATGATGAAATGAGTGGGCACAGGGAAAACATTTATTTAATTATTTAGCTTATTATTAATTTAATTTAAAAAAACATGCTTGGAATAAATATGTTATTGTCCAAAAATGTTAAATAGTTAAAATTATTAATTACCACACTATACAGGTCCTTCTCAAAAAATTAGCATATTGTGATAAAGTTCAATATTTTCCATCAGTTATTTAAGAAAGTGAAAATGTTATATATTATAGACTCATTACACATAAACTAAAATGTTTCAAGCATTTTTCTATTTTAATTTTAATCAGTATGGCATAGGGTGGCACGGTGGTGTAGTGGTTAGCGCTGTCGCCTCACAGCAAGAAGGTCCTGGGTTCGAGCCCCGGGGCCAGCGAGGGCCTTTCTGTGTGGAGTTTACATGTTCTCCCCGTGTCCGCGTGGGTTTCCTCCGGGTGCTCCGGTTTCCCCCGCAGTCCAAAGACATGCAGGTTAGGTTAACTGGTGACTCTAAATTGACCGTAGGTGTGAATGTGAGTGTGAATGATTGTCTGTGTCTATGTGTCAGCCCTGTGATGACCTGGCGACTTGTCCAGGGTGTACCCTGCCTTTCGCCCATAGTCAGCTGGGATAGGCTCCAGCTTGCCTGCAACCCTGTAGAAGGATAAAGCGGCTAGAGATAATGAGATGAGATGAGATCTTCAGTATGGCATACAGTACAAAAACATTAAAAAAAAAACATCTCAAAATATTAGAATATTTCATTTCGAGTTTGAGTAAAACAGTATGAACACAGTGTATCTCTCGGTCTAGTTCAGTACACACAATCACAATCATGGGGACAACTGCTGACTTGACTGTTGTCCAGAAGATGATCACTGATGCCCTCCACAAGGAGGGTAAGCCACAAAAGGTCATTGCTGAAAAGGGTGGCTGGAAAAGGTGCACAAGCAACAGGGATGGCCGCAGTCTTGAGAGGATTGTCAAGAAAAGTTGATTCAAGAACTTGGGAGAGCTTCACAAGGAGTGGACTGAGGCTGGTGTCAGTGTATCAAGACCCATCACGAACAGACATCTTCAAGAAAGGGGATACAACTTTCGCATTCCTAATATCAAGCTACTCCTGAGCCAGAGACAATGTCAGAAGTGTCTTATCTGGGCTAAGGAGAGAAAGAAATGGACTGTTGCTCAGTGGTCCAAAGTCCTCTTTTCAGATGAAAGTACATTTTGCATTTACTTTGGAAATCACGGTCCTAGAGTCTGGAGGAAGAGTGGAGAGCCACAGAATCCAAGGTGTTTGAAGCCCAGTGTGAAGTTTCCACAGTCTGTGATGATTTGGGGTGCCATGTCATCTGCTGGTGTTAGTCCACTGTGTTTTATCAAAGGCAGGGTCAATGCAGCTAGCTATCAGGAGATTTTGGAGCACTTCATGCTTCCATCTGCTGAAAAGCTTTATGGAGATGAAGATTTCATTTTTCAGCACGACCTGGCACCTGCTCACAGTGCCAAAACCACTGGTAAATGGTTTACTGACCATGGGATTACTGTGCTCAATTGGCCTGCCAACTCTCCTGACCTCAACCCCATAGAGAATCTGTGGGGTATTGTGAAGAGGAAGTTGAGAGACACCAGACCCAACACTGTGGATGAGCTTAAGGCCGCTATCGAAGCATCCTGGGCCTCCATAACACCTCAGCAGTGCCACAGGCTGATCGCCTCCATGCCACGTCGCATTGAAGCAGTCATTTCTGCCAAAGGATTCCCGACCAAGTATTGAGTGCATAACTGAACATAATTATTTGAAGGTTGACTTTTTTTGTATTAAAAACACTTTTTTTATTGGTCAGATGAAATATGCTAATTTTTTGAGATAGGGATTTTTGGTTTTCCTTTACTTTTTTGCCAAAATCACCAATATTAAAACAATAAAAGGCTTGAACTACTTCAGTTGTGTGTAATGAATCTAAAATATATTAAAGTCTAATGTTTATGAGTACATTACAGAAAATAATGAACTTTATCACAATATGCTATTTTTTTGAGAAGGACCTGTATATGCAATGCTTAATGATGATACAATATTAACATATTTTAACTCTTCAAACCTGCTTTTTAGCCCTAAAGTGCAATGTTATCGAGAAACCTACCCCTGCACGGTCAACAATGTTGCTCCATAACAACTTGTACCATATTATTCACCTTTCCAAGCTTCTACTACATCTCTTAGCACAGATGCTTCTGAATGTTCTGAATTGTTGATGATATTTCTCCAAACAAGTCGTACAATATTGAACCTTTTCTGTAGAATATATGACAATTCATTTGTTTTTGTACATAGACATGAATGAAAACCACTGGCTGCTCTTCCCAGATGAAGAGCCTGGAGATCAGTGGGCTTCAAGCTTCTGTTGTGGTCCCAGTCTTCAGCAGCTGTGCGAAAACTAAGGCTCCATAGCTCAGTGGTGAGAGCAGTAATTTAGTAAACCAGGGGTTGTGAATTCAATTCTCACTAGAGCCTGTAAAATTGTCTCCAAATCTTACTTTTGTGGGTGCTAGGACACGACAAGTTTTAGTATCGGGTGTAAACAAACCACAGCTGATGGATTCTCAATCCTCCCTGCCCTTCTCTTTCAGGAAATGATAACTTTTTATTTATTTTTTTATTAAAACAGAGAAATTGCAGTGAGAAGGTACATTCCAACATCCATGATCTGTACAAAGTTATGCTCCAACAGCAGAACTTCCTGGGTTTGGCCTTCTAGAAATGTGTTCCCTTGTGTGTAAAGTTCAGCACATACAGCAAGCACTATTATACAGGATCCTCACAGAGCTGTGTTCAGAAATGGCTCAACTATACAACTTCCTTACAATTCGCTCTTACAATCAATGGGCGGAAAGTGGTGTTAAATCTGCTGCCGGTGTTACATTTTTCTTGTACATTGCAAGTAATTTGAGTCAATCATTAAAGAAATAAATATACACAAAACATTATGAATATATTTCAATATGCTATGGAATTACATATGATATCATAATGTTGCATTGATATCGCCACAATTTAATCACATTAAATTCAATTAGGCGAGTGATTATCTAATTTAGTGGCATAAACGAGACAAATTTCTGCACCTGTAACATTGTATGTGTGTATATATATGTGTGCGCGTGTGTGTAACACTTTCTGATGTGGGTGGAGCACAGAAGCACAGCAGGCAAGAGTTGATGTTTTACACAAATACTTTATTCTGGCTTTTCAGCTAGCTAGCTAGCTAGCTAGCTAGCTTGCTTGCTTGCTTGCTTTCCGCACACATGCATTGTGGTTGGTGAGAGAGCACCCATTGTCTGCTCTCTCTCTCCTTTTATGCTCCATCCCTGAAACACACACACACACACACACACACACACACACATTAATTGACAGCAGGTGGAATGACTTAGCCACTTACCTTCCCTGACCCCGCCCTCCATTCACAGACTGCTGCTTGGCCACGCCCCCGCTGCCACAATATATATATATATATATATATATATATATATATATATATATATATATATATATATGAGAACATTGCCAACTTGGCATAACAGTTGAAATAATTACGACTGCATGACTGGGTAATGATGAAATGAGTGGGCACAGGGAAAACATTTATTTAATTATTTAGCTTATTATTTCTTCATTCTTTTGCGTGAACATTTATTAATTTAATTAAAAAAAACATGCTTTGAATAAATATGTTATTGTCCAAAAATGTAAAATAGTTTCAATTATTAATTACCACACTATATATGTAATGCTTAATGATGATACAATATTAATGTATTTTAACACTTTATATTTCATTGGTTTTTGGTTAAAAATGAACACCATGTGACCTCATTGACTGGATTTAGCAACACCTTTAGCAACTATGAATACCTATATCAAGGACACGTATTGCAAAGATGCTCTGAGCAAAGCTGTTCTTAAGAGACCTTCTTATGATTGAGTTCAGGAAAACCAATGTTCGTTGCTTAAGAGTGTCTTCAAATTTGCTCTTTAGCCCGAAAGTGCAACGTTATAGAGAAACCTACCCCTGCATGGTCAACATTGTTGCTCCATAACAGCTTGTACCATATTATTCACCTTCCCAAGCTTATACTGCATCTCTTAGCACAGACACTTCTGAATGTTCTGAGTTGTTGGTGATATTTCTCCAAAAAAGTCATACAATATTGTGCCTTTTCTGTAGAATATATGACAATTCTTCATTTGTTTTTGTACATATACATGAATGAAAATTGATGGGAATAAATCATGGGGTAAAGTGGGAAACAAAGTAGTCTACAATGAATTGAATTTAAAACAGTATGCAGCAGTAACACCTGACACACTCCCTCTTTATTTTTATTTTCTGTTATTCAGCTGCATCTGTTACCACAAATGTTGTTTGTATCTGTGGTTAACTGATAACAAGTTGGTAAAGGAAGTATCTTTGATCCAAACCATTTAACTTCGTATGTACTGTTTTTAGGTTTTTGTACAGCCTCTCATTGACTCTGTATTACTGTGCTGCTTTCAGTGCGCAGTGATAGAGTGCAGAATCTGAGATCTGTAGATCTTTAATAGTAAGTTCAGTCGAGTCTGAGGATGTTTCTGAATTGAATCGAGCGCCAGAAGGGTTGTAGCCAACAGAACTTGCTGACTTTGCACCTTTAAGCAGTAAAAACTGTGGTGCGCTGTTAGGATATTGTTTGTACCAGTGAAGCCGAATGTCATTGCTGCTTGACTGATATGAACATTTCAGAGTAACAGTGTCTGTTTCTTTCCCCACAATGTTGGTATCTTTGTCCATCGGCCCAATGTTATCTGCAAAACTGCCTGTTTGCAAAGAAGAATATAAAGAAATAAATCTGTGAAATATTTCTGTAAACAAAATATTGACTGACAAAATTAAGAAATTAATAGATTAATACACACATGAGTATTAGTGAATACAATGAATGAGCTGATGAAGGTTAATTACCTGTTGCTACAGTGAGAATCAGTGGGATGTATCTCACTGTGTACAGTAAGTTGTATAGTTGAGCCATTTCTGAACACAGCTCTGTGAGGATTCTGTATAATAGTGCTGTATGTGCTGAAACAAGGTTTACACATGAGGGAACATGTGTCTCTAGAAGGCCACACCCAGGAAGTGCAGCTGTTGTAGCAGAACGTTACACAGATCATCACTTCACAGCATCAGTGACAGTGAACTGAGTCACCAGTACAACACAGAACAAGTCCTGCTGCTGATCAACCCAAAGCATCTGATTTTTTTTTAATAGCAATTGTAGTTCATGATGATTTTATCCATGAAATTAATGCATGATCATGATTTTGCTCTTAAAAAGCATTATAAAAAACAGCACACATCCATAACTGAATATCTCCGCCTACATACAGTACTGTGCAAAAGTCTTGGGCACCCTATTTTTTCCATACAAACTTTGTTAGATTTGTATTTTATGACTTCTACATTATCGAGTCAGTACAAAAACATGTTAGAGTTCCAAATGTTCGTTTTCCAGCACAAAATTAAATATTACAGTAAAAAAAAGTCTGTGTCTGAGCAGATGTTACATAAGAGACCGCTTTTCAGATTAAAAAAGTAAACATAATGAAGGCTGCTGGGTTTTGCTGCAAAATGAAGAAGCGAGTGTGACAGTCAAAGTGTCCAGAAGAACTGTGGCTGGTTCTGTAAGATGCTCAGTAAAACCTACAGCTCATTTCCTTATAAAACTGCACTCACTGGATCTGAGACTACTATTTTTTTTTAAGCAAAGAGTAGTCTCACACCAAATATTGACTTTGTTTCATTTATTATGGATTACTGCTCTTTATTGTATCTTTTTTAATGTTGAAACATTTAATTTCATTATTTTTAAGCCATTTTTGGTCTGCAGCATTTCTTTACATGGGCCTAAGACTTTTGCACAGGACTGTACATTCCTTCACCTTTAATAAGTGGATCTGGAGACTTGCCTGAAAACACTGGGTAAGAGGCAGGACTTATCTTGATTTTATTTCAACATTTTTTGAAACTTCACAAAAGAAGACTTTTTTGTAGCAACTTCAGACACAAGCACCTCTGTCAGTTTCTCTGAAATTAATTTTTCCGAAAGCCAATTTTTCGACGAAACTAGAAACAAGGTATAGAATGAGGTTTACACACAATGGGTTAGTAGAAATGTATATAATTTTTAAACAAGACAAAATATCCTTGGCAGTTCATCAGTACATTTCACCTATGTGTAGGAAACACTGATAAGCCTAAACAAGATTGCAGCAGATAATTATTGTACAACAACCCAAAAGAATATTTAACAGGTACTGTGATGTTCATGAAAATATTTTTACAAGATTATTGTTATTGAATTAAATAATTGGATTTTATTTGATCATTGGTATTGTTAAGACATCAGTAGTGTGGATTATTATTTATCGGCCTGTGGCTTACCTCCCTAAAACTCTGGAATTGGTTGATCAGGGCATGCCTGCCTGTCTGTGTGCCGTCACTGCATCTGCCCTGATACTGAGTAAATTGTTTTGTCTCAACCAATAATTGTACATTCGTCTCACCATATCATAACTATTCTTAACAACATTCAGACACAACACATGACAGCACAGCATCGCTCTGGGGATAAAGCAATCCTTTGTGTGACCCAAAGTCTTTCTATTAAGCCTGCAGACACTCACAATTCACCTGCTGTACTGTTACAGTATCTTGTCTGTTGACTGCCTCATCATCCTCTGAACATCCTGACTCACATAAATGTTTACATGGAATTACTAATATGTCCAGCATTAGATGGGATTGATCCTCTGGGCCTTTTGAGCATGGTATGCATGTACACAGCAAATTCCCCAGTGTTGAGTTAACACTTTCAGAGTTAATTTGTGTCCAGCTGGACATATATAAACACAATAGTGTGTGAAATCAACACACTGGGTGGTAATTCAACACTGGGGATTTTGCTGTTTGTGTTTGGTGATGGTTTATGCTCAAAGCCTGATGAGTCCACTTTTTACTGTGGTTATTTTCTGTGTTCTTCAATACTCCTGCTATAACTGACATTAAAAGATGCTGAAAAATCAGCTTTCTATGGCACTGTATACGTTCGACACAGCGTGTCTATTCCAGTGTGTTGAAGGTGAACGCATGTGCACTACCACTATTGGATTGGCATATTACTGCACATTTTTTGCATGTGTAGTCAATAAGCACAATCTGTGCAAATTTACATTACTGCCCCCTTCTGGAACTCATCTGTTACTGTCTCAAGGGGGAAAATGGGAGGAAAACAAAAATGAAGCTGATTTTACCTGTAATTCTTTTGTATTTTATTTCATGATGCATTGTTCATTGCAGTTTTGATTTATTTTTCATTTATTTTATTTTTTAAAACTGTCATTTAACTGTTGATCAGTCCTGCACACCGGCTTGGAGAAATTTTAGCCCATTCCTCCGTACAGTACAGCTTCAACTCTGGGATGTTGGTGGGTTTTCTCACATGAACTGCTCGCTTCAGGTCCTTCCACAACATTCGATTGGATTAAGGTCAGGACTTTAACTTGGCCATTCCAAAACATTAACTTCATTCTTCTTTAACCATTCTTTGCTAGAACGACTCTCGTGCTTAGGGTCATTGTCTTGCTACATGACCCACCTTCTCTTGAGATTCAGTTCATGGACAGATGTCCTGATATTTTCCTTTAGAATTCTCTGCTATAATTCAGAATTCATTGTTCCATCAATGATGGCAAGCTGTCCTGGCCCAGATGCAGCAAAACAGGCCCAAACCATGATACTACCACCACCATGTTTCACAGATGGGATAAGGTTCTTATGCTGGAATGCAGTGTTTTCCTTTCTCCAAACATAACGCTTCTCATTTAAACCAAAAAGTTCCATTTTGACTCATCCATCCACAAAACATTTTTCCAATAACCTTCTGGCTTGTCCACGTAATCTTAAGCAAACTGCAGACGAGCAGCAATGTTCTTTTTGGAGAGGAGTGGCTTTCTCCTTGCAACCCTGCCATGCACACCACTGTTGTTCTGTGTTCTCCTGATGGTGGACTCATGAACCTTAACATTAGCCAATGTGAGAGAGGCCTTCAGTTGCTTAGAAGTTACCCTGGGGTCCTTTGTGACCTTGCCAACTATTACAGGTCTTGCTCTTGGAGTGATGTTTGTTGGTCGACCACTCCTGGGAAGGGTAACAATGGTGTTGAATTTCCTCCATTTGTACACAATCTGTCTGACTGTGGATTGGTGGAGTCCAAACTCTTTAGAGATGGTTTTGTAACCTTTTCCAGCCTGATGAGCATCAACAACGCTTTTTCTGAGGTCCTCAGAAATCTCCTTTGTTCGTGCCATGATACACTTCCACAAACATGTGTTGTGAAGATCAGACTTTGATAGATCCCTGTTCTTTAAATAAAACAGGGTGCCCACTCACACCTGATTGTCATCCCATTGATTGAAAACACCTGACTCTAATTTCACCTTCAAATTAACTGCTAATCCTAGAGGTTCACATACTTTTGCCACTCACAGATATTTAATACTGGATAATTTTCCTCAATAAATAAATGACCAAGTATAATATTTTTGTCTCATTTGTTTAACTGGGTTCTCTTTATCTACTTTTAGGATTTGTGTGAAAATCTGATGATGTTTTACATCATATTTATGGAGAAATATAGAAAATTCTAAAGGAACTTTCAAGCAAGTATGTGTGAGAAACACTGGGAGAATTGAAGAAAGTTTCTGTAGATAATTATTGTGGTATAACCTCAAGAACAGGAAATGTGTTGTCCATGGATTTATTTTGTACAAACTTATTGTTGCTAATGAAGTAAATTATCAGTTTTTTTTAAACTTATCACTAGTATTTTTGAGATGCCATTGGTGAGGATTATTATTTTATTCTAATTAAAAAAAACTTTAAAAAGTTGATCATACAGTTGGTACACAAATAACAGTTGATCTTCAAAAGCATTTTCTTTCACAGACAGGCAGTGCAGATGTGAATGCAAACATGTAAAGAGCTCCATCTTGTGAGAAAAGCACGGCTCTGTTCCAGTCATGTGTAGTGCTTTTTGTACAGTGTAGTTGGGTTTCCTGTCACTGTGGGCCCCAGAGCGCAGTAGTACAGTGCAGAGTCTGTCACTGCAGCAGAGGAGATGAGCAGATCCACTTTCTTACTCGTTTTATTAAGTTTAATGAACAATCGTGGATGAGGTGGTTCAGCTGGTGTGACACGTTCAGTGACTTCATCAATCAGCAGCAGAAACTCTGGTCTTGATCCAGGTTTTTGTTGATACCAGTAGAGACTCTGAACTGATCCAGTATATGTGCAGGACAGTGTGATGTTGCTGCCTTCGGTTCCAGATATAGTGGTTTGTTCTGGTTTAATGCTGTTGTCAGCAGCCTCTGTGACAAAGGTACTATTTTAATATCATGGCTATTCACGATTAATAAACTATTATTCATAAATGATTGTTATTTTTGTTTCTTTTAAAACGTAAAATAAAACCACGTGTAATATATATATGGCTTACCAGTTTCAGCAATGGTGAAGAAAAGCATGAAGAGGAGTAACATTGTTATCCTGAGTGTTTAGTTCAGACCTCTAGTTCAGAAGTAAATGTCATTGTTGTGTATTTGAGATTGTCTCTGCTATCTCCAGATGTAACTCCACCCACTCACATACAGTGCCCATCACAATTATTGGCACCCCTTGTAAAGATTAGTAAAAAGGGTTAGAAAAAAATCCACCATTTGGTGAAGTAACTTCATCTCACACTGAAAAATGAGAAAAGTCCGACCTTTAATAGAAATCAATTTATTCAGAGAAAATCAAATCCTTCATCAAGAAATAATTATTTTCAACAAAAACACACATGCCACTATTATTAAACTACAACTTTAAGTCTTGTGGAATCAAGCCCCAGATCAACCTTGAAAAATCTCCAACTTTGCTGTGAGACATATTGCAGATTCATTTACAAACCCACTCTACCGTAACAGCATCAGCAGCTGTTTAGTGTCCTGCAGCTGCAGACAACAAATATTCATTCATTCATCATTTATTTCCAGGAATCACTTTATCCTGGTCACATTTCCATAACTGACTTCCAAAACAGCCATTCATCTTCAGGAACTGCTTTATCCTGTCCAGGGTTGTGGTGGATCTGAAGCGTCTCCTGGCAACACTGTGGATGAAGCAGGAATAGACACTGGATGGGACACCATGCGCCTTCACATACCTTGGCAGCTCTGACAGTATTACTTTATGGTGGACATGATTAGAAAAGCTTGTTAACCCACATTGTAATACCGATTAACCCAGTTTGTAAATATTTGATGAAAGGAGGCTGGCTACCATAACAAAACCACAAGTTTGTTTTGTGGTACAGCCCTCTCAACCCCTTTGTCACATGTACATTACAGCACAGTGAAATTCTTTTGTTTGCATATCCCAGCTTGTTAGAAAGCAGGCAGGGTCAGCCATGATGCAGCATCCCTGGAGCAGAATGGGTTAAGGGCCCTGCTCAAGAACCCAACAATGGCAGCTTGGCAGTGCTGGGGCTTGAACCTCTGATCAGTAACCCACAGCCTGATATATTGAGTCACCAATACCCCAGGAGATTAAATACCCTTATTGTGTTAGGAAGATGGGAGGGGACATTCATAAAGTGGATGGCTTTATAAATTAATATTTTCTATGAAGAATCCTCACTGAAGATGAGAGACCCTGATGATGCTACCAGTGGTTTTCATTCTCTGCTGTAGGATGTTAGACACTACAATGCACTTTTCATCACCGACAGTGTTACAGCTGCACAGGATGCTCTCTATGATTCTTCTGAGGCCCACTTTACACGGGGACGGTATAAAACAAAAACGCAAAAGTCCGTTTTCGTTCTCACTTTTTTCCGCATCTACACGACCGTTTTCAAGGAGGAAATCTGCGTCTATACGGTGACGCATAAATGTCTCCGCTATGTCTGCACGCATGCGCAACATCTTCCGTCTTGTCTGATCTGCACATCTGCACCGCTGTTCTGTCAAGTTATCCTACCAAGCCTACTACACATGCGCGAAATCCAGGAGGGTAGGAAAATTCAACAGTAGTTTTGTCCCACCGATCAGCTGGGCTGATAGAAAATCGGTGAGAATTTCACGCATTTGCCGATTTTTATGTTTTGTGCGTATTGGTTGAGTCTTTGGCCAAGTCAAATAATTTGTAATGACTTGTTTTGAATAATAAAATGGTCTGTATGAGAACTTGCTAGGATAACTTTACAGAACACCGGTCCAGCTGAGGTACTGTAGTGCTCGAGGGAGGAGCAGGAGCAAACCAAAACTCTTTTAATCTGCCTTTATTAAGTAACACTCACTCTTGTTTCGGTGAAGAAGAGAAAAGGCAGTGTCCATCTCAGCAAAATAAACCCGTTCAGCTGCTAGTTTTGTTTTCAGTCTCGGGTTTATGGTTTCACGAGCGGCTTGAATAGGCGGCACGCGCGTGCACGCACACGCGTGTGCGTGTGTGTGTAACTTGGCGACACCAAACTGAGGAGCTCCAGCCGGGCGGGTGAGCAGGAAAACACATCTACTGCATTAAAACACAGAGCAGCTTGAAGGTCCATTGGATCAATGTAATCAGACATGCTCTTACTTTTTTACTTACTTTCTTACTTCCCGGGCTGGCATGTACAGTATATGACATATGTATGACGTAAACGCGTACCCGACGTGAGCAGATCCGAGCAGAGTTTCGCGTATTGGGTAGTTTAGACGGATATGCAACGGGGGCCGTTTTTAACTTATCCACTTTGGAAGGCGTTTTCAATTTTTTCCGTTTTTCAGCCTCGGAAACACCGTCCCCGTGTAAACGAAAGGCACTTCTGATAAAATATTTAGTCGTTTTTACCCGACAGCGTCCTCGTGTAAACGGGCCCTGAATGTAGTAAGGTGAGGTTTGGTCTGCTGTATTTGCAGGAAATTAAGACACTGCTGGGATTTTTCTGGCCCAGGTGAGATCTTCTGTGATGTGCCGCAAAGACTGTCTCCATGATCACAGCAGCAGAGGAACACAGGTTGACCACTTGGGTTCTCCTGAGCTGTACTTTGCAGCAGTGTTGTGAGTCGTCAGAGTAATCATGATCTCAGCATCTAATGAAATGTAGTGTTCAAGCAGATTAGCAGTTTAGAATTCCTGCCTAAAAACTCAAAACCATATAAAAAAACTACTCTTAAAACTTATCACACATACACTAACGTTCAAAAGTTTGGGGTCACTTTGAAATATCCTTATTTTTGAAAGAAAAGCACTGTTCTTTTCAATGAAGATCACTTTAAACTAATCAGAAATACACTCTATACATTGCTAATGTGGTAAATGACTATTCTAGCTAAATTCTACTTTTTAAAGTCTGGTTTTTGGTGCAATATCTCCATAGGTGTATAGAGGCCCATTTCCAGCAACTATCACTCCAGTGTTCTAATGGTACAATGTGTTTGCTCATTGCCTCAGAAGGCTAATGGATGATTAGAAAACCCTTGTACAATCATGTTAGCACAGCTGAAAACAGTTTAGCTCTTTAGAGAAGCTATAAAACTGACCTTCCTTTGAGCAGATTGAGTTTCTGGAGCATCACATTTGTGGGGTCGATTAAATGCTCAAAATGGCCAGAAAAATGTCTTGACTATATTTTCTATTCATTTTACAACTTATGGTGGTAAATAAAAGTGTGACTTTTCATGGAAAACACAAAATTGTCTGGGTGACCCCAAACTTTTGAACGGTAGTGTATTAGTTGCTGTGATAAAAACAAAAGCCAAACCATTGTACAATTTACACTTTTCAGGGACAGTTGAGCTGTGGGTAATATTGCTGCCCAGTTCAATGCTGAGCTCGGGTTACATGAGGTTTCCTCCATGTTTTCTGCTTTAATCATATTCCTCCCTCAAGCCCAGTTTTCCAATGAATGAATCATGGGATGAATGAATGAAGGAACTGATATCTAATAATCCAGTATATGCCAAGAATAGAAACTTCATAAATCATGAAAGAATCCTCCCCAAAAGTGCATGTAGATTTCTCAAAATCATTGGCAGAACTGCTTTCAAAGGAATAAAACTGTGAAGGTTTTTGTACAGTGCAGCTGGATTTCCTGTCACTGTGGGCGCCAGAGCACAGTAGTATAGTGCAGAGTCTGATACAGCAGCAGAGGAGATGAACAGATCCACTCGGTTATTTTCCTGAACTTGAGCAGTCATTCGTGGGGGGAGGTCAGGACTTCGAAGTCCAGTTGGAGAAATATAAAGAAGGAACTTGGGTTTAGATTTTGGATATTGCCTGTACCACTGCAGATAGTTGTTTCCTGAAACACTGAATTTGTAGCTGCAGGACAGAGTAACATCATCACCTTCATCAACAACTTTCTGAGTGAAAAGTGGCTCTATTGAATCTGCCATGGAGTCACCTGTCATAAAGAAGAGAACATAATGTTTTTAATCAAGCCAGGACTACATGTCAGACCTATGTTCTGCTTTTTCTTAACACCACACAGACTAATTAATCACTAGTTTCTGAAACAAGAAAAAGTCAAAGTTAACTCACCCAGTGAAAGCCACAGACACAGGAATATAACAGTGAACATGATGAATGTTGTTAGATGAATAAAAATATTCCGAGATCTTTCTGTACTCTCATATGTTAACATCATAAAGCTTCATGAAGCTCCACCCCACAGCATCACATGACAGTGTCACCAATGTTACTGTCAGACTGTTGAGTTGCTGCAGCGTTCTGGCTTTACACTGAGCATCACGTGGGACCCTGACCAGGATAAATCACTGACTAAAGATGAATCAGCGTGTGTGTATATGTGGGTGTGAGTGAGGTTTACTGAATCAAATGAAGTTTGCAGTGATATTTGCTTGAAGAGTGTGTGATAATTTGTTTAATGTGTTTTACTTCCTTCATGTGTGCAGCAGCAGCAGCTTAATGTTAGAACTGCTAATTGGAAGAGAAACAGGTTTACTTGAGAATTAGAAAGAATTTAATATATAATATATTTTTTACTTGTTAACAGTGGTATCGTTAGGCCCTATCACTCGGGACTATAGCCCCGGGTATTTTCATTCTCAAAAAAGTAAGAGATTAATAGAAAACAACTGACTGAAACAGATTGGAACTTGACTTGCAGCGTCCAAAGACAAAGGGAGGAGGGGGATCAAAACTTTGGTGACTGCCAACAGAAGAAGAACATTCATAACTGGTTGGAAGATGGCTTAAAAAACAATCCACGATTGTTGGATTTTTCAAGCTGAAACCAGATAGTAAGTCATCGACCATGGGTGTATATATAGAATATATCAACAATGTAACCTGTCAAATTATGCTGATGCATAAAAACTGCTCCATGTAGCCTGGTGATGTTGAATTTACAGCGTAGGCTCTGTATGATTAGTGTGCCAGGCGAGCTCAAAAGTTTGAGTGGTTTAATGAATATCCACAGTGGTGGTCTATTTGCCCTGATGAAGCTTATTTAACAGGTCAACAACAATTTTTGTTCATGTAGACACCAGTAGTTCCCCTGACATAATTTAATCATGTTTTAATGCGACATGTAGCCTACGCAGAACCAGGCAATCGGCCATACCATAGCCAGCCTTTGGCATATTAGTCACATATAGGGGTATTTTCTTTTTTTTTTGCCACACAATATTAATGTGAACATAAATTTGTGTTGTCCAGACACCACAAATGAGCTGCTGCAGTCAACTGAGCCTGGATGCATTGGAGAAAATGGTATTTATGTGTGTGCGAGAGAGCAAGAGAGAGAGTGAGAGAGAGACTTGGAAGACATATGAATATGACCATAATCTTGTGAGATGGGATGTTATCTGAGATTTTGAATGGTGCAATATAATAATGTAGCTTAGAATGTTTGTGGTCCTAAAGGAGAGATATGTGAGTGACAAATTATATATTTTTAGTAAAATGTATCATCAGTTTAATAGTGATATTTAATAGTCAGTTGGCACATGCCTCAGTTTCCTGAGACATTATGGGTGTTGATGATAACTTAATAAGGAACAAACTGAACTATACATTTAAAAAGAGCAGTGCAAAAATCAGTAATAATAAAGATGACTGTTTCAGTGAGGGTGTGGTGGAGTGTCGGCTGTGAACGGAGAGGAGTCAGATTGAACCAGCAGGCAACATGGGACAAGGTCAAACTGTGTCTAATTACTGGCTGTCTATTAATGCGTGTCTCTGTGTGTCTTTCAGGCCCACTTTACACGGGGACGGTCTGAAACAAAAACGCAAAAGTCCGTTTTCGTTCTCACTTTTTTTTTTTTTGACCGTTTTCAAGGAGGAAATCTGCGTCTATACGGTGATGCATAAATGTGTGGAATTCAATTGGATGTGCATGCCAGGCGGCTAGGTGGTGCTGTGAAAGACCTCCGCTATGTCTGCACGCATGCGCAACATCTTCCGTCTTGTCTGATCTGCACATCTGCGCCGCGAAAACTTTGACTACTATGGTAAGTAAGAAAGTAAGTAAAAAAGTAAGAGCATACTATACCCGCCTCTGTTCATTAATGGTATATGTACAGATTCGGTATAGATGTTCGAAGGACTCCTGGACGTTTATTAAAGCTGCCAGAGCAGCTTGAAGGTCCGTTGGATCGATGTAATCAGACATGCTCTTACTTTTTTACTTACTTTCTTACTTCCCGGACTGGCATGTACAGTATATGACATATGTATGATGTAAATGCGTACCCGACGTGAGCAGATCCGAGCAGAGTTTCGCGTATTGGGTAGTTTAGATGGATATGCAACGGGGGCTGTTTTTAACTTATCCACTCTGGAAGGCGTTTTCAATTTTTTCCATTTTTCAGCCTCGGAAATGCCATCCCCATGTAGACGAAAGGCACTTCCGATAAAATATTTAGTTGTTTTTACCCGACAGCGTTGTAGGTTGAATTGGGATTAATTAAATTATAAATTATGTAATAATTGATAATTAAATTAATCAATTTATAAATAAAGATCAGTCTCATAAAATCTTAAATTATTAATCTTAATACTCACCGTGAATGGTTACATTCAAGATTAATGGTAGCTCTGTATTAGATGGGAAACCCAGTTGTATACAAAAGCTAAATTCTGAAGGAAAAAGGAGTTCTAAATAGTTGACCTTGTGAATAAACAACAGGAACAAGTAAAATGCAATTCAATTTTATTAGCTTTTATTTGTCTACTACTCACTAATAATAATAAACTCAAAATACATTCAGTGTCAGCAAAGGTAATAACAAGACAAAACAATGGAACAATTACACCTGGACTATAAATTTGAGGGAAAGAGAGAGAGAAAGAGGTAGAAGAAAAAAAGAAAAGAATCCCTTGTGTGCGTGTGTGTGGAGGTGTGTGTGTGTGTGTGTGACCTAGCTTGTCGTTAGCTAAAACAAAGGAATGTTAGCTAAAACAAAGGAATGTTAGCTAAATAGAACAAAGGATTAGCTCTGTGGCTAATGTGTGCTTTGTGTAGGTATCTGTGGGCAGATGCTAATGACTAGCCACTCTGGCAATGCTTAAACAAAATGGCGGTCAGTGCCTAGGTGTCGTATCACAGGTAACTCAATGAGGGAGGTAACAAAATGGCGTCGGAAAAATGGCGCCTGCAGGCCTAGTCGAGAACACAAGCCTACGAGCTAGCGTATCACCCTGAGGTAGCTAGCAATAAGTTGCTAAGGAGAATCTGACCACGCTACAGCTGGATCCAAACACTGCACTTAACAACAATTTCCAACAGACTATCTAGGCAAAGAACTCAACGCGAGAGAGAGAGAGAGAGAGAGAGAGAGTGTGTATATGTGTTGGATGGAGAGAACTAGGCCTTGTAGCGGTCTAGCCTCGGAGCTTAAAATAACAAACTTGTCGCTGCGCTGCTAATCAGATAGGGAAGCTAGCAATGGAGTTAAGGAAAGATATCATGCAAGATACCCTGTCTAACAAGTTAAAAGAAAAAAAAAACAGAACCAAAACAAACAATAAAAACAAACAAACACCTTCCGTGTCTGAGCGGGTATGCTAAATAGCTCAAAGCTTAAACATGACCCTAACAACCATCTGAATAAGCTACAAATTAAAAATTTGCCCAAGTGCCTACTCAATGCGATGGAAGTTCTTTCTCCGATGTCCGCGCTGAGGGTCGCAGTCCGAGGAGAGGAGGTTAGCGGCGCGTTGCGTCCAACCGCGGCTAACGAAGCAGGGAGATGAAGGCCTAGCTGGCCCACGGTGCTTCAGGAGAAACCTCCGGTGATGCGTCGACGAGAAAAAGGCTGAGAGGAGCGAAGCTGTCCGCAAATGCCTCTTAGCGTGGAAAACTACTTAACTGTAGTTAAACTTTGCAAAGGTTTAGAATCAAAACCACTATATCGCTGAAACTTAGCAGGTCGTTCAAAAGTTCGGCCGAAACTAATTTGAACAGGCTGTTCTCAGACAATAGCGGTTAGTCTCAACACTGTAGGCGAGCGTGCCTACAGTCCGTCCGACCACTCCAGTAGTCAGAACATGAGAGCACGAATCGAGGCGCTCTCAATACAGTTAAAGCAGTTCCACTTTACATCACATCCGGGTGGAGCGCGCAAGGAATTGTGGGATCGTTATAGGGGGCGCTGGCGAGTTACCAACATTCCCCCCTTGGCCATAGGCGCTGAAAGGAGTGATACCCTATGGGCACATGGTGTTTAGTCTGCGACCCACGGTCCCTAGTAATCCACAATGAGGTAGTTCCACAATGAGGTAGTTCCACAATGAGGTAGTTCCAAGGGTCCTTTCTGTGAAAAGTCTTTCAGACACAGTTCAACAGTTCAATTCATTTCATACAGTCCATAAGATGCATAGGCACTTGGGCATGAAAGCATAGGCACTTGGACATGAAAACAATTACACTATGGCTACTTAACTACCTTCTACATACAATATTTCACACAGCAAACAAAAAAAAAATAATCAAAACTCCATAAAAGAAAATGGAAAAGAGGGGTTAGTTAGCGTGTTAGCAAGCCTACTCTTCAAGAAAGTTAGTGGAGGCCTTAGGCCTGATGGAGAATCGGACAATGCCACGATCTAATTTCTCAGGTGCGTAGATCGTTTTGTCCAGTTTGCGGTGTAGTGTCAGTATGTACCTATGTAGAGTGATGGCTATGAAGACTGTGATAACCCAACCGCTAGCTAGAAATCCCAGCGCAATTCGGCTTATTAAAGATCCTTGATCGGACGAAGGGTTTGCGCGGTTATTCAAGAAAGTGGTAGCGATGCCAGTGGGCTTAAGATCGAATTGCACGGTTTTGGTCCCTTCCAGCAGTAGTTGTGCTTGGAGGGTGGAGTTTATCTCAAGTTCGTGACCTGGGAAGGCATCGGGCATTTCTATCTCGGTCTCATACTGGTCAGCGCTAAGGTGATGGAGGGTGATGTCACCCACGTGAACAGTGGCTCCTAGTGGGACACTTAGGAGAGAGGTTTCGTTAGGGATCTTCATTCTAGTGGCAGTGTTATGTTGATCATATGATACCAGAATCTCAGTTTGGGGAGTGTTGATTAGCCACCGATTACCAGCTCTTTCTACTCTAGTTCCTATTCCTTCATCTTTAATAGACAATTTGCCTGCACACTTCTGCTCGGGGACTTTTGTCAATCCACAGAGACGGTCTGTGGTGTCTCGGATAAAGGGATTGCTGGGGCAGACCCAGTGGATATCTTTGGTAGAGGAGCACATGTCTAAGTTAGGGACGAGGTAGATAGAGGGGTTGTCATCGTGATAGGCTATGGTGGGAGGTGTCTGCAAACGTATGTGTACGTCGTTGTTCCAGAAACCTACATTAAGGACAGATTTGATTCTGTATATGTTTTGCCGTTCAATAACGGGGAGATTGAGGATGAAGCCTATTTCTAGGTTTTGAGGGTTCACAAAAATGGGAATAGCACTGCCAAGACTATAAGCCAGATGAATCTGTGATGAGTAAACGTTAGTCGTGGTAGTAGATCGGAGTATGCTGTCAACCATGCTGAGGGGTATCAAATATGGTGGGATTTTACCTCCACTCAGGGTGCTGAGAGAGCTACTTACTTCTCTCATCAGGTCCTGCATTAGGTCTCGGATTACTCGGACGTACTTGACTTCGCTTCTCATGATTGCTGCTAGCCTGTCTACGGCATGTACTGTGTTCTTGATTAATGTAGAATGCATGTTAACGGTTAGTATGGTTCCCTGCAGGGTTTTGCCTAGGCCCTGCAGCTCCTCCTGTTGAGTGGTAACAAGGGTGGTTACTTATAGATGCACGCTTATGGATTGAGAGGCATGCAACTAAGTTGGGCAGGCTATAACTTATTGTTTGTCCACCCCCCTATGGAGTGTGGACTGCTCAAAAAGCTTTATTTGGTTGCTATGGACCCATCTATACGAAGGCGCCTGGCTGGGCTTCGAAGTTTTGATGCGGTAGGCGACGGGGGACAGTTTACCGACGATTTCGAAAGGACCGGACCAACGGGGTAAGAATTTTCTGGCTACTCCTACCGGTTTGGTGAAATTGAAGTATAGGACTCTGTCGCCTACTTCGTACTCACGGTGTGTCGCCTTTCTGTCGTAGTAAGCTTTCTGTCCTTTCGCACTCTTTTCGAGGTGTTCCTGGGCCCACGCAAATGTGGCTTGCAAGTGGCGTTGCAAGTCGGTGACGTACTGGTGTGCGGTGTACGCAGTGGCAACGCTTAGGTCCTCTGGTCGGTAGAGGAGGTGTAAGGGAAGAACCATTTCACGGCCAGTCATCATTTCGAACGGGGTGACTCCGGTGGTGCAGTGAGGAGTGGACCGAATGGCCATCAGCACCAGAGGGAGTTTGATGTCCCAATCTTTGCCATGGTGACTCACATACTTGCGAAGCATGCTCACGATGGTTTGGTTGGCGCGTTCGACCTGACCGGAAGACTGAGGATGATACGCGATGTGGAATTTTGCCTCAACTCCGAGCATCTCCCACAACACTCTTATGACCTCTGCGGTGAAATGAGTACCTCGGTCGGAATCAATGGATAGGGGCAAGCCCCAACGGCTGAACACATGGTTCATAAGAAGGAGAGCGGTGGTCTCTGCGGTTTCGTTTGGGGCGGGCAAGCATTCCACCCACTTCGTGAACGCGCAAGTGACGGTCAGGAGGTACTTATTACCTCGAGCCGATTTCGGCACCGGTCCGACCCAGTCTATCTGGAGATTAGACCAGGGGAATGAGATGCCTTTGCTTTGCAGTGGGGCGCGGTTCAACGGTTGGGCTGGTCGGAATTGGCAGCAAATCAAGCACCCTTTGACATACTCGGTAACGTCCTGAATCATGAAGGGCCAATAGACAATCTGTTGGAGTGTCTGGTAGGTCGCCTGAGCGTTCCTATGGCCCCCGCACGGGCTGTCATGAGCGTACTGCAACATGACCCCCCTATGATCTGTGGGCACGACCCACCGGGGAGGTCCCTGGTTGCGTGGTGTGTACACCAGGAGTCCTTTCTCGAGTTTTAAGCAGTTTTTGAGATTGTGAAGGTGATTTAAGTCTCGGGACTGTTGCAACTCTTGTGGGGAAATTGGGGACGCCACGGGGTCCGCAAGGAACTTACGGATTTGGTGGATCACGGGATCCCTTTCCTGCATAGACACCAGGTCGGCATCCTGGGGCAGTCGGCCGAGTTGCACTGTTCCTGCTTGGGGTACTGCGTCAGTTTGACCTGCTCTAGCCTGTCGGCGAGTAATCGCGGTTACGTTATGGCGTGGCGTCTCGGGAAGCCATGACGGCTGGAATTCCCAAAGGGGGCCGTCTACGGCTCCCGCTTTGGCGAGGCCATCTGCCTCATCGTTACCGACTTTGTCAGGTCCTGGGACTTGAGAATGTCCCTTCACCTTCTTCCAATAGACGCACATTCCCTGTTCGGTTACGAGTCGATTGCATGCTAGGAAGAGTTCGGAGTGTTTCACTTCCTTGCCCCTTGCGTTTTTCATGTCCTGCACCTTCCACGAGGGAAAGTGTGAGACGAAGCTATGCCTGGCATAATTTGAATCAGAGCAGAGGACTAACCGCTTGATGTTCTCACGGGCAGCTTGTTGCAGGACGATGAGCACGGCTGCTACCTCCGCATATTGGCTAGTCTTAGCCCCGAGTCGGTGTTGGTATTTCCCTTGTATAGGGCCGTTCGCCCATACGATACCGACACCGGCTTGGACTTTGCGTTCATGATGGAATGAGCATCCATCTATGTAAGCGGTGGGGAGGTCTTTGCAGACGTTCTCGTCATAGTAGTGGTGGTCGGAGGGGAGAGCAGGTACGGTTGTTAGTTCGGTTTGATCCGGACTATTCTCGCAGTCGCAATGCTGGCATTCCACCAGGCCTCGGCCAAGCGCCATCTTGTGGTTCTGGGCGTACTTCACCTCGACGTTGTAGCCCTGTAGTGCCATCATCCAAGCTGCGATGCGACTATTCGAAACTCTTCCCTCTCTCAGCCTCTGGCTGTTCAAGAACAAGACCGGTTGATGATTGGTCTCTATCACCACCTTCTGGCCACCAATGTAACTGCGAAAGTGTTCAACGGCCCAGACCGTGGCCAGCAGGGCTTTTTCGCAGTCTGAAAATTTAAACTCCACAGCACTGAGGGGCTGACTGGCGTATGCTACGACACGGCGATCTTTGTCATGCTGCTGTGACAGTGCAGCGCTCAGGCAGTGGGTGGAGAAACTAGCCTCCAAGAAGAACGGTTTGTCTTTGTCGGGATACGCGAGGCAGGGAGCGGAGCAGAGCTTCTGCTTCATGCTCTTGAACGCGAGTTCTTGAGGGTCACTCCACTGGAAGGGTTTATCCTTCCGGAGAAGCTCGGTGAGCGGTCGTGCTATCTCCGCGTAGTCCTCGATGAACTGTCGGGAGTAGTTGCAGACCCCTAAGAAGCTCCTGAGTTCGGGTACGTTGGATGGGGCTTTGATGTCTTGGATAGCCCGCACCCTCCCTGACTGGGGTTCAATGCCATCTGGCCCGACGCACAGTCCAACGTATTCAACTTTGGTGCGACACCACTGCCCTTTGGTGACAGAGAGCTTCGCTCCTGCTCTGGACAGCTGAGACAGAACATGGCGTATCTCTTCGAGGTGTGCATCAAAAGTCTGTGACCTAATGAGGATGTCATCGACATAGATCAAGTTGCCACGAGCTGCGGCATCGCTCATTGCCTTATGCAAGATGATGTTGAATTCAGCGGGGGAGTTCGCGTAGCCGAACGGACATCGGTTGAAAGTTAGCTGGCGGTTCCCAAAGGAAAAGGCCAGCTTGTGTTGGTCAGCTGGATCCACGCGCATGGTCCAGAATCCACTCGCCACGTCGGCGGTGGAGAAGAACTTTGCACCCTTCACCTTGGCAAGTTCTTGATCCAAATGGGTCATGGGCCATCTTGACAAGGGCACTTGCTTGTTCAGCTGCCTATAGTCAATGGTGAGACGCCACTTGCCGTTCGGTTTCAGCACCGGCCACAAGGGGGAGTTGTAAGTCGAGTTACACTCGCGAATGATCTGCTTTTCCAGCAGAGTGTCCAGTGTTTCTTGTATTGAGTCGTATGCGGCTAACGGGATTTTGTATTGCCGCACGAACGTCGGTGGAGCGTTCGGATCTGTTGGGATTCGGACGGTGTGGATGTCCGTGACTCCGCAGTCATTAGAATCTCGCGCCCAGATCGCCTTGAAGTCGTAGAACAGTTCACGGAGCTGTCGTCTCTGGGCGTCCGTGGTCAGGCTGTCAGCTTTCACCAGCTGTTGTTGAACTTCTCGTTCGAAGCCTGGGTACGGTTCACCTAGAGCTGAATCGACGACCTCAGTTGCAGGGGTGTCGTTGCTCGATTGCGTGGCAAGAGCGTACACCAGCATGTGTTTCGGGGTGTCAGTTCTGGTCATGACTATGCGCTCGTCGCGAAGCATGTCGTGAGGTTCGACGTGGATCATGTGGAAAGGAAGAGTGATCCAGGGAGGTTCCACTGGATCGGAATGAGTGTCCGGCGTTCGCAGCTCACCGATGACCGGAATGGTGAGTTCAAAGTCATGGAATGCCTGGTCTATCAGAAGGCCTAAAGGCCGACGGGCGGGGATCGTGATGGCGTCCCGCGTGGAGTTTTGAACCAGGAGGTAAGCGGAACGATGACTCACTTCAAGCAGCGGAGTCCCACACACGGCTAAATCGAGCTCCATGAAGAATCTGAGAGGCTGGAAGAACGCCTGGGAGCTACGAAACTGTTGGTCTTTCATGATGACCAGCTTAAGAGGGGAACCAGCAGTCCTAGCGGGAATGACAATGTCAAATTCGCTAGCGACATGGCAGGCTTGGGGAATCGTTTGTCCTGACCGCATTTGTTCCGGGTCAGCTTGGAACGGGTGCTTAGCAGCGTCGGCTTGGGTCCAGATGACCCGGTTGACTAGGTCCAGTTGGGCTCCCAGTCTGACTAAGATGTCTGCCCCAATGACCAGTGGGTCAGGAAGTCCGGGGACGACACTCAAGAAATGAAGGAATTCTCTCTGACCGATGGCGAGCGACACGGTGCAGGCGCCCGTGGCTTTGATGGGGCTCTGGGGTTGTTCGGCTGACAGTAGCCGATGGCTCTTCTGCACAAAGACAGGGGAAGGAGTGCTCTGACGCACTATGTCGAACCACGTTTGGCTGATGGCTGACTTCTCTGACCAAAGCGCTAACCTGACGCCAGGTGCCGTGACGCCGTTGACAATAATGTTGCCAGATATCCAGGGGTAGTACCTGGTTGGGGCAGATTCGCCAAGAAAGCAAAGGAAAGACGGGTGGCCATCAAGCACGTTGCGGTTGAGAAGAGTGTCGGTTGAGTTTGGTGCGTCTTGACTCGGCTCAGGGTGGAGCGGAGTGGTCTCGAGGTTCTCGGGGACCTGCCCTGACTCAGCTATCGGTGGAGTAGCCTCCACGCTAACTTCATCGCAACAGGCTCGATCGTGACGACGAGGATCTGGGGTCTGTGGGGACGCGACCTGGGCCCACAGTTGCCCACGACGACAGTCAATGAGGGGCGCTAGCCTATCCAGTAGGTCTTGGCCAATGAGGAACGGTTCTACCCCAACAGAGCAGATGTAAGTGGGGTGAGTGATGGACATGCCCTGGAAGGTGAGTTCTAACCATGCAATGGTTGTTACTGGTGCTTGATTCTGGGTGAAGCTAACCAAGTTGACGTCACAACGTTCGGTTCTGATGGGTCTACCTTGCGCGCGCCGCGCATCAGAAACCTCTGCGAAGACTTTGGAACACATCAGGGTGATTTCTGACCCGGTATCCAAGAGAGCTTGGAGGGAAACGTTGCCTTCTACCACCACTGGGGTATAGATACGCTTGGCGTTGCCTTTCCTAACCAAATCTCCAAGAAACTGCGTCAGGGGTGCATCCTGCGGGTCAGGCTTCACTACCGGGGGGGGTGGTTTCAACTCATCGCTGCCTATTGGGCAGGGGTCCTTTCCCCACCCCACAAGGTAGACACGCGGGGGTGGTAGGGATGGGTCCCGGCCTAGTCATGCTGACGGTTCGTCCCTGTCCTTGCTCGGCTTACCCTTCCTGTTCTTATTGCTCAGCAGTTGTTTAACCCGTGCTAATTCGGTCCTCAGTTCTGCCATCCCAAGCGGCTCTTGGTTGGCTTGTTTAATCCGTGCTAATTCAGCCCTCAGTTCTGCCATCCCAAGCGGCTCTTGGTTGGCTTGTTTAGCGGTAGCTAGCTTAGGGCTCCGCTCCCTTCGAGAGGAGTTGCGATGGGGCCTTGACTGTCCGCTATTCTGAGATTTAGGGCCGTGACTGCCAGGTTTGCGGTTACCTTGCCCTTGGGCGTTGGGGCCCTGTTCCCCCTTGGCTCCAGCTTGTCGAACTTTCCAGTTACCTTTGGGTTGACTCGACGTCTGGTGGCCGGGGTTTGGGTTCACCCAAGGGGGCCCGCGGTTTGGGGCTTGACCCCCTTCTAGGCCTAAGGACTGACCTTCCTGCTCATATAGGCTGAGGACTCTGGGATCGTCCTCGTGGCGGTCTGTGGGTCGGACGAACGTCTCCCACGTTAGTTGTGCGGTGCGACGCATTTCTCTCATAGTATGGGGGCGCTGGCGACACGCGAGTGTTACTTGGTTACGGATGCACGGGTGAAGGTTATGGAGGAAGAGGGACTTGAAGTTGCGATCTTCCTCTAGCCCGGGCTCGCTTCTGCCCTGAAAGTACGCTGCACGGAGCCGACGGTAGTACTCGCGAGGGTGTTCGCTTCGTTTCTGTCTGATTAGAATGGCACCCATCGTCGCAGCAGTCTCGTCCTCGTACAACGAGTATTCCTCTTTCAAGTACTTACGTATTTTCTTGTAGTCGTCGAGGACTGACTGCGGTAGGGTCTCAACGAATGCTCGTACGCCACTACCTAAAGTTTTCCAGACTAGTCTGGCCTTTTCATGCGACGTAGCCTCTGGCAGGTCCAGGAGGCTACGCTCGATTTCCCGGAAATAATCATTAACGCTTCGGTGTCTATGATTTTCCGGCTCAAAACGCTCTATGTCTTTCGCAAGGACGTCGATTTGGCGGATCCTAGTTTTGCGTTCTGCGACGAGGCGTTTTGATTTTGACCCGTAGGGGTCCTCGCTGTCTTCGCTATTTGAGCTGCTCTCATATCGCCTATGTCTGCGTTTCGGCTTGTAGGCGGCCTCTCCGTCAGAGGAGTCTGAGGGTACGTAGCGCGGCGTTTTCTGCGGGCTAGAGGCTGCAGCGATATTGAAGCGCGAGGGGGTGTAGTGGGGAGTAAAGTAAAAACTCCCAGCGCCACGAGGTGGCGATCGCGCGACTTTCACGCGAGTTGAGCTTGAGTGCGGTGTCTGATCTACCATTCTAAGCTCAGGTTCTTCCTCCTCCAGAGCGGAACTCTGTTCTTGGGAGGGTTTGGCCGATCCCTCATCTGAGCGACGTGCTTGCGTCACTTCTTCCCTGAGGTATTCTATTTCGCGCTTTAGTTCATCTTGTGTGGCTCTCAGGCCCACGAGGCTACTCTCCGCGCTTTCTGCTCTCTTTTGAGCTTCGGCCAGTTGTCGTTTTAGTGTTCTTTTCTCTTGTTCGAGGGTCATACACACATGTTCCATTTCCTTATAGTAGATCATGAACAATTTGGGCAGCCCTTCTGGGAGAGTCATAGTACGCACCTTAAGTTCCCTAACGGCTATGTGTATTTCATCAAAGCGAGCCTTTTGGTCCAGATCACAGAAGTAATTTCTCCTATCCTCCGGGACTTGGCCTAAATCGCCTACAACGTCGAAGAGAGAGAGGAGGGGCCCTTCTGACTCCCTTGATGGGGAACGCGACATTTTGTTCGAAATGTATTAATTAACTTAAAGGAAATTAATACTAGGTGTTGATTAGGTTAGAATTTAATTTAATCCAAGTTGCTAAATAATTGATGTGGTTTCTTAGCTACTTTGTTTTCACTAATGTTTCACTTGTATTAATTAGCTCAATTAATAATATTAGTTAATAATAATGATTATTATTATTAATAATATTAATTAAGTACTTGGATTAGATATTACTCTAATGTACTAATCAATTAAACCAGTTTATCAGCTAACTGTGGTTGGCAGCTGAATTTCAGTTCTATGATTAACACACTGTTAATGATTCACCATTAAAGTCATCTGTGTTATACCTTTGGCAGTTGATTTTGGGTATACAGCAGTTTACAAGTTATTGTTGAGAAATTCACAAGGTCATTAAACTATTCCTCACACGGGGCACCACTTTAATGTAGGTTGAATTGGGATTAATTAAATTATAAATTATGTAATAATTGATAATTAAATTAATCAATTTATAAATAAAGATCAGTCTCATAAAATCTTAAATTATTAATCTTAATACTCACCGTGAATGGTTACATTCAAGATTAATGGTAGCTCTGTATTAGATGGGAAACCCAGTTGTATACAAAAGCTAAATTCTGAAGGAAAAAGGAGTTCTAAATAGTTGACCTTGTGAATAAACAACAGGAACAAGTAAAATGCAATTCAATTTTATTAGCTTTTATTTGTCTACTACTCACTAATAATAATAAACTCAAAATACATTCAATGTCAGCAAAGGTAATAACAAGACAAAACAATGGAACAATTACACCTGGACTATAAATTTGAGGGAAAGAGAGAGAGAAAGAGGTAGAAGAAAAAAAGAAAAGAATCCCTTGTGTGCGTGTGTGTGGAGGTGTGTGTGTGTGTGTGTGACCTAGCTTGTCGTTAGCTAAAACAAAGGAATGTTAGCTAAAACAAAGGAATGTTAGCTAAATAGAACAAAGGATTAGCTCTGTGGCTAATGTGTGCTTTGTGTAGGTATCTGTGGGCAGATGCTAATGACTAGCCACTCTGGCAATGCTTAAACAAAATGGCGGTCAGTGCCTAGGTGTCGTATCACAGGTAACTCAATGAGGGAGGTAACAAAATGGCGTCGGAAAAATGGCGCCTGCAGGCCTAGTCGAGAACACAAGCCTACGAGCTAGCGTATCACCCTGAGGTAGCTAGCAATAAGTTGCTAAGGAGAATCTGACCACGCTACAGCTGGATCCAAACACTGCACTTAACAACAATTTCCAACAGACTATCTAGGCAAAGAACTCAACGCGAGAGAGAGAGAGAGAGAGAGTGAGAGAGAGTGTGTATATGTGTTGGATGGAGAGAACTAGGCCTTGTAGCGGTCTAGCCTCGGAGCTTAAAATAACAAACTTGTCGCTGCGCTGCTAATCAGATAGGGAAGCTAGCAATGGAGTTAAGGAAAGATATCATGCAAGATACCCTGTCTAACAAGTTAAAAGAAAAAAAAAACAGAACCAAAACAAACAATAAAAACAAACAAACACCTTCCGTGTCTGAGCGGGTATGCTAAATAGCTCAAAGCTTAAACATGACCCTAACAACCATCTGAATAAGCTACAAATTAAAAATTTGCCCAAGTGCCTACTCAATGCGATGGAAGTTCTTTCTCCGATGTCCGCGCTGAGGGTCGCAGTCCGAGGAGAGGAGGTTAGCGGCGCGTTGCGTCCAACCGCGGCTAACGAAGCAGGGAGATGAAGGCCTAGCTGGCCCACGGTGCTTCAGGAGAAACCTCCGGTGATGCGTCGACGAGAAAAAGGCTGAGAGGAGCGAAGCTGTCCGCAAATGCCTCTTAGCGTGGAAAACTACTTAACTGTAGTTAAACTTTGCAAAGGTTTAGAATCAAAACCACTATATCGCTGAAACTTAGCGGGTCGTTCAAAAGTTCGGCCGAAACTAATTTGAACAGGCTGTTCTCAGACAATAGCGGTTAGTCTCAACACTGTAGGCGAGCGTGCCTACAGTCCGTTCGACCACTCCAGTAGTCAGAACATGAGAGCACAAATCGAGGCGCTCTCAATACAGTTAAAGCAGTTCCACTTTACATCACATCCGGGTGGAGCGCGCAAGGAATTGTGGGATCGTTATAGGGGGCGCTGGCGAGTTACCAACAGCGTCCTCGTGTAAACGGGCCCTCAGATGGTCAGGAATGAGAGAGAGAGAGAGAGAGAGAGAGAGAGTGAGTGTCGAAGTAGTGTCACTGAAAACTGACCATTAGAAATGTGGGTGGAAACACCTTGTTGACAAGAGAAGTCAGAGGAAAATGGCCAGATTGGTTCAAGCTGCCAGGAAGGACTCATGAACTCATAGCAACTCTTTACAACCATGGTGAGCAGAAAAGTATCTCAGCATGCAACTGCAGAAGACCACATTGGGTTCCACTCCTGCAGCCAAGAACAGGGATCTTAGAATCAAGAAGAAGTTCCTACTACACCTGCAGGTGAGTGTTTGTTTTTATTGACCTATCTAATCCCCCATTTATTTATTTTGAACTGATTATATAATTGATATTATATCATCTGGAATTGTGTAACTTTAGCAGTTGATCAGCCTTCAGTATAACATAACTGTGTGAAAGTTTTTGTACAGTGCAGTTGGATTTCCTGTCACTGTGGGCTGCAGAGCACAGTAGTATAGTGCAGAGTCTGATACGGCAGCAGAGGAGATGAGCAGATCCACTTCTTTCTTCTTTTCATCAACTTCAGCAGAGAGACGTGGTGGGATTGAGTCACTTTTATATCCTCTTTCTGATATATAAAGAAGGAAGTCTGGTTTAGATTTTGGATATTGTCTGTACCAGTGCAGGTCATGTCTTGTACCACTTGCTTCATAGTTGCAGGACAGAGTAACGTCACTGCCTTCATCTATAACTGTTTGAGTGAAAAGTGGCCTTATTGAATCTGCCATGGAGTCACCTGTCATAGAGAAGAGAACAAAATGTTATCATTTCCACCATCAAGCCAGAATGACATAAATCAGACCCACATTCTGATTTTTCTTCCCAGCACACAGAAGAATAAATCACTAATTCAACACTTAATGTTTCTGCAGTGACAAAAAAAGTCAAAGTTAACTCACCGAGTGAAAGCCACAGACACATGAATATAACAGTGAACATGATGAATGGTCTCAGCTGAGTGAAAGTATTCTTTCTGTACTATGATATGTTCACATCATAAAGGTTCATGAAGCTCCAGCCCACAGCACCACATGACAGTGTCACCATTGTTACTGACAGATTGTTGATTCTTACTGAAGCATCCTGGCTTTACATTCAGCCTCACATGGGGAACCTGTCTTCAACTCCGACTGTCAGCAGAATCCATGGAATTATGAAAAATCAATCATTCTAGTCTGTAAAAATCTAATCAATACATTATTAAATGTTTAAATTCCCTGTTATATTTGTTTTATAAGTGGTTTTGCTGCATTAGGAGATTTGGCCTGATCTGAAATTGCTTAAATAAGTATAAATCATGACAAATAATTTAGTATGAAAAGTTATTATTAATATTATCACAATGCAATTGATTTATTGACTTTGTAATAATGAAGCCTGTTATTTCACTGAGGTGAGGAACAAACCAGCTGCTGCTCTTCGTAATATTATGAAAGATGCCAGTAAGCCATTAGGCCTTAAGAGGTGTGATGCATTTTGTGTGTGAAGTTTGCTGGATCGAGTGAAGGTTGCAGAGAGAGAGAGAAACTGGGTGTTTAATTTCTTTTGTGTTTCTTATTTCCTCCCTGTAGCCTTGTCTGCTGCCTGGCCTACCTGTCTTCTTTCTCATGCCTATATTTTAATTAATTTGCCTCATATGATTTTAATATTATTATTCTGCTTTATAAACCTAAAGACTAAACAAAATCTCATGGTTGCTATTTGTCATTTAAACATGAAACTCTGTAAGCACAATAAAGTATTTACATTATCCAATCACAAACACCTCCATTACAAGTGAACCTGTCCAGAGCCCATTTTATTCACTGCAGCTGTAATGTGCTTGTCCATGCAGGAGACAAATATATTACAGGTCACACATTATGAACAAATTGTATAGTCCAACCGCAATTTCAATTTTCTTCATTAATTCAGAGAAACAAGTCATTTTGGTTTTGGTGAGTTGATACTATTCAGCTTGATTGAAAAATCTGAAATGTCGCTGAAGCTCCATTAGATTGGAGCACAACTGCAATAAGATCTCACATCTGTACAATCTCTTCTTTTTTGCATTGCATTATATATTAAATGACTATGTATGTATGACTGAAGAGAGTGAACATTATTGTGAAAAGGAGTATTCATAAACAAACAAGTCAAGGTCTCTGGGACGTGAGCAGGGTCCTCATGCTTGGCCCACAATAAGACATCTCATGATCCCATCTTGTGGTGAAAGGTGAAAAACCAAGGCTTTTTTGTTTGCTTGTTTTGTTTTGTTTAAATGAACTATGCTCCTCATTTACCGGGAAAAAAGTATTGCTGGGAAAAAGTTGTTTTTTTTTTTTTAAATTCATATTTCAATAGGGGCGGCATGGTGGTGTAGTGGTTAGCGCTGTCGCCTCACAGCAAGAAGGGCTGGGTTTGAGCCCCATGGCCGGCGAGGGCCTTTCTGTGCGGAGTTTGCATGTTCTCCCCGTGTCCGCGTGGGTTTCCTCTGGGTGCTCCGGTTTCCCCCACAGTCCAAAGACATGCAGGTTAGGTTAACTGGTGACTCTAAATTGACCGTAGGTGTGAATATGAGTGTGAATGGTTGTCTGTGTCTATGTGTCAGCCCTGTGATGACCTGGTGACTTGTCCAGGGTGTACCCCGCCTTTCGCCCGTAGTCAGCTGGGATAGGCTCCAGCTTGCCTGCGACCCTGTAGAACAGGATAAAGTGGCTAGAGATAATGAGAATGAGATGATGAGAATATGTTTACACCAACAACCAGCTTACACTCAAAGTGTGTAATTTAATTCAAAATATGTTATTAATCCAATCATCCCAAAAATGTGTTATCCACCATTTGATAAAAGTGACACATTTGAGATCAGCTGTTGGCTGACCTAAGAGTTATGTTCACTATACCGTAGATCATCCCTGAAGCTATTAGCAACCTGAGACCTTTAACTTTAAAATGGTAGCATCTAATAAGATAATCTGCTTTGCAAATCCTGAGCATGTGTATTCAGTTTTTTTCCACAAAATGGATAGAAGACATATTTTTTGAAAATGTATCCAATCTAGTAGTCTGCTGAATGAGTGTACATGAACTGAATATGGCAATAATTTGACTGGGCATTTATACCGGTATGTGCAATAATATCATGGTTGAGGGGGCAAGTTTGTATGGGATCAATTAATCATGTTTTGTTTTGTTTTGTTTTTTTCCCTCCATGAAAGACCTGGCACCAGTTACATGAAAATTAAATAAAATAAAACCATATACAGTGCCTTGAAAAAGTATTCATACCCCTTGAACTTTTTCACATTTTTCCACCTTACAACCACGAACTTAAAAGTTTTTTTATTGAGATTTTATGTGATAGACCAACACAGAGTAGCACATAATTGTGAAGTGAAACGAAAATGATAAATGGTCTTCAAAATTTTAAACAAATAAAAATCTGATGTGCATTAGTATTCAGCCCCCCGTGTCAATACTTTGTAGAGCCACCTTTTGCTGCAATTACAGCTGCAAGTCTTTTGTGGTATGTCTCTACCAGCTTTGCACATCTAGACACTGAAATTTTTGCCCATTCTTCTTTGCAAAATAGCTCAAGCTCAGCCAGATTGGATGGAGAGTGTCTGTGAACAGCAATTTTCAAGTCTTGCCACAGATGCTCAATGGGATTTAGGTCTGGACTTTGACTGGGCCATTCTAACACATGAATATTCTTTGATCTAAACCATTCCATTGTAGCTCTGGCTGTATGTTTAGGGTCATTGTCTTGTTGGAAGGTGAATCTCCTTCCCAGTCTCAAGTTTTTTGCAGCCTCCAACAGGTTTTCTTCCAGGATTGCCCTGTATTTAGCTCCATCCATCTTCCCATCAACTCTGACCAGCGTCCCTGTCCCTGCTGAAGAAAAGCATCCCCATAGCATGATGCTGCCACCACCATGTTTCACAGTGAGGATGGTGTGTGCAGGGTGATGAGCAGTGTTAGTTTTCCGCTACACATAGCGCTTTGCATTTAGGCCAAAAAGTTCAACTTTGGCCTCATCTGACCAAAGCACCTTCTTCCACATGTTTGCTGTGTCCCTTACATGGTTTCTGGCAAACTGCAAATGGGACTTCTTATGCCTGTCTTTGAACAATGGCTTTCTTCTTGCCACTCTTCCAAAAGGGCCAGATTTGTGGAGTGTATGACTTATAGTTGTTCTGTGCACATATTCTCCCACCTGAGCTGTGGATTTCTGCAGCTCCTCCAGAGTGATCATGGGCCTCTTGGCTGGTTCTCTGACCAGTGCTCTCCTTGCTCGCTCTGTCAGTTTAGGTGGACGGCCATGTCTTGGTAGGTTTGCAGTTGTGCCATACTTTTTCCATTTTTGAATGATGGATTGAACAGTGCTTCTTGAGATGTTCAGAGCTTGGGATATTTTTTTATAACCTAACCCTGCTTTAAACTTCTCCAGAACTTTATCCCTGACCTGTTTGGTGAGTTCTTTTGTCTTCATGATGCTGTTTGTTCTTCAGTGTTCTCTAACAAACCACTGAGGCCTTCACAGAACAAGTGTATTTATGCTGAGAGTAAATTACATACAGTAGGACTCTATTAATTAATTAGATGACTTCTGAAGGTGGGCGGTGTAGTGGTTAGCGCTGTCACCTCACACCAAGAAGGTCTGGGTTCGAGCCCCGTGGCCAGCGAGGGCCTTTCTGTGTGGAGTTTGCGTGTGGGTTTCCTCCGGGTGCTCCGGTTTCCCCCACAGTCCAAAGACATGCAGGTTAGGTTAACTGGTGACTCTAAATTGACCGTAGGTGTGAATGTGAGTGTGAATGGTTGTCTGTGTCTATGTGTCAGCCCTGTGATGACCTGGCGACTTGTCCAGGGTGTACCCCGCCTTTTGCCTGTAGTCAGCTGGGATAGGCTCCAGCTTGCCTGCGACCCTGTAGAAGGATAAAGCGGCTAGAGATAATGAGATGAGACTTCTGAAGGCAATTGATTGCACTGGATTGTATTTAGAGGTATCAGAGTACAGGGGGCTGAATACTAATGCACACCACATTTTTCAGATTTTTATTTGTTTAAAATTTTGAAGACCATTTATCATTTTCATTTCACTTCACAATTATGTGCTACTCTGTGTTGGTCTATCACATAAAATCTCAATAAAAAACTTTTAAGTTCATGGTTGTAAGGTGGGAAAAATGTGAAAAAGTTCAAGGGGTATGAATACTTTTTCAAGGCACTGTAGATATCAAGCTGAAAACATCTTGGAATGTTTATCAACTTTTGCTTACTGCTGTTACTTAGATGCCAATTAAAGACATCAGATAAACATGTTAGAGTGACTTTTTACAGAGTTGGATTACTGACCTTAGTCAGCTACTCTGAGCATGCAGTGCAATATTCTGCACCTTAAGAAATAACCAGCATTTCCTGCTTACTTTTCAAATGGTTAAATTAACCTACAGTGGTGCTTGAAAGTTTGTGAACCCGTTAGAATTTTCTATATTTCTGCAGAAATATGACTGCAGTCCCATAGTCACCATGACAGTTGCAGTCCCAAACCATCATAGCAATACTGTAAGTGTCCAGAGCCATCTTCTAAGTGTATCTTTCAACTGTCCAGATGGGGCCATCCTCAACAAGAGCGATGTGATGAGATTCCAGCCAGACGTAGGGCATCAGGATAGTTCAGGCAGGTGTGAAGAGCAGGAGACGTCAGCTTCACTGGTATCTCAGGATTTATGTGTCACGAGAGAGAGAAACACAGGTTTTTAGGTATGCCCATTGTTACCTAATGGTTAAGCACAGTATACAATGTGTGTGCTCAGTGCAAGCAGGGACTCCGGCAAGACAAATTATGACAACATAACTAATAAAGAGAGCCGGAAGGTAACGCAGAAACATAAACCAGCCAGCCACTCCACCATCGAAGAAGCACTTACAGAGTCTGACAGTCCATACCATTCATTAAACAAGCACTTCAAGAACGATGCAGCCAAGTGAAATCCATGTTGCCAGCAGCCCTTGTCAACCATTTAAGGTAAAAACTGGACTCATTGGGGATTTGAACCCAGGACCTTTCATGCTCTAGGCAAAAATCATACCCCTAGACCAATGAGCAAACAAAAAAATGAGCAAACAAACAAAAATTAATCCGCCTCTTTCTCCATGGCTATAGGTTCTAAATCATCCTCAAACAAAAAAAACAAAGCTTGAGGACGAATTTGAAGAGCTTTCGTGTCTTTTTCAAAAGAATCAGTATCAAGAACGCACACAACTGCAGAGAATAGTATAGAGTCCATATGGAAACAAAAGAAGGTACTGGCGCAAATGACATCACACATGCAGCACCGCCAAGCTGTAAATCGCTGCAATCTAATAATGGCGGATAAGCTTTTAGTGATTTTTGGAACAGAATTCAGACAATATCCGATAGGTTTCTCCTCATTGTCATGTAAATCTTTTGCCTTTTACTAAAGATTTTCATGGAGCGGAATGTTAATGAGTTCAACTTATTTTTGCAGGCTTTGCTTTGGTGGCGCTGGACATGTTTGGTGGTCGAATGTTAGAAACATGGGCATCGCCACCATTGAATTTGAAGGGGACATGTCCCCTTCACATTTCATAATTCTTCATTTGGACTCCCCCCCACACACACACACACACATTTAACATAAAATATTAGTTCACCCAGCGCTGTTTCTATTGCTTCGCGAAAGAATCCATTCCATTTGATCGATAAGAGAATACACATACCACTGAAAATCCACTCTGGGTTTTCTGGGCGTTACCGACAACAACTCATTGCATGCAAGTGAAGTGAATCTCAGTGCAAGCAGAGACATTTTGGTGTAAGGTGCAGCTGCTCGAAAGTGAAGGAGGTAACGTCAGCCCCATTGCCACCTCACAATGTCTAGCTATTTCTAAAACCTTATTCTTTTGTTCTATGCCCTCAAAATTAACCCTAGGCCATGTTAAATTAATGTTCAACTAAACAATGAAATAAGCTTAGCCTAATGGGGTATTCTTGGTTGATGATGAATTATTTGCAATATTTGCTCCCTCCCCAGACACAATGGGCATAAGGACATTCTTTACAAAGAAACGGAAGGTAAGTCAAAATGTCCCCACAGGACAGGGTTTTTTTGTCCCAGTGGAAATATTAGTGCAGTTAGCTGGCTAGTCAATGTTAGGAGATGTATCAGCTAGCTTAATGTTAGCTATTATTTAATTCAAACCCAGTAGGCCTGCCTTACTGTAATGCCAAGAATGAGGTCAAGTCTGCTCTGATGATATTTACTGATTCCCTGTTGTGATTTGAAGAACTTGTTTTGTCTGGTCTTTGCCAGTTTTCTGGAAAGTAACATGGGAAATCAGTGGGGAAGGAATAGTAGAAAGGAAAGCAATGGAGAAAGATGGATGTTATTCCAGGTGGATTGTGAAGGAAAGGGGGATAAAAGTTATGAAGTGATAGAAATTGTGGTGGCACCAATGTACAGTAAGAAGGAGTTATATCTATAAATATATTTGTTATACTAATCTGTAAATGTTACTGTAGAACCACCATTGCATGTAGGTTGACAAAACTGCACTTGTTCATTGTGTGAAGTTATTTTTTTATGTGCCACCATTGCTTGACACAGTGTAATTTTGTGTTATGAAGTTTGCATGATGCTATGACATAAATTGTGTCACATTCATCTCATTATCTTAGGCATAGCAGTGGGTTTTAAAAACAGGCTGATGACTATATGGACTAGTTGAATGAGGACTTATTGTTGAGTCTCTAAAATAGTCATTGAATTAAGTGACTTTGTAAAATTAGGTGTTTAACAACCTGTTAAAAATACACCAGAATGCAGGAAATGGCATCTAATTAATTAAAATTTTTCTGGGGGACGACCCCCAGACCCCCCACCAGTGTGTCCCCCCCCCGACATTAAAAATGTTTCTGACGCCCCCGGTTAGAAATATTGGGCTTTTTGAATGACATCCCCCCACTCCACACACACACACACACACACACATGGTGACGTCTCTCTTCAAAAGGATCCAGCTGTTGGGGCTGGAGCTGTGTTTACCTTTCTGGATTTTAATATTTGGAAGTGGTATATTTAAAGCCATTGACTGCAACAAGTTATCCTTTCTTGGTCTTTTGGCTAAGATCAAGTGTAGTATCTGTTTTATTAGTTTGATCTCTGATATATTCTCTAAATGAGAATGTTATCTTAAAGAGATTTTTAGAGCAGGAAGCTGGAATAGGGGCTTGTTTTTTTCTGCTCTGTATAACTTGGTATTATAATACTTCCAGAATTAGTATTCTTGTTAAAAAAAAAAAGATATATCTTTTTTTTAATGAATCAATTTGATATGTTTTCTAAATAAAGATGGCAAAGAGATGTTTTTGAGCAGAAAGCTGATTTTGGGATTTGCTCTTTTTGTTCTATGCATCTTTATGGTATTGTAGTGGCTTTGCAGTGCGTTCTTGATACCGATTCTTTTGAAAAAGGCACCAAAGCTCTTCAAATTTGTCCTCAATCTTTGGTTGGTTGTCTGAGGATGATTTAGAACCTATAGCCACAGAGAAAGAGGTGGACAAATATACAAGCCAAGTCGCTCGTGAAGAAGAAGAGCAACAGGGGGGCAGCCAAGATGGCGTCAGTGTAATATGTGATCAACAACTGCAGCAGCTGTTTTCTGGAACCCGGGGAGTTCATGGTACTATTTTATTTTATTTTGTTTTATATATACAGTATATTTTTATTTTACTAATTTGATGTTCAATTTTCACAGTTATGATAAAGCAGTGTCTCTTTGAAATTGTCATGTTTGTATACATGCTATAATATAATCTGTTTTTTTTTTCCAAGGCAGTCTAGGTTATGATAATATTTGCAAATTTACATCAGGCTTTTGTGTCAAGGAAAAACATTTTGTGTTTATGAATTTTCCATGTTCTTGAATGTATGCCACTATAGGAAGCATGGCAAGTGAAATATATTTTCATACTTGTGTGGATTGTCTGGAATCTGGCAACATAGCCTACTGTATGTCTTAGCAATAATTTGTAAACATATATCATGCACCGACATTACGTAATGTAAGCTACATTAGAATATCATTCCGAAGTTGGAGACAAATTTTTGCTGTAATT
This sequence comes from Neoarius graeffei, assembly GCF_027579695.1. Classification (NCBI taxonomy): domain Eukaryota; kingdom Metazoa; phylum Chordata; class Actinopteri; order Siluriformes; family Ariidae; genus Neoarius; species Neoarius graeffei. Next base: position 27,923,673 of record NC_083569.1, on the reverse strand, counting down.
TGCTGTAATTTAAAAACTGGATTACTTGAGAAAGGCAAAAGGCACGGATGAATACTTTATAGCATTTGAAATGGTAGGGACTGTTGTTTATTTTGATGTATGGTTTGTCATGTAAACTCAGGAGTTAGTGAGGTATTGTGCCGATAAGAACGGGTGTGGAGATGGACGCAGAGCTGTATGCAGAATATCATTAAATCTGATGTGAATTCATTGATGTTCAATTTATCGCAAATTGTTTATCACAGGAACTCGTGGGTAGCACCTTTGGGAAGCTCAAGTCATGTGGTTTCATGTGATATAGGTGTGTTAATTGTGTGATGAGTGTTCCACCAGCAATTTAATAGAGATGAATGGGTGCGATTTGCACGCATTGGTCATATACGGTTATTCCGCAGTGCCAGATACATTACTGTTTCTGAAATGTGATCAGGAAATTTTACTGGGGCACAGCAGATATATACTGGGGCATGTGCCCCAGTGAAATGGGTCTGGCGATGCTGATGGACAACTCATAAATTCAAGCAACAGGCTAAACGCAAGCTTGACCCTTACTGTGCAGTGAGCTCTTTGGGATGGCGTTGCTGGCTTTTGTTTCCAGATCGTAGGAACTGCTCCACGTACCGTACCAGACATCGCTCAAATCCTTCTATGTGAATCTGCCTCATAAATTTATCTTTTTCAAAATGTATGGAGCAGACACCAAACCGTCCTGTCGGCTTGAAGTTACCTCTCTTTGTCAGTACAAATCAAACCCATTCATTCTGCAAGTGTCCTGCTGACTTTGGGCTACAATGGATCAAAATTCTGCTTTTTTTATCGGCTACACTTGAACAGCCTTGAAGGACACACCCCTTAGGAGGCATGCTTTGGTTTTAGTTTTGTTGTGGAATTAAAAAAAAAAAATTAAAATGTGCTACACTTTGCAAAGCAGATGAAGCCAGAAATGCCACAAACTTTCAAGCGTTTTGCATATGATGCCACTTCTTTGAATGAACAGTAACTTACCAGGAATGCGTTCGTGTAATGGCAGACTCAAAGAGCCAAACTTTACCAACTAAACAGAACATGTCCCTGGTCTCATATTAAAATACAATTTAGACAGTAAACTATTTAACATGTCTAGTTTTATAAGGTGTAATTTTCGTAAGACAAGCATTTTAACGGAAACAAAGGGTTTGGGACATGACAGCGTGCTTGACCAAAAGGACCCTGTAGTTGAGACAATCTGGGTATATTACAAGCTGCAAACAAAGGCTCTACAGAGATTTGAACTCAGATCACTGGAGTCAAAGTTCACAGTACTAACCATTACACCATGTAACAGAGGCCAGATTGTTTTCACCACCAAATTACTGGCATATACTGACAGCGACCTGGCAAAAAAAATTAAACAGACCCTTGGTCAAAAGCTTAGATGAACACACACCACTGCCCTCAGTGCCAAAACCCAGGATTGGACCAGGGACCTTTAGATCTTCAGTCTAACGCTCTCCCTACTGAGCTATTTCAGCAAGATCATGCTACCATCTAAGCGGTCATGTCACCGATATAAACATTAGTAGTTGCTAAATCCAATCAGTAAGGTCTCATGGTGTTCCTTTTTAACCAAAATCTAATGAAATATAAAGTGTTTAAAATAATATGTATTATTTTTTTCGTGGTCCGGTTTCCATCAAATCCTGCGCTCTGATTGGCTGGCAAGCGGGTCCGTATCCTACGATACAGACCCCAGTTATGGACTCCGGTTATGGACCTCTGGCGACTCGCTCATTCACAACAACAACAAACATAGTAGTATTTTTTGTCAACATTTATCTTTTTTTTAAATAAGATTATCAAAAATCTTATAAATTTTTGCCAGCATTTCTCAGGAGAATAGCATTAATTTTACAGCATGGATAGTGATAACAACAGTCTTCACAATGAAAGCAAGTTTTACTACCCTGAGGAAGAAGAAATAAAAGAAAACATTTCAGGAGAAAGCTAAAATCCTGTAACTGTTGCTAACGCCGAGCAAAATGTAGTTTTTTTCCTGCCATGGAAGTGCACTTGTATACCGAGGAAGAAGCCATTTGCATTACAGCTGTGAATGAGGATTCAAAATGGTGGCTCGCCTCAGCTCGGTTTTCCCTTTCAGGCATTCTTGTTTTCTGTTAGAATTTGGTAAAGAAAAAAAAATATATTATTTACCAGCTTAAGGTCGGTCCGTATGGTAAAATACCGTGACCTCGGCCTTGAATACTGACCTCAGCCCAGAGGGCCTCACTCAGTACTTTCAAGACCTCTGTCACGGTATTTCACCATGCAGACCTCCCAGCTGGTAAATGACATGTATCATCTGGAAGTATTACATATGTAATGTGGTAATTGATGAATGAAACTATTTTATGTTTTTGGCAATTTCTTTTCTTCCAAGTGTGTTTTTAATTAAATGAACAAACGTTCACACAAAAGAATGAGCAAATAATAAGCTAAATCTCATCTCATTATCTCTAGCCGCTTTATCCTGTTCTACAGGGTCGCAGGCAAGCTGGAGCCTATCCCAGCTGACTATGGGCAAAAGGTGGGGTACACCATGGACAAGTCACCAGATCATCACAGGGCTGACACATAAACAACCATTCACACTCAGTTTAGAGTCACCAGTCAACCTAACCTGCATGTCTTTGGGGGAAACCGGAGCACCCAGAGGAAACCCACGCAGACAACATGCAAACTCCGCACAGAAAGGCCCTCGCCGGCCACAGGGCTCGAACCCAGACCTTCTTGTTGTGAGGCGACAGCACTAACCACTACACCACCCCAATAAGCTAAATAATGAGGTAAATGTATTCTCTGTGCTCGCTCATTTCACTGTTACCCCCCAATCATGCAGTCTTGATTACTTCAACTGTTATCCACAGTGCCAAGGGGGGAATGATTTCCCTTATAAGTGCACACATGCACAGAGAGAGAGAGGTTTTGATCTGTGTGTAGTAAATAAAATAGATTGTGAAATAAAAAAAATGAATAGAGAGATTTTGATCATATATATATATATATATATGATCAAAATCTCTCTCTCACACACGCACAATGTTAGATGTGCAGGAGAGATGACCTCATGCCATCTCTCCTGCACATCTAACATTGTGTGTGTGTGAGAGAGAGATTTTGATCGTTGCAGTGCAGTTTGAGGACAAAGCTGCGCACTGGTGTCGGCTCTACTCTCCCGTTTGCTGCCCTGTGTTTGGTCTGTCTGGGGTCCTGGGGGCGGTGATGTGACCCATCGGTGGTTTATGTGGTCTGTCATTCCTGTAGCATGTGGGATTTTTTTTTTTTACTTTTTTGTATGTCACATAGTTCCGTGTGTGTTCCATATGTTGTTTCAAAGTGTTGGTGTCTTCAGTATTGTTCTGTGGTGTAGAAAATGGTAATAGAAAAAAAACTGATACAAATCACTGATACTGTATAAATCACTTTAGGATTTAATTTGCACTTTTGAAAATCTGCCTCTTCCCTTGGTTCACTGCACATCTTGTGCTCATTGTTTGTGCACTGTTGTCTTTGTCTCTTGTCTTTTGTTTTGTTGTAGTGTATAGCTTTTGTGTTGGTATAAAAAAATAGATTGTGAAAAAAACAGAAAAAAGAATATAAACCCCAAATATCCAAACTCGCATTCAACAGAAGTCATCAAGGAATCACTGAACATTTTTGTGAAACAGTATTTTTTCATTGAAAAACTGTCATTAAACATAAGAAGTACATTAAAAGGATGACTTAAAATCCAACAATCAAGACAATGATGGAATCAGTTTTCATGCTCTCATTATGTTAAAGAATAGTATTGCTTATGGATCCTCTCAGAAATGAAAGTTCGTATGAACAGAACTGGTAACTGGTGCCAATGTTCGGCTGTTACCAATGTTGCTGAAAGATTTTCTCCCATCATTTAGTCTTTGTTTGCAGAACTATTTTTACAAGCCTTGAGACATTTTGAAGCATTTAAGAATAATTCACAAATAAACAGTTTATTATAAAAAAGGAAACACTGAAAGTAAATTGCACACAAGCATGACAATTTTCTCATTTTTAAGTAAATATACAACCCTGATTCCAAAAAAGTTGGGACAAAGTACAAATTGTAAATAAAAACAGAATGCAATGATGTGGAAGTTTCAAAATTCCATATTTTATTCAGAATAGAACATAGATGACATATCAAATGTTTAAACTGAGAAAATGTATCATTTAAAGAGAAAAATTAGGTGGTTTTAAATTTCATGACAACACCACATCTCAAAAAAGTTGGGACAAGACCATGTTTACCATTGTGAGACATCCCCTTTTCTCTTTACAACAGTCTGTAAACGTCTGGGGACTGAGGAGACAAGTTGCTCAAGTTTAGGGATAGGAATGTTAACCCATTCTTGTCTAATGTAGGATTCTAGTTGCTCAACTATCTTAGGTCTTTTTTTGTCGTATCTTCCATTTTATGATGCGCCAAATGTTTTCTATGGGTGAAAGATCTGGACTGCAGGCTAGCCAGTTCAGTACCCGGACCCTTCTTCTACGCAGCCATGATGCTGTAATTGATGCAGTATGTGGCTTGGCATTGTCAGGTTGGAAAATGCGAGGTCTTCCCTGAAAGAGACGTCGTCTGGATGGGAGCATATGTTGCTCTAGAACCTGGATATACCTTGCAGCATTGATGGTGTCTTTCCAGATGTGTAAGCTGCCCATGCCACACGCACTAATGCAACCCCATACCATCAGAGATGCAGGCTTCTGAACTGAGCGCTGATAACAACTTGGGTCGTCCTTTTCCTCTTTAGTCCGAATGACACTACGTCCCTGATTTCCATAAAGAACTTTAAATTTTGATTTGTCTCACCACAGAACAGTTTTCCACTTTGCCACAGTCCATTTTAAATGAGCCTTGGCCCAGAGAAGACGTCTGCGCTTCTGGATCATGTTTAGATACGGCTTCTTCTTTGTACTATAGAGTGTTAGCTGGCAACGGCGGATGGCATGGTGAATTGTGTTCACAGATAATGTTCTCTGGAAATATTCCTGAGCCCATTTTGTGATTTCCAGTACAGAAGCATGCCTGTATGTGATGCAGTGCCGTCTAAGGGCCCAAAGATCACGGTCACCCAGTATGGTTTTCCGGCCTTGACCCTTACGCACGGAGATTCTTCCAGATTCTCTGAATCTTTTGATGATATTATGCACTGTAGATGATGATATGTTCAAACTCTGCAATTTTACACTGTCGAACTCCTTTCTGATATTGCTCCACTATTTGTCGGCGCAGAATTAGGGGGATTGGTGATCCTCTTCCCATCTTTACTTCCGAGAGCAGCTGCCACTCCAAGATGCTCTTTTTATACCCAGTCATGTTAATGACCTATTCCCAATTGACCTAATGAGTTGCAATTTGGTCCTCCAGCTGTTCCTTTTTTGTACCTTTAACTTTTCCAGCCTCTTATTGTCCCTGTTCCAACTTTTTTGAGATGTGTTTCTGTCATAAAATTTCAAATGAGCCAATATTTGGCATGAAATTTCAAAATGTCTCACTTTTGACATTTGATATGTTGTCTATGTTCTATTGTGAATACAATATCAGTTTCTGAGATTTGTAAATTATTGCATTCCGTTTTTATTTACAATTTGTACTTTGTCCCAACTTTTTTGGAATCGGGGTTGTATAAAAGGTATAAGATTATATTATGTGTAATAGCTGTTCCTAGTTGTACTGTGTATCCACCAGGCTAATATCTATCAGAAATTCTCAATAATGACTTAATTTCACTAAAACACACCTCACTGTGTAAAATCACTGTGGATTACAACAAGCTAACACAAAAATATTATTGTAAAATTTAGACTCTGCAGGATCTTGACTTTAGAAAGTGGGATGTATATGAACTTACTGAAAACTTGTTTAGTGCTTTTTAGCTTTTAGTTATAACTTAAGGCCTGTTTCATAACAGAGGAAACATATTGTAGTTATTATAATTATAAAGAAGTACAGGTCTTTATAAATAAAGAATAAAGAATAGTGAAGTGCAAGTTGGGCTTTATTCTACCAAGAATAAGACATTAGTTTACCTCCAATATTGTCTTCCTTAAAATAACGTATTACCACAACATATTGTCAGTGTAAAAATGATGGTTAAACTGATATGATGAAGAAGTGAGGGTAAACATGTACATAGCTCCATCTTGTGAGAAAAGCACGACTCTGTTCCAGTCATGTGTAGTGCTTTTTGTACAGTGTAGTTGGGTTTCCTGTCACTGTGGGCCTCAGAGCGCAGTAGTACAGTGCAGAGTCTGTCACTGCAGCAGAGGAGATGAACAGATCCACTTTCTTACTCGTTTTATCAAGTTTGGTGAACAATCGTGGATGAGGGGGTTGAGTGTGTATGATACTTCCACTGCTTTCAAGAATCAGCAGCAGAAACTCAGGTCTTGATCCAGGTTTTTGTCGATACCAGTGGAGACTGGTATCTGATCCAGTATATCCAGTATATGTGCAGGACAGTGTGGTGTTGCTGCCTTCAGTTGAAAATACATTAGTTTGGTCTGATTTAATGCTGTTGTCAGCAGCCTCTGCTATTAAAAAAAAAAAAAAATTATAAGAATATTGTGATATTTTCATCATAAATGCAGATATTCATACAGAAATTGTGCTTCTTAATGATAAAAAATATTATTTCATGTGTAATGTATATGACTTACCAATATCAGTGATACTGAAGAAAACTAAGAGGAGTAACATTGTTATTCTGAGTGTTTAGTTCAGACCTCTAGCTTTAGAAATAGATGCCTGTGTTGAGCATGTGAGATTTTCTCTGACGTCTCGACATGTTGCTCCACCCACTCATATTTATTCATATTCATGACAACTGCTTCAGCTCAGAATGAAAATGTTAATTTTATTGATTCAGTCTGCTTGTTTAACATCCGATAAATATATAGAAAAATACCATCAACAATAAAATACACTAGATCATGAATTCATATATTGTTACTCCTTTCTTGTGACAACCTTTTTTTTTTTAATTCATACTCTTGTATGAACACTGTGGTCACTTCAGCTTAAAAAAACTGTCAACATTCCACACACAAATATTTGAGTAAAATGTACTTTTGGATAAAAATTCAAGTTATTTATTTAAAGTTCATAAAACTGTGTGTGTGTGTGTGTGTGTGTGTGTTTTAGAGGAGTTTGTTATAGGAACAAGCATTTAACGTTCCCTGTATTTGAAAATTGAATTGGATGTAACCTATAAATTTGTGTTTGAATAAAGTTACATTCACTCATAATTCTATATCCAGTTCTCGGTCATTACAAATGAAAGTTAGTCTGACTTACAAATGTGTGTTTTATATTGAGTGCTCAGTTTAAAAAATCTGAGGGAGAAACTGAGTCAACAATTTGTGTTTTGCAGAAATATTTTTGCATTAAAATTCTTTGCCAAATTTTGGGAGGAAAAAAAAACAACTTTCAACTTCAGACTTCAGTTCTCTAAAACAAAAATGATGCATTTGTACAATATACTAATATGATATAATACTATGCTAATATAAGGCGGCACGGTGGTGTAGTGGTTAGCGCTGTTGCCTCACAGCAAGAAGGTCCGGGTTCGAGCCCCAGGGCCGGCGAGGGCCTTTCTGTGCGGAGTTTGCATGTTCTCCCCATGTCCGCGTGGGTTTCCTCCGGGTGCTCCAGTTTTCCCCACAGTCCAAAGACATGCAGGTTAGGTTAACTGGTGACTCTAAATTGACTGTAGGTGTGAATGGTTGTTTGTGTCTATGTGTCAGCCCTGTGATGACCTGGCGACTTGTCCAGGGTGTACCCTGCCTTTCGCCTGTAGTCAGCTGGGATAGGCTCCAGCTTGCCTGCGACCCTGTAGAAGGATAAAGCGGCTAGAGATAATGAGATGAGACTATACTAATATAGAAAATAAATGTTATTCCTTAATTGCCGTTCTTACAGCTTGTAGAGCAACATAAATAAAAATACAGTTTTTGCCCCAAGAATCTGAATTTTATTTAAACACCATTGGTAGAATTCATAGCAAAGTTTTGAGACCCAATAGGCATAAACTAAAAAAAAAAGGTCTTTCTTGTTGCTTTACACAACTTTTGTCAAATTGAAGATAGCATAACGCGGTCAGAGCAGCGCAGTGGTCAGCATTGATGCCTTACAGCAAGAAGGGTCTGGGTTCAAGGCCTTTTTGTGTGGAGTTTACATATTCTCCCTGTGTCTGTTTCTTCCCAAAGGCATATGAATCAGGCTGACTGGCTGTTCTAAATTCCCTGTAGGTGTTGAGCTGGGATTGACTTCAGCATCCTCTCTGTGAAACAAAGCATTTTAAGTTTCTTCTCACAGAACTCATCTCATCTCATTATCTCTAGCCACTTTATCCTGTTCTACAGGGTCGCAGGCAAGCTGGAGCCTATCCCAGCTGACTACGGGCAAAAGGCAGGGTACACCCTGGACAAGTCACCAGGTCATCACAAAGCTGACACATAGACAACCATTTACACTCACACCTACAGTCAATTTAGAGTCACCAGTTAACCTAACCTGCATGTTTTTGGACTGTGGGGGAAACCCACAGGGAGAACATGCAAACTCTGCACAGAAAGGCCCTTATTAGCCACAGGGCTCGAACCCGGACCTTCTTGCTGTGAGGCGGCAGCACTAACCACTACACCACCATGCTGCCCTCTCACAGATCTCTGCTTCTTAATTACTTCTTCATCTTCCAAGTTGGCTTTTTATGGTCTATCAGTACAAGTCTATGTCTTTGATAAAACTACAATTTTAAACCTTCTGGAACCAAGCCACAGAGGAACCATCAAAAATCCTCAAGTTTGGTATATTATATAATCATTTACAAATCCACTCTACAGCTGCAGCCAACAAATGTTCATGTAACTGCTTTATCCTGGTCAGGATTGCGGTGGATTTGGAGTCTATACGAACACCACCAGGCATAAAACCAGGAAATACATCCTGGATGGGACACAAGAACAACACAAGACACCATGTACACACACATTCACACTTATCTGCAATTAGCCAGTCCACCTACAAACATGTTTGAAAGTTTAAATCTCATTTCAAATAGAGTACGATGGCATATTAGGGCCATTGTAGATATTAAAAATATTGAGCTGGTGGAGGGGGTAACAGTCTGAGATATTTACAAGAAAAAAGTCACAAATTTATGAGAAAAAAAAACAATTGATGAGAAAAATCTGAAAAATAGTGGGGGGCAGTCAAGTACACAGACTGCACTTCCTATAACTCTCAGTTATAGTTAACAGCTGAGCCGTTTCAAACTGACACTTTATTCTTTTATATTGCGCAATTGATGAGGAAGGACTGCATTTCCTATAACTCTGGAAATCTATGGCATCTGTGTCATGATGATGTTGATCCAACCTTGCAAAGTGAAGTGGTTACTTAACAAAAACACTATTTTCCGAGTTTTGTTTCCCATAAATTTGTGACTTCTTTTCTTGAAAATGTATGACTTTACAATCTGAGAGAATATCTGAGTTTTTTTAATCATACATTTACAACTTCAGAAATTCTGAATTTTCCTCAGAATATTACCCCCACACCCCAGCTCTGTAAAAAATTGTTTAGCTACAGTGGCCCGAATACACCATCACATTAGAGCCATTCCTGATCACATAATTATGTTTTAGATTACAGGGCTTTCCCCAGAAAAAGCTATCAGAGCAGTGCTTGGATATAGACATGACCTCATTATGAAAGGCTTGCTGGAATAGGTCAGTAGCGAGTGCGTTAGCCTAAAGCTCCCTGGTTCAATCCTGGGTTTTGGCATTGAGGAGTATGTGTGGTTTGCATACATCTAAGTCTTTGACCAAGGGCATGCTTAATTTTTTTGCCTGGTCCATTCCAGTAGTTTGGTGGTGAAAACAATCTTACAGCAATGTTTGAGTTCCATGGTGTAATGGCTAGCACTCTGGACTTTGAGCAACTTAGTTTTGGAGGTGAATCCTAACAACTTCCTGCCTGTTGTGCGCCACCTGCTCCTGCAGCTCCAGCACTGTAAAGTGAGAGTAAGTGAATATTTATTGCCATTATTTAGCAACACTGCTTTATCATAACTGTGAAAGTTGAACACCAAATTAGTTTAAAAAATAGCAAACTATGATTTGTACCATGTATTAATTTTCCGGGTTCCAGAAAACAGCTGGCACAGCTGGCACAGTTGTTGCTCTTCTTCACGAGCGACTTGGCTTGTGTATTCGTCTGCCTCTTTCTCCGTGGCTATAGGTTCTAAATCATCCTCAGACAGCCAACCAAAGATTGAGGATGAATTTGAAGAGCTTTGGTGTCTTTTTCAAAAGACTTGGTATCAAGAATGCACGCCACTGCAGATAATAGTATAGAGTCCGTGTGGACATAAAAGAAGGTACTGGCGCAAATAACATCACGTGTGCAGCGCCGCCAACCTGTAATTCGCTACGATCTAATAATGATGGACAAGCTTTTTGGAATAGAAGTCAGATGCATAAAAATATTTTCCTGACCAATTTTTTTTTTTTTGTCCACCAACTTTACAGCATATTTGAGCACATCACACACAGAAAACTGGGGATTTTCTGATATAACTTTCATTAGATTAGCACTTTAAGAACAATGCAGCCAAGTGAAATCCATGTTACCAGCAGTCCAGGTCGACCATTTAAGGTAAAACCTGAGCTTGGCTGGAATTTGAACCCGGGACCGCTTGCACTCTAAGCAAAAATCATACCCCTAGACCAACAAGCCAAACAACCCACAAAAAATTGTTTTTGTGTTGCTGTAATTTCATTATATCTTTCAAAGGTTTGACTTTTTCATGTCTGCAGCATCCTGCTCAACATTTGAGATGGTTGCGTGAGATGTGTGGAGGAAAGCAGGTTCATGTTACTTTCTTCAGAAAATCTCTATGGCTTTACTGGTTTTGCTGTGTTCAACCAGGGCTATAATTAAATTGTCTTTGTGAAAAATTCCATAGCAAGGATGTTTTTTTGATGTTATCAACTGTGCATTGATAGAGCCTTGAGTGCAAAGTGTTTTGCAGAAATTGCACACCAAAGATACCTTCAGGTCCTCAGTAATCTCCAGATTGTCCACATGGAGCCATTCTCACCAGCAGAAAGCGGTCTTCAGGTGATGAGAAATCATGAGCAGCACTTGTGTCAGTGTTCTCAACATTCCCTCTTTTGTCTTTATCATCTCTCTACCTTCAGAATATCCCTTACAGCCCCCAGCAAGGGTTGAACTCACAATCCCTGGTTTACAAGGCTAGTACTCTCACCACTGAACTACAGAGCCTGTGAGTAAGCCTGTGTCCATAATAGCCTCAGATTCCTGCTCTTGGCAGATAGGCGTGGAACCTGATGTGGACTTCTGCTATTGTAGCCAACCCAAGGTTTGGTGTTTTGTCCATGCTGAGATGCTTTTCTGCTCACCACATTTGTAAAGAGTGATTATTTGAGTTAGTACGGTATATCCTTCCTGGCACCTCAAACTAATCTGGCCATTTTCCTCTGTTATAAACAAGGTATTTCTACCCAGAGAACTGTTATCACTCAATTTTTTGTTTGCTTGTTTGTTTGTTTCACCATCCTGTGTAACCTGTAGAGACTGGTGTGTGAAAATCCCAGAAGATCAGCAGTTTCTGAAATACTCAAAGCAGCCTTTCTGGTACCAACAACCATGCCATGATCAAAATCACAGAGATCACACTTTTTCTTCATTCTGATGTTTGATGTGAACATTACCTGAAGCTCTTGCCCTGTATCTGTATGATTTTTTTTTTTTTTTTGTATTATGCTGCTGCCACATAATCGGCTGATTCGAAAACTGCATGAATGTACAGGTGTTCCTATTAAAGTGGACAGTGAGTACAGAGGGAATTTAGTGTGACCAATCCACCTAAATGCATGTTTGAAAGTTTGAATCACAGAATAAATTGGAAAAAAAATACTGCTTGATAAAAGAGTCATCATCCCTTAATCACATAATTTTGTTTTACATGACCCATATTCATCAAAGTTCAGTTGAATCAAATCTTGTGATGGAAAAAGGAAAAGCAAATTCCACTGGGAATTTTCTTATTTTTCTATTTCATTATTTTTTTTGTATCTGTATGATCAAAGTCACATCTGTTCGTACATACAGTATATACCTACATGCATTATAAACACATGAGCAAATGAATGAGTGAATGAATTAATAAATGAAAATTGATTACTATAAAAATGGGTGTCCGGTGATGGACAGGGTAAAGGACTGTATAAGGGGGACACTGGATCGGGTATACAGCAAGCTACACAGGCTGTCCGGTTAGAACAGGAATTAATGGATGTCCACTCACGAGAAACCGTGTAAACCGTGGTTTTACTAGAAAACAGAATAAAATACAAATACAACAAGACATGAGCAATAATATACACACAAGCAATAATGTAAATAATAACAATGATATAAATACAAATACACATCGCATTAAATATATATTAACGCAAATGAATAATAACTATATACAATGTAATACAAATGTAAAACACACAAATGAATACTATATAAGTAAAACAATGTAAAGCCCAATGAATGCTATTTACACCCCATAATAAATAACACAACCCACTAGATACTGACTATATACACGATATGTACACAATATGTACAATGTGTACAACGTACACGGAGGATGAGGATAGCTGCCTACAGCAGCTATCATTACCAAGGTGCGTGGTGCAACTGCTTACAGCGAGTCACACCCGCATGAAGACACAGAGTGTGTCGGCTGAATGAAGGGGAGCATGGCTCCTTTAAGCGCTGCCCCGCGCTGTATTGCGCATAGAAGGTTAGAATATGTGGCGCGGTTATGAACTGTACATACCACCACTACACTCCCAACACGGCAATGGCTAATAATGAAATGTGCTCCCTTAATAGACCGTGGTCGAGAAGACAAGCGCTATCATTACATGGCTACTGAACAGAACAAACACGTAAGAAAATAGACAGACACAGGATGAGAGAAAAAGAGAAGAAATACTCGCTAGCCTTACCGCCACATGTAACAGTTACAGATAACGAGTACACACATAACACAGTAGCTACACAACAATAAACAACTTACATTCAAGGACGCACGGAATGCTCACACGGCACAAATGATGGACGTTGGATCCTGACACGTCCGCGATAGAAAGACAGAAAGCAAGAAAGAAATGAAACCGAGAAAGAAAGAGAGAAACGGATCCAAATATTCACTGATGAGAAGCAGGTGTTGCATGGAGTCCCCGTCTGATGTGTGCTGTGTTTTCTTCGATGTTTGTGCGCATCTTATATAGTCCACGCAGCACAGTGTGATGGACAGTGGCGCCAGGGTGTCTGAAGTTGGCATGTTGTAACATGCCCTGACAACTAACAAGTTGGGAGCCACTATGTCTGACAAGGGTGCCTGTTTACTACTTTTAAAGGTCAAAATAATTAAGACCTGGCACCGCAATTCTGAACAATTACAGTAGGTTATGGGGAAACCCAGGAAAGAGTTCATTAGTTTTCTTCCAGTAATGCACACCAGCAAAACCTGACACAATGGATCTGGAAGTGTCATTAAAAGATTTTGGAGAATAAAACATGTAGGTGGGCGGCACGGTGGTGTAGTGGTTAGCGCTGTCGCCTCACAGTAAGAAGGTCCTGGGTTCGAGCCCCGGGGCCGGCGAGGGCCTTTCTGTGCGGAGTTTGCATGTTGTCCGCGTGGGTTTCCTCTGGGTGCTCTGGTTTCCCCCACAGTCCAAAGACATGCAGGTTAGGTTAACTGGTGACTCTAAATTGACCGTGAGTGTGAATGGGTCTATGTGTCAGCCCTGTGATGACCTGGCGACTTGTCCAGGGTGTACCCTGCGTTTTGCCCGTAGTCAGCTGGGATAGGCTCCAGCTTGCCTGCGACCCTGTAGAAGGATAAAGCGGCTAGAGATAATGAGATGAGATGAGAAACATGTAGGTTTGTGAAGTCACTGTGATTAATGTGGAGTTGTTGTGTTAATCCCTCATTATTATCTTTTCTATTTCCTCCAGGTGCATGTGTTACCACAAATGCTGTTTGTGACTGCAGTTAACTGACAAGTTGGTAAAGTGAGTATCTTTAATCTGTGGTTTTAGAAGCTTCATATCTACCATTTGTATGTTTTTGTACAGCCTTTCATTGACTCTGTATTACTGTGCTACTACTCTAAGAGCACAGTGATAGAGTGCAGAATCTGAGAGCTTTAGGCCTCTGATAGTAAGTTCAGTGGAGTCTCTGCTTGTTTTTGACTCTAATCGGCGATCATCAGGAGTGCTCTGGTAGGAGCCTGACCTTGCACGTTTATACAGTAAAAACTGTGGTGCGCTGTTCGGATATTGTTTGTACCAGTAAAGCCAAATGTTCTCACTGCTTGACTCATATGAACATTTCAGAGTAACAGTGTCTGTTTCATTCCTGACAATGTTGGCATCTTCATCTGTCGGCCAAATTTTGTCTGCAAAACTGCCTGTTGTAAAAGAGAATATAAATAAATGAATCAGTGAAGTATTTTTTAAACAAAATACAGACTTAAGAAATTAAGAAATTACTAGATGAAAACAAACGTGTATTAATTAATACAATGATTTAGCAGTTAAAATGTATTGTAATAATTAATGATTGTACTAATTAATGTAATGATTAGCTGATGAAAGTTAATTACCTGTTGCGACAGTGAGAATCAGTGGGATGTATCTCACTGTGTACAGTAAATTGTATGGTTGAGCCATTTCTGAACACAGCTCTGTGAGGACTCTGTATAATAGTGCTGTATGTGCTGAACTTTCCACATGAGGGAACACATCTGTAAGAAGTGCACACCCAGGAAGTGCTGCTGTCAAACACTGTATGGACTTCCTATTGGCTCATTAATATCAGTAAATAAAGTTTAAATTAAATCTGACTTCAGCCTAATCTGACCGAGTTTGGAGAAGGCCGTCTGTTTGAGTTTTGTGTCACTGTGAGCTCCAGGGTGCAGGACGACAGTGCAGAGTCTGATCCTGCAGCAGGATTACAAAGATGGAGTAACAATACATTCATTAAAACAAATATTAACTGTGGATAATATAGTTTATGATGTATGTTAATTCTGTTAATGTACATATTTTGCTGAAATTTGTGATAATATTGTTGGAAAAGAGTTATAGACTAATATGAGCCACTATAATACATTCATTCATTCATTCATTCATTCATTTTCTATACCACTTATTCATTGCAGGTGTCGGGTGAGCTGGAGCCAATACCAGCTGACAGTGTAGGGGTAGACCTTGGACAGATCGCCAATCTATCGTGGGGCTAACACAGAGAAACAGCCATTCACACTCACATTCACACTTATGGGCAAGTTATGCCGCTTTTCCACTACAAACGCGGCTGAGCCGTGCCGTGCCGAGTCGAGCTGAGTCGAGCTGAGCGGGGCTGTTGGAGTTACATTTCGACTACAACCGCGCTGAACCGTGCTGGCTGGAAGTGGGTGGACACATTGGGTGGAGTTAGCGAAAGTGGGTGGACGTCATGTGATGCCGTTAAGCAGCGCAAACAGTGACATCAGTGACAGTGGCGGAACAAGTCAGAGCCGGGCCGGGGGCGGGGCAAATGACCGGGCCCTTTATTAAAGCTTATCATAACATCATTTTAGGCTACAAAATGTCCGCAACTGCGGTGTTTACCAATTTCAACACTACCGGGTGCAACTATGTTATTTAGTACATCAAGTCCTTCAAACGAACATGTAACTCAGAAACAAAAAACATTAGGATACTGTACATGGCTCATAATAAAACATCAATAGCCTATACTGCGCACATTATTTGAAGGGCATACGAATGAGCGCTCAGAGGTTGCAACGCTGACAGGAAGAGTCAGAAATAAAAGGAGGGCGGTGCAAACCTCACTGAATGCACTGTGTTTACCAATTTCAACACTCCGGGGTGCAACTATGTTAGTTTGTACATTAAGTCCTTCAAACGAACATGTAACTCAGAAACAAAAAAAAAACATTAGGCGACATACTGTACATGGCTCATAATAAAACATCAATAGCCTACTGCGCGCATTATTTGAAGGGCATATGGCGAGCCTTGCGCTCCACGAACTCGTCCACGATGCTCTGTATGTCACTGATTCAGTGAACTTTTAAGCGGTAGTCTCACGACCCGAATAGTAAACAATAAACATGGAGGACATGGAGTCGTTAGTGTTGCTGGTCTCGGTGCTGTGGCTTGTTGTCACCGACAACGCGGACAGATACTGGCAAGAGCGTATAGATGAGGCGAGGTGCATAAGGCTTCAGAAATTCTCGTAATTCATAATTATTCTTCTTCCGGGTTTGCGGTGTTTACAGATCCCAGCGCGCTCGCGGGGCGTGTGTGGGCATGTGAGGACACGCCTCCTCACCAATCAGTGCACAGGGGAGTGTCTGCTCACGCCCCCAACCTCAGTCGGCACGGTTTGGCTCGCTTCAGCCCCACTCCAAAACGGTGCGAGTTTTAGGGGCTAAACAGGGCTGAAACGAGCTGAGTCGTGCTGGTTTTTGGTAGTCGAAACGCGAGCCGTGTCGGGCTGAAGTGAGCTGAAGCGAGCTGAAGTGAGCTGAAAAAGGGTAGTGGAAAAGGGCCATTAGAGTCCCCAGTTGACCTAATCTGCATGTCTTTGGACTGTGGGAAGAAACTGGAGCACCCAGAGGAAACCCACGCAGGCACGGGGAAAACATGCAGACTCCAAACAGAAAGGTTCAAACCCATAACCTACTTGCCGTGAAGTGACAGTACTAACCACTGCACCACCATGCCACCCCATAATATATTTATTTCAATAGAATAAACAAAAAGTCATAAGTATACAGTAGATTCCGATAGAGAATTACAGCAAAAGGTCGCTCGACAAAGTATTGACTTTTTTTTGGGGGGGGGGGGACCTATGTACACTCCAGATTTCTGTTTTTTTTTTTAAACTTAATTATTGTTTGTGCCAACAATTTTCACCTTTAATGTGGTAGGCATGTTGTGCTAATCAAATGGTGCTAACCCTGCAAAAATCCATTTTAATTCCATCTTGTAATGCAACAAAACAGGACAAACACCAGGGGGATGAATACTTTTGCAAGACACTGCATCTGAGAGCTCTTTTCTATTCAACAAGGCTTTGTCTCATCTCATCTCATTATCTCTAGCCACTTTATCCTTCTACAGGGTCGCAGGCAAGCTGGAGCCTATCCCAGCTGACTACGGGCGAAAGGCGGGGTACACCCTGGACAAGTCGCCAGGTCATCACAGGGCTGACACATACAACCATTCACACTCATATTCACACCTACGGTCAATTTAGAGTCACCAGTTAACCTAACCTGCATGTCTTTGGACTGTGGGGGAAACTGGAGCACCCAGAGGAAACCCACGCGGAGAACATGCAAACTCCACACAGAAAGGCCCTCGCCGGCCCCGGGGCTCGAACCCAGGACCTTCTTGCTGTGAGGCGACAGCGCTAACCACTACACCACCGTGCCGCCCCCACAAGGCTTTGTGTTTACTCAATTTGATAGTGTGGCAGTGGGGGCGTGGCCAAGCATCAGTTTGTACATGGAGGGCGGGGTCAGGGAAGGTGAGTGGCCACGTCATTACACCTGTTGTCAGTTAATGTGTGTGTGTGTGTGTGTTGCAGAGATGGCGGAGCATAAAATGAGGGGGAGAGCAGAGAAGGGGAGCTCTCTCGACCAGAACACGTGTGCGTTGTGTGTGACTGTATGAGATTAAAGCTGAAAAGCAAAGAAAATAGGAAAAATAAAGTGTGTGTGAGCATCAACTCCCACCTGCCGTGCTTCTGTGCTCCAGCCACATCAGGGACTGTTACAGATTGCTTGTTAGCTGCTAACTTGGCTGTCAGTTCTTCTTCTTCAGACGTCAGATCAATAGGAGGAACAGACAGCTGCCTGAGAAAGCTGACTGCTAACATCAGTGTACTGGATCAAGTGCTATTTTATAATCTGTTAAATAATGAGGGTGGAAACCATCGTGTTAAATTATGAATCAGAATCTCAAACTATTTCTTCATGTTAAGGTCTGAACATTGTGTTACATCGTCATAGGAAGTGTAACTTTTTCCCCCCATTGATTGCTCAAAGAAAGCATTACCAAAGATGATGGCTGTAGATATTCAAAGCAAATAAATAAACTTTGTGAACTCAGACAGAAAACTGTATTTGAATGAAACAGGTAAACAGCTCTCCCTCCTGAGGGAAAAAAAATCAGTCTGCACTTTTTGTACAGTGTGTTTGAGTTTTGTGTCCCTGTGGGCTCCATGGCACAGTAGTACAGTGCAGAGTCTGATACTGCAGCAGGAAAGATCTCCACATCTACTTTCTTTTCCTTTTTACGAAGTCTGATAGACAGTCTTGGGTCAGGCTGTTTAGCTTCAGTGACATAATTTGAAGATATAGTAATCATCAGAAGAAACTCTGGTCCTGATTGAGGCTTTTGTCGATACCAGTGGAGATCTCTAGCCGAGTTATCATATGTGCAGGTCAGTGTGGTTTTGCTGCCATCAGCTGAAGATATAATGGTTTGGTCTGATTTAATGCTGCTGTCAACAGCACCTGCAGTAAAGACATTGCAACAACATCAATATTTCTATTTTCATTGTTTAGGGACTTTTTTTTTTGAAAACCAACTAAATCATCATGTTTAGGTGTCAGTACAAAAATCTCCAGCATCCACCTGAAGTTTGTGTATAATATAAATGACTTACCAAAGGTATTAATGACTAAAAAACAAAGAAGAGTAACATGATTGCTGTGTCTCTCTTGCAATGCAGTCAATATAAATGGCAGTAACTCTGTGTAACTGTCTAAACTGCATCTCACCACATCTCGCTCCACCTACTTTTACAGTCATATCAATTCTGGCATCAATCTCTCAGTGAATAATATTGTACATTCTACCATCTTTTAACTAGAAATTAAAAAGATGGAGTCATAATTATTTAAATCAAATCATTAAAACAAATATTGAATGTAGATAATACAGTTAATCATGTGTGATAATTCCGCATGTTGCTGAATGTTCTGATAATATTACACAGTTCATGAGTATAAGGACCTTCTGTAGTTTATGTGATATTAGCAGACAGTGTGATAATTTTCTTCTCTATGGAACATTATAGGTTCATTAATGCTACACATGCATTGAACTAATAATCAGTTAATTAATTCAAATATACAGTAACTGTTTATTTTCACTTTATTTAACAAATGCACTCCATTGCATTTCAGTGGAATTAGATGGAATTTCCTAAGGTATGACATGCATCAATCACAAACAAACAAACAAATAAAAAAAATAAATTAGGAAATGTACACTGCTTGCTGTTGAGGTGATCTGCTGCATAATAGAATTTAATTACTACAATTTAACTGTTCAGCTTTATTTTAATGAGCCTATTCCACTGTATATCAAACTCACTGCATCAATATTCCTAAGGTGTTTCCTGTGTTAGTCAACTGGGTTGTGATTAAATACATGGCTAGAGTTTGATAAGCCTGCTGACTAGTTAAACTGTTTATTCTAAAGATTAAACATGATTCAAACCTGGACTGTCTTGCTGTGAGGCAACAGCACTAACCACTACACTACCGTCCTGCCGTTTTCGCTATGCTCAATAAGTAACTGGACCGTTAGTCTGCAGTAATTCTTTCCCCTACTTTTTCATTAGACAGATCACACAACACTCAACTGTTCCTTTTCAAAATTCAACACCCCCCACCCCCTACTTACTTATTTATTAGTCAAAAAAGCTTGTTGGTCAGACATTTCTCTGCCTGTGTGCAATGGCTAATAAAGCTGTAAAGGTGTAAGAGATTGGCCCAGGCCACCTTACCCTATATCAGCTTTCTGCACCTCCAATACAGTGTCACTAACCTGATCCAGTGTTAAGTGCAGCTCAGGTTTCTCTTGATTGATGCATAAATCTTTCACCTTTTGCTAAAGATTTCTGTGGAGAGGAACGTTAATGAGTTCAACTTATTTTTTGCAGGCTTTACTCTGGCAGAGCTGGATATTTTTGGTGATCAAATGTTAGAAATATCGAGCTTTTTACATGGAAACACACCCCCGCACACACACACACACACACACACACACACACACAAAATGATGTCTCTCTCCAAAAGGATTCAGCTGTAATTTTTGGAACAATAGAACTGTTATAATACCATGTTGATGCATGGAACGGAAGGAGTAAGCCCCTATTCCAGCTCTCTACTCTAAAAAATACATTTAATACATTATTATCATTTAGACAACATATCAAACATTAAATTGGTGCACAAAAAAAAAAAAGTTTTCCCTTGTTTTGGGAACAAGGGCACCATTCCTGGAGGTACTACAATAGCAGGTTGATGTGTGGAGCAGAAGGAGTAAGCCCCTATTCCAGCTCCCTGTTCTAAACATCTGTTTAATATAACATCCTCATTTAGAGAACATATCAGGTATTAAACTGAGAAAAACAGATACTACACTTGATCTTAGCCAAAAGTGCTAAAAAGGTTAGCATGCTTCTAGTCTGGTGACACCAATACAGATTTTCTTTAGCTAAATGTGGCAGCTTCACACGTAATGTAAGGCAATCAACAGAATGATACTCTCTCTGTAACACTAACAAATCAGTAAATTATTGATATTAACCATTATACAAGCTCGATCTACTGGTAACAATGAACCAAAAATATATGATGAGCGAGCAATGACTGTGAGTCTGGTAGCAACTGCTGGATGTGAATTGCAGGTCAAAATGTCCACGCTGCTCCGTGATTGGTTGAACAGCATCACATGGTTATTACTGCTGCTGACTCGCGTGCAATGGTAAATACCCCAGTGTTTCTCACAGTGTTTCTCAGCACGGTTCACAAAGATGCCGGTGTCTTGAATTCAGACTTAGGTTTGCTGCATGAGTTTTAATAAGTGATTACTGTGAAGTGATGAAGAAAACCAAATTTAAAAAGAAGAATGAATAATACAAACAAATAAGATGCCAGGGACATGTTTAACAGGCCCATCTAAAGTAAGTAGTTTGTTTCAGTAGGCCTATATGCGGCTTGTAAGGTTGGGTTTATCTTCTTTTTTAGTACAGATATGTAGCTATTACTTTTTTCCTAACATTAAAACATTTAACAGAACTCATGCCCAAATAAATTGTTAAAGATCTATACTTGGCTTGGGAGATCATGCTTACAAGCTTATAGGCCAATTGAAGATGCGACTTGTGTCGACTTTTAATTAGAGGAAGTAAATTTTAATTTAAGACGCTGGTGTCTTTATAATAGCCATGTTTGCTTTCTTACATCCTCCTTGTCTTCCTAGAGACAAATATTTAAATACCCCGGTGTTTCATGTAAATACCCTAGACATGTCTTATTTATTTACAGTGTAGCAGGAGACCGAGCCAAGAGATACTGGATATATATTTTATTGATCTATTGAACCCACCATTTCTTTATTTTAACTCATTATATCATTGATATTATATCAACTGGAATTATGTAACTTTGGAAGTTGATCAGCCTTCAGTGGAACAAAACTGTGTGAAAGTTTTTGTACAGTGCAGTTGGATTTCCTGTCACTGTGGGCTGCAGAGCACAGTAGTATAGTGCAGAGTCTGATACAGCAGCAGAGGAGATGAGCAGATCCACTTTTTTATTCTTTTCATCAACTTTAGCAGAGAGACGTGGTAAGTTAGAGTCACTTTGGAGTCCACTTGGTAAGATATACAGAAGGAACTCAGGTTTAGAGTTTGGATATTGTCTGTACCAGTGCAGGTTGGTCACTGTACCACTGAATTTTTTGTAGCTGCAGGACAGAGTAACATCACTGCCTTCATCTATCACTGTATGAGTGAAATGTGGCTCGATTGAATCTGCCATGGAGTCACCTGTTGTAGAGAACATAATGTTTTTATACATTAAACAATTAAGCCAGAACTACATAAGTCAGACCCACATTCTGATTTTTCTTCCCACCACACAGATGAATAAATCATTAATTCAACACTTAATATTTCTGCAATAACAAAAAGTCAAAGTTAACTCACCGAGTGAAAGCCACAGACACATGAATATAACAGTGAACATGATGAATGGTCTCAGCTGAGTGAAAGTATTCTTTCTGTACTATGATATGTTCACATCATAAAGGTTCATGAAGCTCCAGCCCACAGCACCACATGACAGTGTCACCATTGTTACTGACAGATTGTTGATTCTTACTGAAGCATCCTGGCTTTACATTCAGCCTCACATGGGGAACCTGTCTTCAACTCCTACTGTCAGCAGAATTCATGGAATTATGAAAAATCAATCACTCTATTCTGTAAAAATATAATCAAATAAATAAATAAATAAATAAATGTTTAAATTTCCTGTTATGTATGTTTTATAAGTAGTTTTACTGCATTAGGGGCTTTGGCCTTATCAGAAACTGCTGTAAATAAATCTCATGATAAAAAAATAGTATAACAAGTTATTACTATTGTTATTATAATGTGATTGATTTATGGAATTTGTAATGACAAAACCTGTTATTTCACTGAGGTGAGGAACAAACCAGCTGCTGCTCTTGGTCATACGATGAAAGATTCCAGCAAGGTCCAGCAAGGTCTTAAGGAGAGAGAGAGAGACTGGATGTTTTATTTCCTTTGTGTTTCTTATTTCCTCCCTGTAGCCTAGTGTGCTGCCTGGCCTACTTTTCTTTCTTTCTTTCTTTCTTTCTTTCTTTCTTTCTTTCTTTCTTTCTTTCTTTCTTTCTTTCTTTCTTTCAATTAATGAATGAATAAATATTCATTCATTCATTCATTCATTTGCCTCATATAATTTAAATATGATTGTTCTGCTTTATAAACCTGGAAACTAAAAAAAAAAAAAATCTCTTGGTTGCTAGTTATCATTTTAACATGAAACTGTGGAAGCAAAATAGAACATTTACATTATCCAGTCACAAACACCACCAGCGCCACCATTACAAGTGAACCTGTCCAGAGCCCATTTTATTCACTGCAGCTGTAATGTGCTTGTCCATGCTGGAGACAAATATATTACACATCACACATTATTAACAAATTGTATTTATAGTCTGACTGCAATTTCAATTTTCTTCATTAATTCAGAGAAACAAGTCATTTTGTTGATGATGAGTTGAGAATTATACTATTCAGCTCGATCGAATAATCAGAATCAAGACTAGAACACAACTGCAATAAGATCTCACATCTCTGGGGCAGCCACGGCCTAAAGGTTAGAGAAGGTCACCAGTTTGATTCCCTGGACAAGCAGGAAAATGTGTAGGTGGGAAGAGTGAATGAACAGCATCTTCCCTTCCCTCTACATCCATGGCTGAAGTGCCCTTGAGCAAGGCACCGAACCCTCAATTAATCCCCGGGCGCTGTAGCGCAGCTGCCCACTGCTATGGGGATGTTGTGTGTTCACTGCTTCACATGGGTTAAATGCAGAGAAAGAATTTCACTGTGCTCGAATGTATATGTGACAAATAAAGGCCTCTTTTCTTTATCTGTACAATCTCTGTGTATTTTTTCAATGTATTACATATAAAAGTACTCTGTATGATTGAAGAGAGTGTATATTATTTGAAAAGCAGTATTCATAATCAAAGAAGTCGAAATCTCTCAGGGACGTGAGCAGGGTCCTTTCGTTTGGGCCACAATAAGATAACTGACGATGCCATCTTGTGGAGAAAGAGAAAAGACTTTTACACACCAAGGATTTTTTTTTTTTGGTTGGTTGGTTTGGTTTTATTTTGTTTTATTGAAATGAACAATGTCCCAGTTTACCCTGAAAAATGTGTTGCTGTGAAAATGAAGTCCTTTTTTTTAAATTCACAAATCATTACAGCAAATAGCTGAACTTGACAAAAAACCCTGAACTCGTACAGAGCCTCAGCTACATCACTCAAGTTCAGAATTGGTCTCAACCACACACCCTGTAGACCTTTCTGTAAACATTTCTGTCTAATTGTTCATGGTGTGGTACAGTGCTACAGCTGCACAGGATGCTCTCTGTTGATCCCATGAATGGAATGAATGTACTAAGGGGACAGTCCCTCCTGGAAATTAAGACATTGGAGGGATTTATTTTGGCCCAGATGAGATCCTCAGTGATGAGCAACCCAAGACTCGTAGAATCCCATGATCACATGAGCAGACACACATTAACCACTGTGGGTCCTCCTGAGGTCAAAAATAAGATCTGCTGTTATTTCCAGGTGTTGCTGCTTCTACACGAGTCCTCAAACTGCCCACCTTCTCTCTGTCTGTAAACTCATCATTTTGCTGACAAGGCTCAACACTGTCATGTCATCAGCAAGCTTGAAAACATGAATCTAGATGTGCATTGCAGCAGAGTTGTGTATCAGAACAGTGATGATCTCAGTCCATGAAATGAAATGAATGAAATGAATTAACATTTATACAAAAATATAACCCTCTTTCCAGTTTTGTTTTACTATATTGGTCCACGAACAAAGAATTATAATTATTGTACTGTTTAAGTGGCAATTGAAGTATTTTTTTTAACTCCTGAAAATAGTTCTTAAAGGTGGGGTACGAGATTTTGGAATAACGGTTCCCGCAAGCCATATTTTGCAAAGAAACACGCCCGCCCTTGCCATGCTCCCACCCCCTGCGTCTCCACCCCTCCTCCCCCTTATAAAGTCTGAGAAAGTCAGCCTTTATAATGGGTGTCTATTGCGTTACACACCAGTGGAGCTCGTTAAGTTAGGGCGTTTTCACACTTGGTCTCTTTCAGCCATCTAACCGAACTCAGATCGATGACTCAGCATTTTTTGCGCATATGTGAACACTCCAACCGTACCCAGACCCCTTTAAAGCGAACCGAACTGAGACCACCTCAGGAGGTGGTCTCAGTACGGTTCGCTAAAAATCAACGGTACGGTTCGCCTAATCTGCGCATTGTGAACAAAAAGCGCACTGGGTTCACTTTGCCTTTTTCACTGTAGTTTAACCTTCTTCGTTTGCCGTAGTTGGTTACGTGACTGTAGCAGGGAAACTCAACTTCCTTTTGGAACTTACCACAGCCGCTTTACAGTTCTCTGAACTTACTGACTGATGAGTCGGCCACAATAATATTATATTATAAATTTATATATATATATATATATATATATATATATATATATATATATATATATATATATATATATATATATTTATTTATTTATTTATTTATTTATTTATTAATAAATATATAAAAATATAAATATATATAAATATATAATATAATAAATTTATTTTCCTTAATCCGCACTATTTTGATCAAAGAATACAGCAGGGTAAGCATGGCAGCAGACATTTTGATTCCAGAGAAAATTACCCAGAATTCCGTGCACTGGGGGTCTGAGGGCTCTAGAGGACCTGGTGTGAACAGAAAGAGGACTGAGGCCCCATCAACGCTTAACTGGACCAGAAAGAGAACCCAGTCCTCTTTGTAATAAATTCAAAGTGTGAACACAAAAAGAACTGAGTTCTTTTTCTGTTGGTCCACTTTTTGGTCCACTTAAAGAGGACTGAGTCTGGTTCCTTTGAAGGGGACCAGGTGTGAA
Source organism: Neoarius graeffei (assembly GCF_027579695.1). Taxonomy (NCBI): domain Eukaryota; kingdom Metazoa; phylum Chordata; class Actinopteri; order Siluriformes; family Ariidae; genus Neoarius; species Neoarius graeffei. Next base: position 27,897,953 of record NC_083569.1, on the reverse strand, counting down.
AACACCCTTAGAGTGTAGAGAGCTTGAAAAAAATAGCTCAAACTTTCTCATTTAAACTGTGTTTTCAGCCCCAATTTTCACTCCACACACATAATTTTCTCAAAAGTAGTAGCCACACTTGTCCTGATTCACACAATGTGTCTACCTAACCGATAGGACTTGCAGTTTTTCAATGAGAAGCCTGAAAGTGAGGAGAGGACAGGCGCGCAGCCCCATAGACTCCCATTATAAACTTGGCAGAAAAGTCACTCGTTTTTAACTCGCTCTAGTGACCTCATTTTTTACACTACAGACAAAAAAATTACATCAGTGTGTTCAGGATAGCCTTGTGGCGCTCACTATGAAAGAATTTTGTGAATATCTCCTTCCGTTTTCGTGTAAATCCCCGTTGTTTGGAGGGAGCGCACTGAGAAAATCCTGCGCTTTCTGTGTGACAGTCTGCTCGCAGCGCGCGGGTTGGGGGAGGGGCTGCTCGCTCTCTCACACACACACACACACACAGAAGGGATGGGCTGCTCGCGAGCTTCAGTCTGATTGACGTGTCAGTATCCAATCATTTTGAGGTGGTACCTCGATAGGATTGGATGGTGTTTTTCCTTTATTTTACACTGTAGAATGGATTAAAATATTTCATTTTTGAGTCAAACCTTCTATTGTACTGCTTGTAATGTGGGTGTGAGGAGCTTTTCAAGCAATATGGTAAAAAATACTCCTGAAAAAAAATCTTGTACCCCACCTTTAACATTGTAAATAGTGTTAACACAACTACTGTGACAAATTAGTTCAGTGACCACTCCAGCTGAGATTTTTTTTGTATGAAAGATGAATGTCCATCTGCCATTACACTGTAAAAAAATGGCTGTGAAATCTACAGTTATTTACTGTATTAAACACAGTAATATTACTGTGTATGATTTTTACAGTAGAATGCTGTAAATTTTATAATAAAACCTTGTCCACATGACAAAATCACAGTAGTCTAAGTATTACAGTGAAAATTACAGTAGTCAAAGCGTTACTGTAAAGAAAATCACAATAGCCGGTATAGTACTGTAAATAGAAAAGTAAACTACTGTATTATATATATATATATATATATATATATATATATATATATATATATATTAGATTAAAAAAGTATCTGGGCACATACTTTTTATATCATATTTATGACTTCTTATTGCATTATTAACTCTCATCTCATCTCATTATCTCTAGCCGCTTTATCCTGTTCTACAGGGTCGCAGGCAAGCTGGAGCCTATCCCAGCTGACTACGGGCGAAAGGCGGGGTACACCCTGGACAAGTCGCCAGGTCATCACAGGGCTGACACATAGACACAGACAACCATTCACACTCACACCTACGGTCAATTTAGAGTCACCAGTTAACCTAACCTGCATGTCTTTGGATTGTGGGGGAAACCGGCGCACCCGGAGGAAACCCACGCGGACACGGGGAGAACATGCAAACTCTGCACAGAAAGGCCCTCGCCGGCCACGGGGCTCGAACCCGGACCTTCTTGCTGTGAGGCAACAGCGCTAACCACTACACCACCGTGCCGCCCATTATTAACTCACAATGCATTTTTATTTTTTATCAACAGTAAGTTTTATCTTTTTTTTTCTTTCACTGGCTGACATGGGGTGACATAAATTTATCCAATGAGGATCAAGAGAGTTCAACGGTCGTGCTTCGAATGGGCCAGCCACGTCAACGGGACAACCCGCGAACACAGCACATGCAGTTCTGACTCTGTCAGAGTAAGGAAAGCTTAGTGACCGCCCGCTCCTAACCACTTGTTCGGTAGACAAGGCATTGTTTTGTGCTTGTGTTCATTTTTGCTGCGTTTATGTGTGTTTGCATCGTCTATGTTCATTTTTTTCACTGTTTTAACATGTTTGGCTGCGTGGGAGAGTTTTTTTCCGCCATTTTTTCCCTCCAACTTTTGCTTCTGTGGGAGTATTCATCCTGGATCCACCACCAAGTAGTGTCGGGACTTCCAGAAAATTGGAAAGCAGATAATATTTTCCTGTTCATATATTTTGTTCTATGAAATTAAAATTAAAAAAAAGTTATGTTGAGTACGAAAACTCGAGTTCATGCATTTTACTTCATACCTCTTAATCCTGCATGTGTTCATTGATTCACTGAAGTTTATTCATGTTCTGTTTATAAAACCTTTATCTGTAAATAGTTCTGTGACTCTTGTGATCAAAAACATTTATCTGAAGCTAAATTCGGAGGCTTTTATGTAAATAGTTTTCTAATAAACAATACATATACAGTATAAGCTTCTGATCAACTCGTATAAATTTCCGGCGAAAAAGACAACTGGGGTAAGACCAGCCTATTTCTGGGTTAAACCACATCCACTTCCGGGTTAAGCCCCATTCAGAGTATGGATATAGATAATTTAGTTGATTTGAGCAGATACAGATAATGGTGTACTCACTCATTCCTAGTAGCCACCTCTGCTGTCATTATTGCTATTTCAGATTGCTTGCTATGCATGTGTCACTTTTTGTTTATCTTTCACCAACCCAGTTACTTTATCTGCTCCTTTTACCTGTTTTATGCACTGCTTGGAAGATATGTATTCTCCGTGACCTGTTTTTACAGTCATTCATGTGGAGCAAATCATTTATGGAATGTATTGCTATGAAATATAATTTTTGTAACATCTGACTCTGACTAAGGAGAGACGATCCTGACTGCGAAAAAAATGGATGCTGTCGATCGAGGGGAGGGTCATAATTCCACCTGCTGCTCACCTGACTGACTTCACCACCGCCTTGGCTGCTCTCTTCGCCTGTTACTATGTTTTCAACCTAGAGTATCAGGTGGAAGCCAACACAACATTGGAGTTTGTTCAGAGGTATTAACTGTCTCAAATAGTTGATTGTAAAGATTGAAATGTAAAATCAAATTGAAAAGCTGTTCAAAATCACCCTCTTCCTTTAAAATGTTATTGGTCTTGAGTATGTAAATAGTGTAGGTTGAAGTCTCCTTACAACTTGAATGCTTTATTAGAGAACAGAAGACTCGTTGACATGTAAATATTGTCCCACTCTCTAACTCCTATACTCATTTTCATAGGTTTTTGGTCAGGATTAATCCTGACTCCACTAAGTGCAGTGCCAAGGGGCAGATGAGCAGGAAGACTGGGAGAGTGGTGAAGCGGAAGACTTCCTACATGAACCCGCATGTCATCTTCATCAGGGATTTCACTGAGTTCGATTGGCTAAGTGACTAGATAGAGGTGAGGTTCTGATAATAGCTTTTGCATTGAAAGTTCAATAGTTTTATTAACCCTTGTAGGATTATCTGCATTTATTCTGCTCACACAGAAGCCATGAGGATAAGCCAGATTATTCACAGATAAAGTGGGTTACAAGAGCAAATATTGTTGACAGTGCTGCATTAAGTTTATGCTAGCCCACATTTTGATTGAAGAATATGTAATTGAGTGCTCCTGCAGCCAGTGACACCTCTTATCAGGAACAAGTATCTTGACGTGATACCGACATCATCTTAGACACTCATCTCATACGGTACATGGTGCATTACAAAGTAATTGTAATAAATGTAATTATTAATGTGTTTTCTTCTCTAATTTCAGGGCTCCAATTGGGATTCTGGGTCCCAAGTTCAGTCCAAGGGTCTCCAAGTCCAAGTTTTTTGTCTAAAACGTTTGGCAACTTGTGCTTTATGTTCCTGTTCACCAAAGCAATAAATAATCCTGTTAACAATTTTCTTGTTTTCTGTAGTTGATTGAAATATTTTAGAATATGGGTCATTCTATTAATGGTTAATATTAAACCACAGTGATTCAGCATTTAAATTGTACAGTGAGAAACTGAATTTAGTGATTACCTGTTAATCACTGTTAATAGTACTGCATTGCCATATACAATACCGTTAAAAAAAAATGACAGTGCTTTGTTTGTGCAGTAAATAAACCAGCACAGTAAATACAACTGAAATCACAGTATTTAATTGATATTTAGTCTACAGTTAAACTACTAATACTGTAAATACAACTGAAATCACAGTATTTAATTGATATTTAGTATACAGTTAAACTACTAATACTGTAAATACAACTGAAATCACAGTATTTTTTTATTTTACAGTAAATACATCAATACTGTTAATGGAATTACAGTACTTCTACTATAAAATATATTTACAGTAATTACCTGGTTAATTGCTGCCAGTAAGTTACTGTAAATTTAACGGTAAATTTTTTACAGTGTATTTTTAATATACAACGTTTATGGATGTTTTATAAGGTTGATTACAAGTATTATTGCTTTTTACACTTTTGAGAAAGTTGACTAGTCTTTTCTTTTCTACAAGGGAATGTGTTTCAGGTTATTGAACAAACCAATTTACTGTTTTTGTTCAATATTAATTTAGATCGATTTTATTTGGTTGGAGAGTCTCTGTCCCAACAGCCAGCCGCTGTGTCCGGGGATCAGATCATCGAGGCCCCTGCCTTCGACTGCCACCCAATCCACACTGCACCAAATCCCTACTGCTACCTCTGTGGGTGGTGAACCCACAGGAGGTCGGGCCCACATCACCTCTTCGGGCTGAGCCTGGCCGGGCCCCATGGGCAAAGGCCCGGCCACCAAGTGCTCTCATACGAGCCCCAACCCTGGGCCTGGCTCCAGGGTGGGGCCCCGGCTGCGTCATACCGGGCGATGTCACGGTCCTTGCTTTTTTCTCCATAGGGGTTTTTGGTGAACTGCTCTTGGTCTGGCCTGTCACCTAGGACCTGTCTGCCTTGGGAAACCCTGACAGGGGCATAATGCCCCCGACAACATAGCTCCTAGGATCATTCAAGCACACAAACCCCTCCACCACAATAAGGTGGCAGTTCTAGAGAGAGGGGCTGAGCTGTCACCTGGTGGTGAGTTGGATCAGCTGGCGGAGGAGGAAGCTGGACAGACCTGGCAGGCCCAAACGTATGGTGAGGGTCTGCTGGGAACGTCTGGCCGAGCACTCTGTTGGGGAGGTCTTTAACTCCCACCACCGGGAGAGCTTTTCCCAGCTTCCGAGGGAGGCGGGGGACATTGAGTCTGAGTGGACCATGTTCTCTACCTCCATTGTGGACGTGGCTGTTCGGAGCTGTGGCCGCAAGGTCTCCGGTGCCTGTCATGGCGGCAATCCCCGAACCCGGTGGTGGACACCAGAAGTAAGGGATGCCATCAAGCTGAAGAAGGAGTCCTATCGGGCCATGTTGACCTCCGGGACTCCTGAGGCAGCTGACGGGTATCGGCAGGCCAGGCGTGCTGCAGCTCGGGCAGTTGCGGAGGCAAAAACTTGGAACTGGGAGGAGTTTGGGGAGGCCATGGAGAAGGACTATCGGTCGGCCTCGAAGAAATTCTGGCAAACCGTCCGGCGCCTCAGGAGGGGGAAGCAGTACTCTGCCAACACTGTTTACAGTGCGGGTGGGGAGCTGTTGACCTCGACTGGGGACATTGTCGGGCGGTGGAAGGAATACTTTGAGGATCTCCTCAATCCCACCGTCATGTCTTCCACTGAGGAGACTGAGGCTGATGACTCAGAGGTGGACTCGTCCATTACCCAAGCCGAAGTCACTGAGGTGGTTTGCAAGCTCCTCGGTGGCAAGGCACCGGGGGTGGATGAGATCCGCCCTGAGTATCTCAAGTCTCTGGATGTTGTGGGGCTGTCTTGGTTGACACGCCTCTGCAACATCGCGTGGCGGTCGGGGACAGTGCCTCTGGAGTGGCAGACTGGGGTGGTGGTCCCTCTTTTTAAGAAATTATGCTCCAATTATAGGGGAATCACACTTCTCAGCCTCCCAGGGAAAGTTTACTCCAGGGTACTGGAGAGGAGAATTCGACCAATAGTCGAACCTCGGATCCAGGAGGAACAATGGGGTTTTCATTCTGGTCGCGGAACACTGGACCAGCTCTATACCCTTCATAGGGTGCTCGAGGGTTCATGGGAGTTTGCCCAACCAGTCCACATGTGCTTTGTGGATCTGGAGAAGGCATTCGACCATGTCCCCCATGGTATTCTGTGGGGGGTGCTTCGGGAGTATGGGGTTCGGGGCTCTTTGCTAAGGGCTGTCTGGTCCCTGTACGAACGGAGCAGGAGTCTGGTTCGCATTGCCAGCAGTAAGTCAGACCTGTTCCCAGTGCATGTTGGACTCCGGCAGGGCTGCCCTTTGTCACCGGTTCTGTTCATAATTTTTATGGACAGAATTTCTAGGCACAGCCAGGGGCCAGAAGGAATCCTGTTTGGGAACCACATGATTTCATCTCTGCTTTTTGCGGATGATGTTGTCCTGTTGGCTTCTTCAAACCAGGACCTTCAGCATGCACTGGGGCAGTTTGCAGTCGAGTATGAAGTGGCTGGGATGAGAATCAGCACCTCCAAGTCCGAGGCCATGGTTCTCGACCGGAAAAGGGTGGCTTGCCCTCTCCAGGTTGGTGGAGAAGTCCTGCCTCAAGTGGAGGAGTTTAAGTATCTCGGGATCTTGTTCACGAGTGAGGGAAGGATGGAGCGTGAGATCAACAGGCGGATTGGTGCAGCCTCCGCAGTGATGCGGTCGCTTTACCGGTCCGTCGTGGTGAAGAAGGAGCTGAGCCAAAAGGCGAAGCTCTCAATTTACCGGTCGATCTACGTTCTGACTCTCACCTATGGTCATGAGCTTTGGGTAATGACAGAAAGAACAAGATCGCGGATACAAGCAGCCGAAATGAGTTTCCTTCGCAGGGTGGCTGGGCGCTCCCTTAGAGATAGGGTGAGAAGCACAGTCACTCGGGAGGAGCTCGGAGTAGAGCCGCTGCTCCTCCACATCGAGAGGAATCAGCTGAGGTGGCTTGGGCATCTTTTTCGGATGCCTCCTGGACGCCTCCCTGGGGAGGTGTTCCAGGCATGTCCCCCCGGGAGGAGGCCCCGGGGAAGACCCAGGACATGCTGGAGGGACTATGTCTCTCGGCTGGCCTGGGAACGCCTCGGTGTTCTTCCCGAGGAGCTGGCCGAGGTGTCTGGGGAAAGGGAAGTTTGGACTTCTATGCTTAGACTGCTGCCTCCGCGACCTGGTCCCGGATAAGCGGAAGAAGACGAGACGAGACGAGTCTCCGTGGACATCTGTTTATTTTTATGTTTGTGTGTTGAAGGTAAAATCTACCATCTTCAGGATGTGTGTGTGAGTTGAAGTGTGTGACTGGCTGAGGGTTTGAGGGATTAAGACTATGCTTTCAGGGATCATTTCTATAGTCACTCACTAGGAAACGTGGTTTGAAAGTGTTACGTCTTGCTAATCACGATGATGAGTTATGATGTACTCTTCTGAGTGTGAATCAGATTTCAGCTAGTGATTTGTTTCACGGGCTTTAATCATTGAAGAATGCTCTTTTATCTTTATGGAAATGAGAGAGAAGGAGTACATGATCAGAGTGATTTCATTTTTATTAAGCTGTTTGAAAAAAGAGCTATGAAAGTAGAGAGAGTTGTTGATGGAGTTTTACTGGTTTTATTATATCTTCAACTTTTATTTGCCATTATTTTGCTGTAACTTTTCATTGTGTTCTTACTTTAAAAAGCGTGCTTTCTACATACTTATATAAGATTTTTGTAGAATATTAAATTAATTTTCTTAGGGGTGGATTGACAGGAAGAATATATGACTACAGCCATAAACAGACCAGAAAAGCTATTTTTATCAGTTATTTAGAAATTTTTAAACTTATATTGATTTCAAATTTAATTGTAGATATAATTATTAAAAATTTATAAAATTATTTATTTAAGGTTTTTTTGAAGAGTGATTAGTAGATTAATTGTTAACAATAGATCTACTAAGTAAAGCTTTATAAGTTTTTTTTTATTTTTTAATAATGTATAGTTTTAATTAGTATTTGTTGATGAAATTATGTTTGTATGCTTTTTGTCAAGTGTGAGAGGAAAACTATGAGAATGATCAGTGGGTTGTCAATATAACGAAAATAAATATAACGGGCTTTAAATTAAAAAGCGATATGCTTGTACAACATGACAATGTTCTTATTGTATTACAGATATTATATTAAGATAAGTATACTATTTAACAGAACATGATCAGTGGGTTGTTAATATAAAAAAATAGATAAAAGGGTTTAAAGAGTTATTAGAGTTTTAAATTATGTGTACTTGTGCAATATGAAAATGTTCTTACTGTATTTGAGATATTTGATTAAGTATTTATATTATTTATGGGTGATTTAGAGCATTGTTGATTAGTATGAAATATAGTTTTATAGTTTTGTGGAGTGTATCATATTTTTTTTTTATAAATGGTAAATGTATTTTGTGTGTTTTCTCTCAGTAATTGGTCCGTGACTCATTATTTCAGTCCTTTTTCGACATCTCTGAGAAACTTACAGTGTCATTTCTTTTCTATAAGGTATGTTGGCAGGCTCTACAGCATGATGGCACTGTGGTTAAACAAGCCAATTCTCTGCTTTTGTTCAAGATTAATTCAGGCTATTTTGGTATTTTGGATAGTCTGTGGATAGCTGTTTATTTTCATGTGTGTTATGTGGAGAACCTAAAATCTCCCATCTTCAGGATCTGTGTGTTGGTTGGAGTCATTGTCTATCTGACATGATAAGGAGCTAAGACTATACTTTCAGGGATTGTTTCTATAAGTACTTACCAGGGGAGGTTTTAACCATTTGTGGGGCCCTCAAAAGTCAGTCTTGAAACACACATGCAGAATAATGGGTATCCCTACTTGGTACATACCATATCTCCTTACTGTAAAATCAGAAAAAAAGATAGCAAACTGACACTAACAATGTGCCCCAAATAAGCTCCACAGTGAAACAGGTTTGAGATTACTCCAGCATTTACCAAAATTCTGACAGTGTTTGTTGCTTAGATCAAACCAGAAAGAGAGAGAGCGACAAGGCAAACAACAGAAGAAAAGACAGTAGAGAGAGATACCCAATTTTAAGAGTCAACCTCCATATTTTAATAAAACAAGGATATCTGAAATCCAATTATTATTTTTACTCCACAGATACATATTACCAGATATAAAATGATCTTATTCTTATCAGAAGTAGAACACAAATGGATCCATATTACCAGATACACATTACCAGAGATACAAAATGTTCTTACTGTTATCAGAACTACAACACAAATGGATATTACTCTATCGAAACCTCTACATTTCAATGGGATAAGACTGATGCCAAGATAAATGTACGAGAGAGAGAGAGAGAGAGAGAGAGAGAGAGAGAGTTTGTGTGTGTGAGAGAGAGTGTGAGTGAGTGAGCCATTTAGTGACAGGCAATACAGTGGTTGAGAGACAGATACAGAGGGATTGTGAGTTTGTAAAGGATGCAGCCAGTACATTATTGAAATGTCCTTAATCTTCAAAATTCCATTGTTCTGGCTTTGATCTGTTCGAGCTGTTGCCCTCAGGGAGGCGCTACAGGTGCATCAGGACAAAGACAAATCGATTAAAAAACAGCTTCTTTCCAAAAGCCATAACCGCCCTGAACTTGGATATGCTCTGACATTATAGTATATTTACTTTACTATTTACTAATTTATAATGTGCAGTACTTTATAAGGTGACTCTCTCTGTGCAATACCTCACTCCATAATGTGAAACGCAGCACACGCACCTCGGGACTGTGCACCTTACACACAGCACACTCACCTCAGGACTGTGCACCTTACACACAGCACACGCACCTCGGGACTGTGCACCTTACACACAGCCGTAGGTCGCGTTAACCGACAATTGTCCGTCATTAACGGATTTTTTTTAGCTATGACGGAAAGATCTGAAGGCCGTCGGTCATTTTGACGGATGTTTACCATTACCAATAACAATAATAGCCTAATAATAACACATAATGAAACGATTGGCAAGTTGTGGCAGAGTTTTCTTACATACAGTATACATAGCCGTAACTTTCAATCTGAGCCGACGTTGCGGCAGTCTTGATGTTCAGTGCTACTCATGTATACACTGCAGCCACTGCGCAAGGCTGCTCCCCCCATCGCGCTCCTGACCGCGCTCTCACTTTTCTAACCACTAGCACAGTGAGATGGATTAATGTTTCCCTTCTCTGCAGAAGACACGTCATTTTTGCTATTAAAAAAAGAGATGCATTGGGTTGTTTGTGTCGTTTCCCTGCCTGTACGTCTTAATGCAATAGCGCTCATTTAGGCTAGTTGTTTTCTTGTTTTTAAAATGAAACAAATGTTGATTTATTGTATTCTTCCCCAGCAAGCTTAAGAAGCTTAGGAACATCACTGCTCGAATATCTGCTAAACTATCATTTTAATGAGAGCACGGGTAGACAAACTAACATTTAAACATAACTTCGTTTTATTTAAGACCTTCCGTGTCAGGTTCCAGGCTCCGCCGAGCCGAGCCGACCCCCACTATGACAAATGTAAGTAGCCTGCGGAAGAATCTGAAGGCCGGGCGGGATTTTGACAGATGATCAATTTAAGTAGCCGGTAGTTCACGCGCCTAACCTGTTGGTGGCGAGCGCGTGCATATCGATTAGCTCTTGATTAGCTCTTGATTAGCTATTGATTAGCTCTTGATTAGCTATTGATTAGCTGTCATCTCTTTCACCGCAAGTCCATTCGTTGTCTATCTGGCTCGAGCGTTACGATAAGTGACGATACGATACATACATTCGATGTAGCAAGATGTCACGGCAGCTTAGTGTGAAAGGATTTTTTAAAAGCCCAACTGTGATGGCCTTCAGAGAGGAGAGAAGAGAGGGAATGATGCGCTGGAGGAGGATGAAGATGGGCAGGCATTAACGGCTGTTCAGCCAGCGGCACTGGCAGCTACGGGGAAAGCAGCAGTGGCGGCTGGTGAAAAAAATTCTTGGTGGGGCTGGTGTGTGCCAGTAGAGTTCCCTGCCTAGTCCAGTATAAGCATTCAAATGAACAGTCAGAAAATGACAATTCCACAATAATAATTTAATTTCCTTCTCAAAATCAGCAGTTTCACAGATAAAGTAAATTAACAATTTACAGCTATATTAGGCTCCATTTATGCTTTGGAAAGGAACGGTTTCAAATACAATACAATACTCAAGTTCTTGAGAGAAGTTTACAGCAAGGGTATGATTTCAGCTGAATCTATACAAATCAACTGTGTGTGTGTGTGAGAGAGAGAGAGTGTGAATGAGAGAGAGGGAAGAAGGTTTCTAAGGTGAGTGTGGGACTGAGTGAGGTGGTGTGTGTGTGTGTGTGTGTCTGATTCTAAGGTGAGTGTAAGATTTCTGTGTGAGAGAGTGACTATGAAATGAGGTGTGTGTGTGTGTGTGTTCTGAGCTAGGTGTATTTCTGTGAAACGAGACAGTGAGAGGGGGAGCGAAACACAGTGTTGACACTCTTGTTGTGAATACAAACTATGACAAGAAAGCTGTGTGATTATTGTCCAATATGAACCAAAAGTCTAGTTTTGAACATCAAAGAGAGAGAGAGAGAGAGATGCATTTTCTGTAGCAGGGGCGAAATTTCCAGCGCCCCAAAACCATTAAATTCGGCGATGCTGATTGGCCAAATATTTATGATTTTTCCCGAGCAACCATACACGATTGGCTATTCCGCTGCACTTCTGGGGCGCTTTGCCGAGCACCCAAGAAGAGAAATGATACGCGTCTGTCAGTGGAAATTCACCGTTGAATGAGAGTCAGTTGGTGGAAATGTTGTTTAAATAATTCAGATCGCATGTAGGCACACACTATTAAGTAAAACTGACATTGATAATAAAATTTGTAAAAATATATATCGATATATTTTATATTTTTTTCCCCTCCACATCTAGGAGGGCGGCGCCCGAGCGCCCCCTATGAGCCAGCCGCCACTGGAAAGCAGCAACAAGTGGCAAGGAGGTCAGGCGGGAATACAGGGTTCAGTGGGAGCGGGAGTTTACTTGGCTGCGGGCGGAAGGGGGCAAAATGTTTTGTGACATCTGTAGGAGAGCAGAAGTCGCCAGTGAATGTCAGAGACTGCACGACTATGCAGAAATCGGCCCTCAATGACCACAAAAATAGCCAAAGCCACATCGAAGCCTGCACGGCACTCAATCAGAGTGTGCAGATGGAGAAGCACGTCGAGAAATCACAGGCTGCCTGTAACGAGGCACTAAAAACACAACTTAAAGGGATAGTTCGGGATTTTTGACATGAATCTATATGGTATCCCCGTCAGCAGTGTCGTGCATCCACACTGACTTACCCCCGACAGTGTTCTGTGAGCCTAGATATTGTACAGTGTTGGTCAGTGCACAAGTAGTTCTGGCAGGTTTCCTGGGGTCTGCAAAGTAACATGTTTTTCTTCTCAAAACAGCTCGTGTTCGAATGAGTGATTTATTAGCATAACAAAACCCTTGTAGTCCAAAAAGTCACACCTTGTAATTGCTTGGGGCTACTTTCTCTCAATAGCGATCAGTGCGCGCTGTCACTGTTAACAGTTGTGTGCGAGCTAGCCAACAACTTTCATTAGTTGTTCGACAGTGTTTAGCAGCAGCAAATTGCTTTCCTCCTCAGTATACAAGTGCGCTTCCATGGCAGGGAAAAAGAAACTACCACTGCTGCCTATGTAGTGCCCTATTTATACAAATAGGAGTCATTCAGGATTCAGCCATGTTTTTGCTCCGTGTCATGGCTGAATCCTGAATGACTCCTATTTGTATAAATAGGGCACTACATAGGCAGCAGTGGTAGTTTCTTTTTCCCTGCCATGGAAGCGCACTTGTATACTGAGGAGGAAAGCAATTTGCTGCTGCTAAACACTGTCGAACAACTAATGAAAGTTGTTGGCTAGCTCGCACACAACTGTTAACAGTGACAGCGCGCACTGATCGCTATTGAGAGAAAGTAGCCCCAAGCAATTACAAGGTGTGACTTTTTGGACTACAAGGGTTTTGTTATGCTAATAAATCACTCATTCGAACACGAGCTGTTTTGAGAAGAAAAACGTGTTACTTTGCAGACCCCAGGAAACCTGCCGGAACTACTTGTGCACTGACCAACACTGTACAATATCTAGGCTCACAGAACACTGTCGGGGGTAAGTCAGTGTGGATGCACGACACTGCTGACGGGGATACCATATAGATTCATGTCAAAAATCCCGAACTATCCCTTTAAGGTTGTGTTGCACATGGCAAATACAAACACGCCGAGCCATCAATATCCCAAACTGATACACCTCTTACAGTCTGCCGGGTGCCCAAACCTGAACAGTGCACACACATACACTCACCATGACACAGTACTAGCAGGGTCGGGAAATCCAACTTTCAGAGGCTCTTGCCGGCTTCTGATCACTTCCCTGGGAGAAATGTTTCCCGACTTCAGAACTTTGGCTGAAGTGGCGCTGGTTATTCCAGTCTCCAGTGTCGCAGCAGAGCGCGGGTTCAGCCTTCAGAATAAAATTAAAACGTCAATGAGAAGTCGTCTGTCCGAGGCAAAGACGCAAAATTTAATGACAATTGCCTCGGCAGCAGTCTCCATTGACGACTTTGATTATGCACAAGCGAGCTCCCAATTTAAATCCATGCGGGCCAGAAGGAAGGTTTGAGCTCACGCAAACAGGTCAAATTAGATCGTCACTTAAATCATTGTAGTGAACTGTTCATATTTTAACTGCAATTGTCTTGCTACGTTGTAAAATAACATTGTTCATATGCCCGTTAAGGCACAACAGCCGCAATGTTTTTAGCGGAGGGAAAATGGGTTCACAAGTGACCGAACGTCAGAATCTCTGTTCATCTTTTTGCATCATAAATACATAAATAAATGATTAAATAATACACGCTTGTTCTGTGAATTAATTTTTAAATGAAAATGAGTCCATGAAAACACAAGTTATTAAATATATAGCATTTATAGCCTATATACATTGTCATTTAAAAGTTAAAATAAAATGACAGATAATAATGGACAATGACGGAATTTTTACGACCCTGTCCGTCAAAATGACGGACAATGAAAAAGTCTAACGCAACCACTGCACACAGCACACGGACCTCGGGACTGTGCACCTTACACACAGCACATTCACCTCGGGACTGTGCACCTTACACACAGCACATACACCTCAGGACTGTGCACCTTACCACACACACCTCAGGACTGTGCACCTTACACACAGCACACTCACCTCAGGACTGTGCACCTTACACACAACACACACACCGCAATAATTTATAATGTGACTGTCACTGTGCAATACTTTATATGTGCAATACCTCACTCCATAATATGTAACACAACACATACACCTGACTGTGCACCTTACACCCCCCCCCCCCCCTTTTATTTAATTTATTTATTTATTTTTATTTATTTATTTAATTATTTTTTTTCTTTTTCCCCCCTTCCCCTCTCTCTCTCTCTCTCTCTACACGCTGTTTGCACTATTATTGGAGATGCTTTAAGCTCATTGTACATGTGTATAGTGACAATAAAGGCATTCTATCTATCTTCTATTCCATAATGGGGTGTAGGTGGGTGGGTGAGTGTGTGTGTGAGAGAGAGAGAGTGTGTTTGTGTGTGTGCGAGAGAGAGAGAGAGAGGGGGGGGGGGTAGAGAAAGAGAGAGGTATGAGTTTTTAAAGGTTGCAGCCAGTACATTACTGAAAAGTCCTTAATCTCCAAATGTCCATTGTTCATCATAATCATATGAGAAAGAAAGTCCTACTTGAAAGTCTGCCTCCTCCACACGAACACATTCCTCAACAGAGTCAACAGCGGAGGTTGAGGCTGTAGCAGACTCAGGCGATTTGAAAAAGGTAGTTAGTTTCAGAAGTGCAGCTGCATTTTTTTTGCTTTGTGCCCTTTTTTTTTCGTTTAGCGCAACCACTCTCATAACTGCGCTTCATCTTGTTTACGGTTCCCGCTGCTTTGGTTTGCATTTCCGTCGCGCACCTGTCTACGTCTTCAGATCATGGACTAGTCCAATGTAAAACAACCAGGGTGTGTGTGTGTGTGCTGGGACAAATACTATATACACATGAATTCGATATTCTGATGCTATTTTGGTGTGGTTTTCCATTTATATCGTTGACTACTTAATCAGAGACAAATTAAGATTACATATATATTGTTTGGTGTTTACCGTGACGGGGCTGACCGTTAGGGGCCCCCAAATTTTGGGGGCCCTAGGCAACCGCCTTGGTTTGCCTAATGGTAAGTCCGCCCCTGCGGGGCCCTACGCAACGTGCGTAATGTGCGTATTGGGTGAACCGGTACTACACACACACACACACACACACACACCAAGCCGATGTCTCTCTTCAAAAGGATCCAGCTGTTGGGGGCGGAGTCTGGCTGTGTTTACCTTTCTGGAGTTTAATATTTGGAAGTGGTTTATTTAAAGCTATTGACTACAGCATGATATCGCTTCTCGGCCTTTTGGCTAAGATCAAGTGTAGTATCTGTTCTTATCAGTTTAATATCTGATATGTTCTCTAAATGAGAACGATATATTAAACAGATTTTTAGAACAGGGAGCTGGGATAAGGGCTTGCTCTTTCTACTCCACGCATCAACCTGGTATTGCAGTATCTCCAGGAATGGTGCCCATGTTTACAAACTAAAAAAAAAAAGGCAAACTGTTCTTTAATATATCAGTTTAATGCTTGTGTTTTCTATATAAGAGTAGATGTTTGACAGTAGAGAGCTAGAAGTGGGGTTTGCTTTTTCTGTTCCATGTATCTATGTGACATTATAGTAGTTCTAGAAAGAGTTATTTTGCTCAAAAAATAAAGAAAATTCTTTTTTTTTTGTCTGGTCTGATTCTTCCCTGTTTTCTGGTTTTCTCCATGTTTAACAAGCAACTGGACTGTTAGTCTGCAGTAATTCTTTTTCTTACTTTTTCATAAGACACAATATTTCCTACCTTCTACTTTCTTTTTATTTACTTACTGGCTTTTTTTTTTTCTCTGTCTGTTTGCAATGGTTAAGAAAGCTGTAAAGATGCAAGAGACTGGCCCAGGCCACCTTACCCTATATAGACAGGGCTGAGCCAGGTAAAAACTGCCCTTTTTTCCTGTCAAGGTTTTCTCAACAGATTCTGGTACTTCAGACCATACTGATCAAATTAAGATTTTGCGCCATCTTGAAGTTTGTTCAGAATCCAAGATGGCCGCCAAAATTCCTAGATGGCCGCCAGGATACCTAAAATCGGTCGTGTGGGAGGAAATTGTTCAAAGATCTGGTTTTTTGGCCTAAATTGATGATTTATGGTGAGAGAAATAAGATTCCATGGCTTTCAAATCCTTACCCAGTGTTTTCATCATGCAAATCCAAGATGGCCACCATATGCAGCCCCCTAAACTACAAAGTATCATATCTCCTGCTCTAGAAGGACTACAGCCGTAATTCTGGTGTCTATTCATAGGTTTTCATGGTCAGGGAATCCATTTCTGAAGGTATTTTGCAAATCTGACCATTTGGTCAATCGGAAAATCCCAAATGGCGCCCCACCATGGAGAAATGGTCTTGTGTGATTTGTGATCAAGGGACATAGTTTGTTGAATTCAAATGAGTTGTATGATATTATCATGTTCATGTAAGGTTTCATGTCCTGTTTCTGTGTATTAGATAACTGCGGGATAACTGGTTATCTCTAATTGACATCTAATCTATCTCTAATCCCAGTTTTTAGAAAACTAAAATCATAGAAATATCACCCAGTTCACAAATTTTAATGGGGATAAATAACTGTGATTTCTTTTCCAGCATCACCAGAGTCTCTGTGATGCTGTTGGCAGGCAAGCAATAGACTTTTGTGTAAACCACAGTAATGGCAGCAAAACTGCTTTTGAGCCAGGGAGCCAGTGACGGAGAATTGTGTGTTCTTTGCAATAGTTGCATTAAAGCGAAAGAAGATTTTTCCAAAGTGGCAAAAGATGGGCTGAAACGGTATCGGGAGTTAGCAGACAGGTGGTCAAGAATAGATAGCAGTTTGGATGAGGAATAATTTCTGCAGACCAGAATACGGATGTACAGCAAGCAGAAGGTTAAATCAAGTTCAGGGATCTTGCCAGATGAGAGCAGCGCTGATGAGCACATAAAGAGGAGTAACTTCCAGGGACAGATATGGTACCAGTGTCTGCAGCCAAATATAGAGTACCCATCCATCGACAGTGGCAGCGGTTGGGAAAGAACAGACGAGGGTATCCGGCCAATTTGGTTTACATGTCCACAACTGCCACCAAGTCTCTCCAAGAAAAAGACCAAGAGAAAGGATCAACAGAAGGGTAAGCAGTGTTTCTCTAATTTGATCTAATTCTTTTCAAATTCAAGAACAAAGTGCATTTACATTGAATCCAATGTTCTGTCTTGCAGGCTCAGCTGAATATGATGCAGATCTTGAGACAGTAGATGAGAGTTGCCCAGCTTGACCAAAGAACAGGAAATCCTCCAGAAAATGACAAGTTTATGGTAGATAAATTTCTTTATCCAGGTCCAAGTCAGTTCTTTTCATTTTTCTTCTCTTAAATTTTCACCTTGCTCAAAATGTTAACATCACTTTCAGGTTCAACTGATTGTACAGATGAGACCCTGGAAGAGAGTGAACCACTTCATGAGGAACAAAGCGAAGGAGAACATGCTTCAAGAACTGGTGACGAGTGCTTTGGTGACGATGAAACGTCTGAAACAGAGGATACAGATACGGAGAATATTTCTGATAGTGACATTTCTGAATTTTTAACATCTGAGAGTGATGACTTTACTGATCTTGACATTAGTGATTAAGGAGACAGTGCATATTCATAATTAACAGATGGAATATCCCAAAAGAATGGTGTACTGAATACTTAAGGGCCTTTGGACTTTTAATAGGACAGCAATGTTAGGGCTATTTTGTGCATAAGGTGTCCTATGATTACAAGAGCACTGAATAGACATTACCCACTTTTTGTTTTTTGTATCAGTTGAATCAACAGGTCTTGAGTATGGTTGAATCAACAGACTGCGGCAATAGCCCCAATCAGGGGCGTATCAAGCTTTCCAAAAGTGGGGGTGTTCTGGAATGGGGAAGCCATATCATTAGAAATCGGTTTATGGCTATATACACGCCTGGCGTGTACACTGTGATGTACTGTCAATGACCGATATGGAACTTTTTCATACCCATGGTCCATGGATGCAAATGAAAGGGAGGACAGCAGAAAGCCTATAAATCTAGTTGACTTCAGCCAAGTTCTGCATTTCATGCAGAGATCTATCATGTTGGGTTTTGGTGTTGTTACTGCCAGGGCTATGTAATTATTCAGTAAGTGAAGGCAAAAAGTATTGAGTGATAATTCTAGGTAACAGGATACTGTTCTATAACAGAGATGTCAGTATTGCTGCCTACACTGGTATACACTAACATAGCCCAAGAAGTCATACACAGTGTATAGATCATACACCATCATGCATAACAGTTTGGACTGGGATCGCTTTGTGTGAGCAGGAGGCATGGCTAATCAGTTCATGTTGGAGAAGCGCAGCATCCTGGAAGGACCTCTTTAGTATAGCATTCAAATAAGACGGGGCAGTTCCTGCTTTTAATGTCTTTAATTATTCAAACTCGTGTACAAAACTTGTTTGCATCATGCATTACATCAGGTTTAATGCATAAAATTTGAAAATGATGCAATAGACTACACATACAACAAACACTTAATGGCCAAATAACATTACTGTACAACAATTATTGAACATTCATTCGATTTGAAATGCCTTTAAATCTCAATTGAAAAACTCTTCTAAAAAGTGATAAACAGTAATAATGCATGAAAAGTAGACTTGGTACAAACACACACACTCGTAATAAAAAACTTGCCTCAACTGACTTTACAACTAGTAACTACTACTATTTAACATCACTGTCAACAAATCCTGACAACCTTACTTTACCCTGACACACTATTTGTGTTTGAAACAACCAAATGTGTTTTTTCTTTGCTCCTTATAAGAAACAAATTGTTGAGCAATCATTTGTCTGTCCAACAGGTCAAGTTTGTTCTTCTGAACATGACACACAGCTACACTATTAAGACGTGTTTGTGTCATGCTACTTCGCAGCCATGTTTTCAGCCTTCTTAGAACAGATCATTCATACATTACTCACTTTTTAATATTATACAGACATTTAAGTGCACATGTCAAGCAAACCTATCCAAGTTGCTTTGGATAAAAGTGTCTGCTGCTACTAAGTATAATGTAATGGAACTTAACATTTTTGGATGACATAATCAAGAGCAGTAATATAATCAATGTAGGTTCATATAATCAATCAAGGTTTTGGAGGTTGTTGATATAGACATGCATCATTAAAATGGTGTACCCCTACTTCAAAAACAAAAAGTTAGCCACTCACAGGAGATTGAGGAGGACTCAATATGGTTCGACAAAATAGCTTAATTATCCCCAATGTGATCACACAAAAGCCTAAAAACATGTTCTACTTCTCCATGTACTCAGGGACCTCGTGGCGCAACGGTAGCGCGTCTGACTCCAGATCAGAAGGCTGCGTGTTCAAATCACGTCGAGGTCAAGCTTATTTGGACCTTCCGGCAAGATGGCGTGCTGAGTAGTCGTGCATTTGGTATGCTCTGCAAGCCTAGTCCCAAATTGCAACAAAATTAAAATATTCTCCCAACGTTTACCTCGTTTTTAGTCAGCCGAAGCCAGAAAAATGATGTTCGAGGAAGTTAAAGCCTCGGGAAGTGAAATAAAGTCAATGCTGGAAATAGGGGCCGAGGTGAGCCTAGCATCGGCTAATGAAGCTAACGTTCGCCAAGAAGAAACAGAGGATATGGAGGCAACTTGCTCTGTGGTAAGAAGACAACACAGCCCTCCATCCAATGTCACTGTCTCTGCTAAGAAACAGAAGGGAATGCCGAAACTACAGCCGGAATTCATGTCTAATGTGGACGTCCTAGCTGCTATCCAGAACTTAACGGCATTAGTAGAGGACTTCGGTGCACAGCTAAAACAGAACAACATCATGATAGCTAACATCGCAAAGGCAGCGGAGTTTAATGCTGCGAACATCAAAGAGGGACAAGAAAAGACTAAAGTGCTTGAAAATGCAGTGCAGGAGCTTCAGAAGGAGAATTTGGAGCTGAAAGAAAAAACTGAGGAATTGGAGCGATATCAAAGAAGATGGAACCTCTGTCTAAATGGGCTCCCCGAAACTGAGGGTGAGAATACCCAACAGGAGGTAGCAGAGCTAATAACAAGGATGATACCAGAATGGTCACACAAAATGGACATAATTCTGGACACTGTTCAGAGACTGGGGAAACCGAAACCAGGAAAGACTCGTCAGATCATCTTACAATTCACCTCAAGAACCCACCGCGACGCACTTTGGAAACAAGCGAAGGACGACAGGGTGTGCGCCGAGAGGAAGGTACGCTTCAAAGAGGACCTCACCACAGCGGAACGAGATGCTCGCAATGCGCTCTGGCCAAAGATTGAAAGAGTGAGACAGCAGGGAATGAAGGCATTCTTCAGAGGACCCTTCAGATTCATCAACGGACAACGCATTCAGGAATAGGAAAGGTGATCGGGTATACCAGCTGACTACGATAAAATGTAAAGGGAGGAAAATGTTTATTAGGGGCGTTGCTGAAGTTAAAAACTTACCGTTACTTTTGACGGCAGGTGCTTGATTTAAAGCCACTAGAGTAGCCTGTTTGGCTCTTTTCTTTTATTTTTTTGTCCATCGTTCTTTTATTTATGTCGTTGTTTACCACAGAAGTTTCAGTTACATCTCTAAATGTAAGGGGTCTTAAAGACAACACGGAAAGGAAAACTTTGTTTTTGTTTTGCAAAGGGCAGAAAAATACTTTCACGTTTATGCAGGAGACACATTCTATGAGGGAGGATGAAACGTTTTGGACACAACAATGGGGAGAAAAGATTTTTTTCAGTCATGGCACAGAACGGTCAGGAGGAGTGGCAATTTTGCTAAATAACTGTTCTGGGAAACACTTGTATGTGAAGGCAGACGAACATGGACATTGGTTGATTGCAGTGATGGACTTAATAAGTAAGTAAGTAAGTAAGCTTAATTTGTATCGCACATTTAAACACAGCATACACTGACCAAAGTGCTGTACAGAGTCAGTATTAAAAGACAAATAATCAAAAATAAAAATAAAAAGAAATAAATAAAATAAAACTATAATGATAACAACAATAACAATAAGCTGATGGTTAGGGAAAGGCCAAGGAATAGAGATGGGTTTTTAGCCTAGATTTAAAGGCAGAGATGGAGGGAGCAGATCTAATGTCCGGTGGGAGCTGATTCCAGAGACGTGGAGCAGCAACAGAAAAAGCTCTGTCACTTCTCTGCTTCAGCCGCGAGCGAGGTACATGAAGAAGCCCTGTGTTAGAGGATCTTAGAGACCTTTGGACTGAGTGGGGCTGTAAAAGGTCATTGATGTAGGCTGGGGCCAGCCCACTGAGTGCTTTAAAAACAAATAATAAGACTTTAAATTGTATTCTGAAAAAGACTGGGAGCCAGTGCAAGGAGGCCAGAATGGGAGTGATGTGCTCACATCTCCTGGTGCCAGTTAACAGACGTGCAGCTGCGTTTTGGACCAGCTGTAAACGTCTAAGTGAGGTTTGAGGGAGGCCAAGATAAAGGGAATTGCAGTAATCCAGTCATGATGTGATAAAAGCATGGATGACTATTTCAAGGTCGTTATGAGATAGGAAGGATTTGAGGCGGGAAATCACTCTGAGTTGGTAAAAACTATTTTTGAGTCACTTAAATGACTCAAGGCTCATTTTGCTGAATGTGTATGGGTACAACAACAGACAGAAGAATTTGGACTTGTTAAAAGACATGACAAATGAAATAGAGAGATGCAAACTATCTTACCAATGTGAAAATGTATTAATAGGAGGGGATCTTAATTTGGTAAATGATGAATGGTTGGATAGGTCTCCCCCAAGAGGCCATACTTATTCACCGAATAAGACATTTCAAGAATTCTGCCATTCAAATGCGCTACAAGACGCCTGGAGGCACTACAATGGTAACAAAGTACAATTTTCTTGGTTTCAACCAAATGGGAGTCATCTGTCTAGGTTGGATTACTGGTTGCTATCAGACCCTCTTTTAGGACTGGTGTCTGATGTAAGAATGTCAGCAGCTCCGTTAACAGATCATTCAGTTATCTCTCTGGTACTAAAACCCCCTGAACCACAATTTCATTCTAAGGGTTATTGGAAATTCAACTCAGAGTTACTTTCACATGATTGTTACTGTACGGGTGTCAAGCAACTTATAAAAGAGGTTATGGATATGGAGGATTTTTCCTCATACATACTGAAATGGGAATTCTGTAAGTATAAAATAAGACAATATTCAATCGCTTACAGTAAAAATCTTAAAAAGTCTCAAAGACAAGAGGAACTGCAGCTCATTAAGGAGCTGAATGCCACATGCAACAAGCCCACACTTACAGATAATGACAAACAAACTCTATTGACTCTGCAGACAAAGTTGGATGATATGTATGCAAGAAAAGCCAAGGGTGCTTGTGTTAGATCTCGGGCTAGGTGGATAGAAGAGGGGAAAAAAAACTCAGCATATTTTTGTCGCCTTGAAAAAACCAGACAGCAAAGGAATGAAATACGATCTTTACTGATTGATAATAACCTATGCAAGGATCAAAGGGTTATTTCTAAAGAGATTCTAACCTTCTATAGCCAACTGTATACTTCCAAGTTCTCAGAGAACGAGACACTCACTTTCTTTGAAGGTATTAAACACCACATTCCACAAATTACAGAAGTATTCAGGGACACTTGTGATGGAGAGTTACAGATTCAAGAAATGGATGCAGTTATTAGTAAAATTAAAATTAACAAATCCCCGGGGGTTGATGGCTTAACTGCCAATTTCTACAAACATTTTTGGCCAGACGTGCACCATTTTCTTTTCCATACATTCCTTGAAATATTAAACAGCCACACACTTTCCCCATCCATGAAACAAGGTATTATACTGTAATACTAATTCCCAAACCAGGGAAAAATTCACTGGTTTTAGATAATAGAAGACCTATTAAACTTCTCACAACAGACTACAAGATTTTAACTTATGTTTTTGCAAACCGTCTTAAAACAGGTATTGAACAATGTGTTAGTGAGTCTCAGTCAGGCTTTATGAAGAATAGATCTATTCATAATAACATCAGGTTAATTCTGGACATTATAGATTACAGTGATATGATAGAAAATGAAGGTTTTATACTGTTTCTAGATTTTTTCAAAGCATTTGATACTTTAGAACATAACTTCCTCTTTCAGTCTCTTGAATACTTTGGTTTTGGGAATGGATTCTGTAATTTTGTCAAGACATGTTACAAGGACATAAATAGTGTGGTTGCTCTACCCAGCGGAACAACCACACGTTTTCCAATTCAAGTAGGGGTAAGACAAGGCTGTCCTATTAGCCCATACCTATTTATCTTTTCAGTAGAAATGTTGGCTATTCATATTAAAAATTACACAGAACTAACAGCACTCCGTGTGCTTGATACAGATATAAGTCATAAGTCAATTAGCGGATGACACAACAATTTTTCTGAAGGATAAACATCAAATCCCAGTGGCGATTAAAGGGATTGAAATGTTCTCCAAAGCCTCAGGTTTATCCCTTAATATCACCAAATGTGAGCTCATGCCTATCAAACAATGTGAAGAGTTGGTCATTAATAGTATACCAGTTAAAAGGGAAATAAAATACTTGACAAACAGAGAAGAATCAAGCTTAATATAACAGACACCATTCAGAAAGGGAAAACAAGGCTGGACATATGGCAGCAAAGAGACTTGTCTGTTTTTGGCAGGGTGTACCTAACAAAAATGGAATTTTTATCTAGGTGCATCTATCCTTCACACTCCTTAGCCATCCCAAAAGATGAAATTAAAGCTGTTAATCAAGCTAATTTCAGCTTTATATGGAGGAATAAAACTCACTATTTACAGAAAGCATACATTGTCAAGGACTTTAAAGGGGGGGGGGGGGGTTAAAAGTTATTGACTTTAACTGTTTAAATGGCATGATTAAACTTAACTGGATTAAGGAGTACTTGAAGAAGAGTGAAGCCTTTTGGTACTGTATACCCAGACTGATCTTTAGTAGAGTTGGTGGCTTGCCTTATCTCCTGTCATGTGACTTTGCCATTTCAAAATTACCAATCAAATCATCAGACTTTCACCAGCAAGTTCTAATGTACTGGAAACTTATCTACAAGCACAATTTCACACCCCATTCTTCCCCTATTTGGAACAATAGATATGTTACATTGAGTAGTAAATCCTTGTATATAAAAGAATGAAAAGAGAAGAATATTTGTTCCATATTGGATATTTTGGATGATGAAGGGAACATTTTTTCTTATAGTACATTTTGTGTTAAGTATGGTTTTACCCCCCCCCCCCCCCCCCCCCCCCGAAACGACAATTTCATTATGTCATTAAAGCTATCCCTGAAGGTTTGATTAAAACTATCCAAAACTATTTGAAATATGACAGTTAACAACCCAAGTTGCTTGATTTAATTGTGAAAGGTGTGCATCTACTAGATATTAAAAGTACAAACAAGTTTATAAGAGAATGCTTACGAGAAGAGTTTCACCTGGTGAGACCAATAAGAAATACAACTTCTTTTACTGAAAGCCAGTTAGTCTCACTCAGAACTAAATATTTGAAGTTCCCAATTCCACCAAAAGCAAAAGAGGTGCATTTTAAAACCATTAATAACATATATCCATCAAAAGAATTGCTACACCACAGATTTAATATTGATTTAGAGCTATGTGTGTTCTGTAAGAAAGAAATAGATGCAACTGTACACATTTTCAGTGATTGTTTGGGAACACAAAGTTTTGGGGTTGCTGTGAAGAACTGGTTGGCAATATCTGGACCTAGACTTACAGCTGAAGAAATTCTTTTTGGCACCACAAGGAGAAACTCAGAAGAGAATTACATGGTGAATGTTGTTATAATTTTAGGTAAATTCTTTATTCATAAAACCAGATATCTAAAAACGTTCCCTCACTTTATAGTATTTAAAACAGAATTTAATACATACTGGAATTCACTTAATAAAATGACAAGTAAGAAAGCAACTGTCCTTAAAAATATTATCTGCAATTTTATCTAACAGCCCTTGTACATGTAGAAATGAAATTACTGTCCTATTTTTATTGTCTGTGGTAGTTGTGTTAGTACAAAGAGACTTGGCTATGTAGATGGCAGTGGGTTTTTTTCTTTCTTTGTTCTTTTCTTTCTCTTTTTCTTTCTTTCTTTGTTTTATGTTTTTTGACTACAAGTGAGATGTAATGTTAAGTTCTTTAAAATACTCTTATATGAGCATGTAACATGTACTGGGTTATAATCTTAAGTGTACACATGCTTTGTATTGAGATTGAATTTCAATTAAAAAAAAACTTCTCCACGTACTCGATTGGAATACTAAATACTGCCCTCTAGTGGTGACACAAACAAGACAGTTTTGGTGACTGAGCGAGTCCGCCAAGTTCGGGTGAGAAAAACTGTTTTGAGTCCGTTGCGTGGCTGTTTTTTGTCTAACGTTATGGCAATAGTTTACTTCCTTGTTACACATTTTATAGTAGCTGTATAATTTTCATAATGATGTCATTTTAATCTGACAAAAGTGCGGGGGATGAAATTGTGTTTCAACAAAAGTGGGGGGGATGAAACGTACGCATCCCCCGCGGGTGACACGCCCCTGATCACAGGGGTTCAGCTGAGGCTTGTGCACTGAAACTCCGCCATATTCTTTGAATAAGTTAATGATATAATGCAATGTAGAGGGTGAAATATCCAAATCCCTTCCTTTATTTCTTTGAGGAACATTTGTTTTTCAACATTTCAATAATTTTCTCACGCATTTGTTGACAAACTGGAAATCCTCGGCCCATCTTTGCTCCTCAAAGACTAGACCTTTCCTGGATATCGATTTTGTACCAAATCATGATTACAATCACTCAGGGGCGCTGAAATGTCCTTATTTTTGAAAGAAAAGAACTGTTCTTTTCAATGAAGATCACTTTAAACTAATCAGAAATCCACTCTATACATTGCTAATGTGGTAAATGACTATTCTAGCTGCAAATGTCTGGTTTTTGGTGCAATATCTCCATAGGTGTATAGAGGCCCATTTCCAGCAACTATCACTCCAGTGTTCTAATGGTACAATGTGTTTGCTCATTGCCTCAGAAGGCTAATGGATGATTAGAAAACCCTTGTACAATCATGTTAGCACAGCTGAAAACAGTTGAGCTCTTTAGAGAAGCTATAAAACTGACCTTCCTTTGAGCAGATTGAGTTTCTGGAGCATCACATTTGTGGGGTCGATTAAATGCTCAAAATGGCCAGAAAAATGTCTTGACTATATTTTCTATTCATTTTACAACTTATGGTGGTAAATAAAAGTGTGACTTTTCATGGAAAACACAAAATTGTCTGGGTGACCCCAAACTTTTGAACGGTAGTGTGTATACCGGTACATGTTATTTCACCTCCCTCACTGCCATCACCAGGAACTACCTGCAGGCCAGGGCAATGATAACATTTTAACATAGCCTATGGAAATCCAAAGTTTACACATTGTCATCACGCACAGCAACTGCAAAACTAGTTTTAAAACCGCTAAATTCCAACTGTTAAACATAGCGAGAGGCTGGGCTACGTGTGTGTGTGTAAAGTGTAAACCAGTGCATCCTGACTTTCTAACTATGCCTGTGTGTTGCGTGAGCGGCAGTCAGTCAACAACTCTTCACAAAGTTTCCTTATGAAACAATAAGCTCGCTGAAATTATGGCAGGGAACGCCAGATTAAACATTAAAACTGCCTTCTGAGCACTGTATCTACAGGCTACCACCGAAAGAAGGAGGCTACCAGAAAGGCTTCTCTACTCCGTACGATTTTACTTTCACTCCGACATTACTTTGAACAGACTATCAAAAAATTGCAAGGTGATATGATAAAGTAAGGCACAGTTTACTTACAGTCGTTGTTTTTTGTTGAAAAAACGATGCAATAGTTTTCTGCCTTTTGGCACCCTTTATCATGCCGTGTTGGGGTCCTGAACTAAGAGGCGCTGTCCCCGATATGCCTGTCAAACTTGTAACCATAGCAACCAAGCTCGAGCTCGCAACCTGTGCAGTCTGCGCAGTTGCAACTATGTCTGTACTGCTGTGCACCTCAATAAACCGAATGGTAATTAGTCTTTTGATTTTTCCGTGAGGTTTGCCTTATGCAAAGAAATAAGACAGCATAGACGTTTTTTCCTCCCTATAAGTGGGGGGGACCGAACGAGGTGAATTTAAATCTGGGTGGGACGAATCCCCCCGTCCCCCCCTCTATCTGCGCCCGTGCAATCACCTGTTGGCATCATCTGTTTCAAATTACATCATTGTTTAATTGTTTTACCCCATCACTAGCCCTAAATTTCCCTGTCCCAACTTTTTTTTGGAATGTGTTGCAGACGTGAAATGCAGGAATTGATGTATATTAGTAAATGAAATGAAGTTGATCAGGCACATGCTCTCTCTCACAGCTTGTGGTTCCTTGGCTCTGTGGGTGGCTCCAGACCAGTTTGTCTAGCTGAAGGCTGAACACCACTGCTGCCTGAAACATCATGAAAATGAGGAAATAAGAAACTCCACAACTGTATAATTTTTGTGGCTTGTTTGAGATCTGACAATTATTTCTTCACCCACATCTAAAGATTTGCGATATAAGCTAGTATATCCTTATTATTATGGACAGAATATAGGCTATATATCTCATGGATATATAAATTAAATAATCAAACAGCTGGATTTCAGTTGTTGATGGCAAAATGCTGTTGACCGCAGCAGTGATTTCAATACTGCGTTTTTCTGACTTTCTATGATGCTACTTTTCTGGCTGCCAAATATAAATAATCTGTTCAATTGGATATTTGAGCTTCTATTTGGAGGGTGGAGAAATGTTTCTTCTTGAACGTATCATGCCTATCCATGTTGGAAAGTCTTAGGCACAGGCTCTAAACCGAGAATATTTAGGGGTGTGATATTTAAATGACGATGATTTACAGATGCTACATTTATCAATGACCGATCAGTCTTATGCCGTGATTTCCTCCGGGTGCTCCGGTTTCCCCCACAGTCCAAAGACATGCAGGTTAGGTTAACTGGTGACTCTAAATTGACCGTAGGTGTGAATGGTTGTCTGTGTCTATGTGTCAGCCCTGTGATGACCTGGCGACTTGTCCAGGGTGTACCCTGCCTTTCGCCCGTAGTCAGCTGGGATAGGCTCCAGCTTGCCCGCGACCCTGTAGAACAGGATAAAGCGGCTAGAGATAATGAGATGAGTATTTGTTTTACTGGCAGCACTGTGACACGTGCAGTTTTACATGTTCACCCCACATGGGTTCTTCAGTTTCTTCCCACCTCCAAAATAAACAAGACTGTAGGAAATTTGCTGGGATAAAATGTCCCTATGTGTGAATGAGCATGTAAAATGGTCTGTACATGGTGCTCTGTCAAGTTATAGTTATGGCAGTCAAGTTATAGGGCCAGTGGCGCAATGGATAACGCGTCTGACTACGGATCAGAAGATTCTAGGTTCGACTCCTTGCTGGCTTGAAAACTTTAAAGGGTGGCATAGTGGTTAGCACTTTTGCCTTACAGCAAGAAGGTTCTGGGTTCGAGCTCAGTGGCTGGTGTGGGCCTTTCTGTGTGGAGTTTATATGTTCTCCCTGTGTCTGCGTGGGTTTCCTCCGGGTGTTCCGGTTTCCCCCACAGTTCAAAGACATGCAGTTAGGTTAACATGGGGTGGCCTTGGGTTGAAGTGCCCTTGAGCAAGGTACCTAACCCCTGACTGCTCCCTGGGCACTGTCGTGTGGCTGCCCACTGCTCTAGGTGTGTGTGCATGCGTTCACTGCTTCAGATGGGTTAAATGCAGAGGATAAATTTCACTGTGCTTGAAGTGTGCATGTGACAAATAAAGGTTTCTTCTTCAAAGTTAGCATATAAATAAAAAATTGGTTTGAAAAATAAATATTTGCATATGAATTCTGCTCCAAAAATCACTAAACTTTTCCACCATTATTAGATCACAGCGATTTACAGGTTAGCGGTGCTGCATGCATGACGTCATGTGCACCAATGCCTTTTCTGCATCCACATGGACTCTATACTATTCTCTGCAGTGGTGTCCGTTCTTGAAACCAATTCTGTTGAAAGAGACAAAAAGGCTCTTCAAATTCGTCCCCAATCTTTGGTTGGCTGTCTGAGGATGATTTAGAACCTATAGCCATGGAGAAAGAGGAGGACAAATATACAAGCCAAGTTGCTCGTGAAGAAGAAGAGCAACAGGGGGGCAGCCAACATGGCGTCAGTGTAATATGTGATTTGTGGAGCTCCGCAACATGATAAACGAAACCTAATGTGCTGAATTGCTAAATATGCTTAAGGGCTGATTAGAATGAACCTAATTGATAAACTAAATAGCTACTACAAGGACCTCGCTCAGAAACAATTTTTTAATCCTTGTTTTCTTTCATTTTATTCACGGTTATCCAACTAGTGCCTCAAGTTAACCATTCAGTGAACCTGCTAACTAAAGGAGAAGTGAACATATCACTATATGAACTAAACCGACAGGAGTTGGTAAGCATACTTGCTACTTTTTTCAGGTTATCCGTCAATATGGAAACAGAGGAAGGTAGCTGCACTGTAATGCATTTCTATGCCAGAAAGTCTCTGAGTGAAAAGTTTGAACCAGATGCTTTACAAGACAAAATGGAACAGTGTTTGGTGCCACTACTAGAAACTCTGAAACCATGACCAGCCAAAAGGTCGAAGACACGTGCCAGTGACAAGGATTATAAAGAGGCTGTGCCCATCTCGCTTTTGCTAATAATAATGGAAAGAATTGAAAAGATGCAAGAAGAATCTCTCAAACGGCTGCAGTCACTTGAGGCAAAGGTTAAAGATAAGACAAATTCCATTAAAAGTGTCACTGACGTCCCTGATTCTATGGGGAAACAGGTAGAAGATGTGACAAATCAAGTCATCGCCTTACAAAGTAAAGTCCACATCTTAGAAACAGAGAACAGTGTCCTCAGAAACAATGCAGTGACCTGGATGCCTATAAAAGAAGATGGAATCTATGAGTGTCTGGCATTCCGGAGCAAGCAGGTGAGAAAGTGAAGAATATCATTGTTGACATTTTCAAACACGTCTCCCTGGACATTGTGAACCAGCTGGCTTACTCAGTGGACACTGCTCACAGATCAGGTCCCTGCTCTGCAGAGGTGCGCTCCAGCCGTTGCATCATAGTTCAATTCCTGTCACGAGCACACAGGGACATTGGCAGTGGCATTTCCAAAACCCAAGGGCTGTCTTGAGATCACTGAAATATGCACAACTCACAGCAAACCCAAGGAAGTGTGCAATTTGGTGGGTGGAAGTACAGTATCTGGGCTTTCACTTGGGTCATGGGCAGGTGCGTCCCTAAATTGATAAGAATGCAGTGGTTGTGGCCTGCTCAAGACCAAAAAAGGGGTGAGGCAGTTCCTGGGGCTGGCTGGCTATTACAGGAGGTTTTTCTTAATTTTTTGGACTTTACCAGCCTGCTGACTGAGCTCACTAAAAAGGGAGCACTAGCGCTTATCTAGTGAACAGAGCAACTATGCAACGGAGGACGGATCAATGCAAACAGGCTTTTTCACAGATTGAAATATTGTTTCTCCAAGACCCTCGGTGTAAACATAAATACACAAACAAAACAAGCATTGATCTTAAAAAAAGCACACACATACAATACCACACAAGCAGAAATAGTGCAAATTGTATTAGTGCAAATGGTAATAGTAACAGTGCAAAATGGCTAAGGATATGGGAGTATCTGCAATATGCAAATCATGATCCATTTACAGGATGAGTAGTGAGCAGATGTTGAGGTGAGGAAGTGTCATAAAGTGACAAGTGCTTTATTACTTGACAATACTACAGATGAATTGGAGTAACAGACTGAGTTATTTGGAGATAGGGGAGAGAGAGAGAATTCAGCATCCCAACAGCATGGTATATAAAGCTGTTCGCCAGTCTGGTGGAGCTAGCTTGGAGGCTCTGGTACCTTTTTCCAGAAGGCAGAGGACTGAAGAAGGTGTGTGAAGGGTTAGTAGGTCGATGTTTTGGTTGTACATGGCTGCCTGCATCACTGTCCCAGTCTGTAATGTCAAAACAGTTCTGAAGTGCAGAAGTAGCACCTCTGGCTGCACACATATCTCTTTCAGAACTGATTTGGTCACTTTCACCCTTGGCCTGTATGCTGGCTTTAGCATAACTGTGATGTGGTCAGAGAGTCTGAGGTGGGGGACGGGGGCAGCCTTGTATGCTCCTTTGTTGTTAGTGAAAACAAGGTCCAGTGTATTATTTCCTCTTGTCGGGAAATCAACATGTTTGTGTAGCTTGGGTAAAACAGACTTTGGATTGGCAGAGTTAAAATCCCCAGCAAGAATAAGAAATCTATCTGGGCGGGCTGGCTCTTGCTCACGGATAGCTTGGTACAGTTCACTTAGTGCTGCCTCTCTGTTGCTGTTATTAGTGCTGGGTGGAATGTATACAGTTACTAACAAAATAGCTGTAAATTCCATCAGCAGGTAAAAAGTTCAGCACTTCATGATCATAAACTCCACCAGAGCTGAACAGTGTTTAGAAACCACTATCATATCCCGACACCGAGCATTGCTTGGTCTTGCCTCCCACTCCCCAGGCTCCGTCAGCTATGTGGCACATTAGCCAGTCTAGCTGTATGGCGGAGTCCGGGATGATGTTATTTAGCCATGTTTCTGTGAAAATACAAACACATTTTCTCGTGTTGCACTGGGTGGCTCTCAGAAGGTGTACATGGTCCATCTTATTGTCTATGGAATGAACATTGGCGAATATGATGGATGGTACTGCCGGTCTATTTGGATGAGCCGCTAGCCTCGCCTGTGTCCCTCTGCACTTTCCCCTTTCCTGCTTCCTCTCACAATGCCTGCAGTGCCCCCTCTCCTGATAGGAAACAGTACTTGAAGTCAGTGATGTTGTGTTCTGGCAGAGTTGGCTGAGGCTCTAGAGTTTTTGTTCTTGTGTTGTTTGTCAAGCTGTGTTCACTTGTTCTGCCAATATTCACCAGAAACTGGCGACTGTACTTGTGTCTTAACGTATACAGACATGTAGACATAGATGAAGAAACATTTCAAAACACCATGTTATTGGGTTTGCGAGGGGCTGCTGCATCCATACATGCCGCCATCTTGAAACCATCTAATAACCATTAGATAAACCAACTTTTTTTTTTGAGTGTGTTGCAGGCATCAAATTCTGAGTTTGTTTATATTTACAAAATACAATTAAGTTGGTCAGTAAAATTATTGAAAATCTCTTCTTTGTCCTTTTGTCAGTTAAATAAAGGTTCACGTGAATTAACACATCACAGATATTTGTTTTATTTGCTTTTTGGAAAATATCTCAACTTTTCTGGAAATGGGGTTAGTATTAGTCCATATGGAGATTATAACTAGGGGGCGTGTCACTCTGTGTAATCATCTGACAAGGCTGTTCCTGATTCGCTGAGTGAATCTACAGTGCTGGGCTCATTCAGTTTGCTCAAAGCCTCATTTTATATCATTGTTTATTTTTCTTTTCTTCTCCTTTATGATGGTGCTGTTGTACTTGGCTTCACAAAAGTCCAAAATAGTAATCTTTAAAACATGTGTTAACCAAAATAAGACAATGTAGAAGCCAAAAAATGAAATATTATACTGATTTTTTTTCTTTGAAAGACAGGAGGGCTTAGTCCTGCTAGCCCACAAGCTGCCCCTGGTGATTATACAGTTGAAGATTAATGGGGAAAAAAATCTCATCTTTCTCTAAATCTTCAACTGTCCAGTTTCAGTGAGTCTATTGCCATTGTATCCTCAGATTCCGGTTCTTGGCTGACAGGATTGGAACTTGATGTGGTTTTCTGCTGTTGTAGCTCATCCAACTTAATGTTCGATGTGTTGTGCATTTTGAGATGGTTTTCTGCTCACCATGATTGTAAAATTTGGTTATTTGAATTGTCAGAGTGTAACACTTTGGCAGCTTGTGTAATTTCTAACAGCTGGAATACAGATATCACATTTCTGTATATTGTATATATCAGATACTCACTGTGAATGTCTGAAATTCCTCGTGGTGTTTGCTATTCAGTGGGGCATAGTGGTGTTTTCTCTGTTTCAGATTAGGTCAGGAAAAAGTGCAGACATTCTCTTTTCATTTAATGTTTTGGTTTATGATTGTGCTGTTACTCACCTGAAAGCTTTTAGCATCAGCAGCTTGTTTCATTTTCCAATATATAACCAGAAAAAAAAAATATATCTGGTGTTTGTTCTAATTAATGTCTATTATCTCATCTCATTATCTCTAGCCGCTTTATCCTGTTCTACAGGGTCGCAGGCAAGCTGGAGCCTATCCCAGCTGACTACGGGCGAAAGGCGGGGTACACCCTGGACAAGTGGCCAGGTCATCACAGGGCTGACACATAGACACAGACAACCATTCACACCTACAGTCAATTTAGAGTCACCAGTTAACCTAACCTGCATGTCTTTGGATTGTGGGGGAAACCGGAGCAAACCCACACGGACACGGGGAGAACATGCAAACTCCGCACAGAAAGGCCCTTGCCAGCCCCGGAGCTCGAACCCAGGACCTTCTTGCTGTGAGGCAACAGCGCTAACCACTACACCACCGTGCCGCCTAATGTCTATTATGACCCTGTAAATATTGTTGAAATCATGTACGTTGTTTGACATGTCACCTGATATCAACAGTAAATATGCTCTGAGTAACGTAAAAACCCTGCCCCAATATGGTGGTGTGACTAACTGCCTCCTAAAGACATTTTACAGGGCCATGATACGTCATTAATTCTCTGTAGATACTGAAATACTGCATGAATGGAGGTAGATATAAGATGTCTGCATAACTCTAAATAATTTACATTTAAGTCAGGTAATGTGGTTTCTTCACTGCTGTGGATTTTCATGCAGTGTTGGTTGTCCCCGTCTCTTTGTTTCTGTTTCCTTTGCAGCTGTGTGTAATCAAACCCAACCTCCTTGTGTGGAGGCCGCTGTGGTTTTATTTTACACAAGTCTCTGAAAGTGCTTCGAACATCCTTTACCAGATTTTAGTGTAACATAGATACAGTACATCCAATGAGATTTGGGCTCAAAAATATATTAAACAGACCTCCAAGAGACACACATAAAGAACACATTAAATCTCATAATGTATCTGAAGACTCAAACTGACATTGTCTTGCAAAAGTATTCATCTGCCTTCGTATTTGTCCTGTTTTGTCGCATTACAAGCTGGAATTAAAATGGATTTTGGGGGGTTAGTACCATTTGATTTACACAACATGCCTCCCACTTTAAAGGTGAAAATTGTTGTTTTATTGTGACACAAACAATAATTAAGATGAAAAAAAACAAACATCTAGAGGAGAGGCACATGATCTGCTTTGGTTTCTATGTTAGATTGATAAATGACGTGATAATATTTAGAATTGTGATATTTAAATGACAATGGTTTTCACCCACCACATTTATCAATGTCCAATCATTCTTACACTGTGATTGGCAAGATGCAAACGTTTCATGAATCACATGTGAACCCTGTCATATGATGATTTCTGCATGTTGATCTGTGCTGGTTTCTACGTTAGATTGATAAATGAAATGCATGACGTCATCTTTGTTAGTATAGTGGACAGTATCTCTGCTTGTCATGTGGAAGACCGGCGTTTGATTCCCTGATGAGGAGGCTTTAAAAATTTATTAATGTGGGCATTTCTAGTTATTAACCCCACAGTTCAAAGACATGCATTTCGGGCAACATGGGCTGGTCTCGGGCTGAAGTGCCCTGGAGCAACGTACTGAAAGGAGATACGCAGAACCATGGCCTTGCTTTTAAATGCCTTGAGACCTCAAGTATGGCATAGGAATAGTTCCTACTCATCACCTAGTGGCCAGTGTTAGTAATTACCGGTCATACACACTGCCTAGTGGCCAGTGTTAGTAATTACCGGTCATACACACCGCCTAGTGGTCAGTGTTAGTAATTACCGATCATACACACCGCCTAGTGGCCAGGGTTAGTAATTACCAGTCATACACACCGCCTAGTGGCCAGTGTTAGTAATTATCAGTCAATGACTGATAATTACTAAGGCCGAATCCCATTTCACCCCTTGGACCAACCCCTTGGCCCTTCCCCTCCATTTTGCGCGTTCACGAGAAGGGGTAGGGGTATCCCAATCCCAGTTAACGCGGAGGGGTAGGGGAAGGGGTAGGGCTTCTGTACCCCTCCAAACGGAGATTTTCCTGGAGCTGACTCCGAACGAAGGGGTTTGAGTGATTTCCCACAATGCCATGCGGATTTCAGCGAGATTTCATGCGGATTTCAGAAAGATGGCGGTTCCCGCGGCGAAAGATTGTCATAAATGTATTTTCTCCATTATTTACGTGTTTTAAGTTGTTATCCAGAGGAAACACGCCGCTTGATTCGCTTTCGAGCTGAGAATGAGCAGCGATTTCTGAAATCCAAGCTGCTGCTAAAAAGCTTTGGGAGTGAGTATTGTTTTCGGTTGCTTGACTGCGTACGTTTTGTTCTGTTATTCTCCCTTTTATTGTTTACATGAGTGTTCTGACACCTCATTCTGTCGGATGTGGTGCACGAAGCGCCAAAGATATCCCATTCAGTGGTGTTAGTTAACAAATCACACCCTGCCAGCAGAGATTTCTGGTTCTGCCTCTGGCTCTGACTGTAGCGGCTGGTCGCAGCCAATGACGCATTTGGTTGCGTTTTGCTAACGTAAACGCTGACGGAGGTACGCGATGACGTATGCGATCGTTGAAGGGCTATCCCAATACGTAAGGGTTGAATTTCAAGCCCTATCCCTTGTAGCTCAGTTTCAAGGGGAAGGGCCAAGGGGAAGGGGGAGGGGTAGGGGTAGAAATTAGAATTGGGATTGGGCCTAACACTGGCCACTGACAGTCATACACACTGCCTCGTGGCTAGTGTTAGTAATTACCAGTCATACACACCGCCTAGTGGCCAGTGTTAGTAATTACCAGTCATACACTCCGCCGAGTCTATGTGTCAGCCCTGTGATGACCTGGTGACTTGTCCAGGGTGTACCCCGCCTTTCGCCCGTAGTCAGCTGGGATAGGCTCCAGCTTGCCTGCGACCCTGTAGAAGGATAAAGCGGCTAGAGATAATGAGATGAGACACACCACCTAGTGGCCAGTGTTAGTAATTACCAGTCATACACACCGCCTAGTGGCCAGTGTTAGTAATTACCAGTCATACACACCGCCTAGTGGCCAGTGTTAGTAATTACCAGTCATACACACCGCCTAGTGGCCAGTGTTAGTAATTACCAGTCATACACACCCCCTAGTGGTCAGTGTTAGTAATTACCAGTCATACACACCGCCTAGTGGCCAGTGTTAGTAATTACCAGTCATACACACCGCCTAGTGGCCAGTGTTAGTAATTACCAGTCATACACACCATGTAGTGGTCAGTGTTAGTAATTACCAGTCATACACACCGCCTAGTGGTCAGTGTTAGTAATTACCAGTCATACACTCCGCTGAGTCTATGTGTCAGCCCTGTGATGACCTGGTGACTTGTCCAGGGTGTACCCCGCCTTTCGCCCGTAGTCAGCTGGGATAGGCTCCAGCTTGCCTGCGACCCTGTAGAAGGATAAAGCGCCTAGAGATAATGAGATGAGATGAGATGAGATAATGAGATGAGACACACCGCCTAGTGGCCAGTGTTAGTAATTACCAGTCACACACACCGCCTAGTGGTCAGTGTTAGTAATTACCAGTCATACACACCACCTAGTGGCCAGTGTTAGTAATTACCAGTCATACACACCGCCTAGTGGCCAGTGTTAGTAATTACCAGTCATACACACCGCCTAGTGGTCAGTGTTAGTAATTACCAGTCATACACTCCGCCGAGTCTATGTGTCAGCCCTGTGATGACCTGGTGACTTGTCCAGGGTGTACCCCGCCTTTCGCCCATAGTCAGCTGGGATAGGCTCCAGCTTGCCTGCGACCCTGTATAACAGGATAAAGCGGCTAGCGATAATGAGATGAGATGAGATGAGATGAGATGAGATGAGACACTCTGCCGAGTGGTCAGTGTTAGTAATTACCAGTCATACACACCGCCTAGTGGCCAGTGTTCACGGAGCTCTTGCACCTGCACAAGCGGAGCCCCATAGGCATAGAGTTAGGGGTGGTTGTTATTTTAAGAATTTTGACTTTTCCATGTTTTACCCCCCTAGAAATATGGAGATGATCCATCTATGTGGGAAAATGTCAAATTTTATTAAATTGAACCTTGTTAACCCCCCTGTACATACTGGTACCCTCTAAAAGTTTCCATTCTTACAATATGGCAAAATACATTACAGTGCTGTTTGATATTAGAATGCTGCTTTTTTTTAATGTGTTTTAAAGTTATTGATGAATGCGAACCTCTTCAGGTATGCCACTAGGTACGACTACAACATTTTCAGTGCAGATGATCATTATTTTAAGGTAATAAGCTTGGTGGTAAGTAACCTTACATTCAAGTAAATTAAACATATTGTAATTCTGCTCTTTTTC
The DNA here is from genome assembly GCF_027579695.1 of Neoarius graeffei. Classification (NCBI taxonomy): domain Eukaryota; kingdom Metazoa; phylum Chordata; class Actinopteri; order Siluriformes; family Ariidae; genus Neoarius; species Neoarius graeffei. The sequence continues at coordinate 27,860,173 of NC_083569.1, read as the reverse complement.
AGCAAGTTTTAAAGTTATTGATGAATGTCACACTCTTCAGTAATACCTCAAATATGAGCTATTTTTAAGCACAGAGGATCATTACTTAAGGTTACTAATTTAGTTTTAAGAAGCAGTATGCACAAATGATTCATATCTGAATTACATCTCCCAATGTATAAATAGTCATTATTTGTATTCTTGCAGGTAAATAATGGTTTCTGTCGCAACAAGGTCAAAAGCTAAGAAGATACTAGGTGTAGTAGAGTACATAGAGCAGGCTGAGTTCCCTTCTGGGATGCTTCCAACAAGGAAAGACATCATTCAGAATATGCTCTATCTGCTGTGGCTGAAGCGTGCTGGTCAAGCACAGAGATCCAGGGATGCTGCTGCTCAGTTGCTGTCAGAACTTGTTCAAGAGCACTGGTTATTTTGTAACTTATACACCATCCACACCAGACATAAAGAAGCATATCTTGAAACTTTATGGAGAATTTGTTACTCTGATTCAAACCTGTAAACAGAGACAAAATGAGGGTTTCTAACAACTCTTTTTGTGAGAAATACCGGTAAATGTTATTACTGTGAGTTTTGATGTTATATTTAAGAGTTATTTCCGTTAAGGAATGCTTATATTAGTGAAAAAGGCAGTTTTTGACTATTTGGAGGGGTTATTAACTTCAGAGGGTATGTACAGGGGGGATAGCATTTTTCAGTTGGCCAAATATTGGTATTTCCATACTTAGATAGATCATCTCCATATTTTGGAGGGGGTAGAAAAAAATTTTTGGTCTAACTCCCCTCAATAGAGTGTGGATACATAAAGAGACCCATTGATTTGTTTTCTGATTTCTTGCCATGATGCATTTCATTGTACCTCTTACCTTTAACTGACAAGCATAATTTTATCATTTAAATAAGTGTATGCTTATTTACATATATGATTTTCTTTCAGCTCACCAGCAAAGTTACTTTCTCTTTTGGATGAAACGAAGCCCAAAGATTCCAGCCTGCAGAAATTGTCTAAAAATACAGCCAGATGGACGATCACTGGAGTTCATTCTGTCTCAACATAGTGTATTACGTGCATTATTCATTTTGATAACCATGTAATAAGGACCTGAGACCTTCGTGCAAAACGTGCACACTTCTAAAAAAAAAAAGTTAATCTTTTAGGAACAAACTATAACTCTAGAAAACTCTTTAATGGTCTTTCTAGTTTCATAACACAATTTCTTAATATTAGTATGTTGATAATACCGATGCTGAGTGTTTTAAATATTTCCTCAATTTCACTTTTTTTTTGAACAAAACCTCGATCATCTTTTCAAAGTCAAAGCTCGAATCCCCGGAGCTCCATGCGGTGCATTCGGACGAGGAGTCTGTTGCTGGGAGGTTCTAATGCCACTGGAGTTTTACTGTATCCCAGGGTTTCGTACCAGGCAGCGGATTCATTGTATTATATTTAGTTTTCAATATGATATTTTTCCAATATGATTTTTTTGTATTCTTGTCTCAGCAATGGTGAAATCGAATTTGTAAATAAAATCACTGCCCTGACTCTACTCATCAGGCCAGAGCTATTCTCCTGCTGTGTATGTTTTGAACAACAAAAAGGTAAAGAAATAAAACAAGAGAGGCTGGCTATGATATAAGAAAATTCTACAATCCAGAAACAGATGGGCTCGTTGCTCTCTGGAACCATGCCTGAGTTTCCGTTGTTTGTTTATTTTCAAGTGAGCGACTGCCCAGAAGCAGACTTTTGTTCTGGGGGAGTGTGTTCTGACTCCCATTTGCATGAATACCAGGTGGTAAGCTTCAAGGGTTTTGCCCCTAAAACAACCCAATCTCATCACATGGAGTCCCTGGCATGCTTCTCACACTTTTGGGGCATGCCTCAGGAAGCATTTGTTGCTTCATTGTTCATTGACAGCAGTTGGGTGGAAGGTGGTGAAAAGTGCCTTTTCAGGACAGCAGCTTGCTTTTCACCAGCAGCTTTAAGAATACAAGCAGGTAAGCATCATATTTTCAGTTTGTAAAAGCTGTCTAAGCTGACTTTGCACACGAGCGAGAGTTAGAATTTCATAGTGGATGGTGGGAATATGACAAACTGTTGAAAAATGTGAGTTGGAGATTCTGAGGTCAGTCGGCAATTCAAGAAATAAAGCCAAGCAAACTGAAAGGAATCCGTGAAAGCTCACCTTCGGAGCTCATCAGAGGAGCATATCAGCAGAAAAGTATTGTGCAGTTAGTTGATTTGGTCATTGCCAAGGTTGTGGGTTTAATCCAAATAGTGGCTGTTTTCACAGATGTGCTGCTTTGAATGTGGCGAAAGAAATTTGATCTTGACGTGGCTGAAAGTGCAGATGATTCGGCTGGTTTGCAAGATGACAAGAATGTTTTTCTCTGTAAAATGCAAGTAAGGTGGCAGCTTTGGAGAATGTGGGCATCAGTCACACCACCTCTTACATGCTAAGCAAGCACTCTACCACTTGAGGTAATTCCTCTGCTGTGCTTGAGGGTTTGTCCAACTAACTACCGCAAGCCCCCCAAACTGCCCTTCCTGGCCTGCTCATTGCTCTCTGGAACCATGCCTGAGTTTCTGTTGGTTGGTTGTTTATTTTCAAGTGAGCGACTGCCCAGAAGCGGACTAAGGAGCAGTGTTCGGCTAGCGGTATCCAGCGGGGATGCGTTCTTCAATCTCCGTCCTGAGGTCTGTTAAGTCCTGCTTACTAATGTTCGGGATGGTGTACTGATACCACGTTGAAATGCAGTTTTGCATCTTAAGGTGCTGAAACGGATGCCTTGATGTTTCCCTACGTAATTTAGCATGCTTACGAGTAAGTTTGAGATTCCCTTTGCCATACGATGGGTGAAAACTGGTCATTGCAGTCCATTCTAGGGTTTCATTTTACAAGACTGGCTTTATTTAGCAGCGCTGCCCACAGACGGTCGTACATCCAGTGAATCAACTAGGCTAGGCCGTAGGCTCGTTCACGTCCAACCTGAGGATTTTGCCTCCCTGAAGCGTATGTGTTTTGAAACAAAGTGCACCGAAGCATCTCCTGATAATTTGTCCACGCTGTCCCGAGGCCCCGTGTGCAGTCGTGGCCACCTGGTGAAAGCGATGTCCTCGACGTCCACTCGACGTCTCCCACGCTGCTTTGAGTATGCTGCTGACGCCATCTGAAATTGGGTTTGTTGAAAGGCAGCCGGAGCCTTGTTCCGTGGCGGCTTTTACCCGAGCTTGTCTGGCAAAAGAGGGAGCGGTTCCAAGTCCAGGTATCTGTCCTAAACGGAAAGGGCTTCTCTCCCGGACGGGTCGAGTCAAAGCACTGTCGTAAAACGTTTGCCAGAAAGCCCGTGTTTTCTGCAAACTTGTAAAAGCACTGGCCAGAGTATTGCAATAGTGAGCCAAGCGCATGGCCCACGCGTGAGAGCGGCATGAGACCTCAGCATGTTCCACGCCGGATTCCCACTAGGCGTGGCAAGTCAGGGTGGCCGAGCGGTCTAAGGCGCTGCGTTCAAGTTGCAGTCTCCTCTGGAGGCGTGGGTTCGAATCCCACTTCTGACATTTGCTACAGGGGGTTGTTGATGGGCCTTGTGGCCCGTGCTTGGTGTGAAAACGGAGGCTTTGGCTGGTGTGCCTTTGCAAAAGAAAAAAAGTGCTCAAAGCAATTTTTTGTCGCACTTGAATTGCAGTGCCTCCAGTAGTCGTGGCCGAGTGGCGAAGGCGACGGACTTGAAATCCGTTGGGGTCTCCCGGCCAGGTTCGAATCCTGCTGGCGACGTGCGGTGTGAAATTTGGGGCCCTGTCGAGTGCTGCCCGTGTCGGTCCGACTGGCAGTGGATGGGTTTCGCCAGGGCCCCTGTGCTCTCGGCCTGAAGCGGGACGGCGGTCCTCTTTTGACCAACAAATATAGGCATTTGAGCAGTGACCCAAGTGCATTGCCAAGTCACGTGGCCGGCTCAAGACCTGGGTGTGGTCAACGATGCGTCTCGCTTTGGTGTCTGGCCGAGCGGACTAGGACCAGTGTTCGGCTAGCGGTATCCAGTGGAGAAGCGTTCTTCTATCTTGATCCTGAGGTCTGTTAAGTCCTGCCTACTAATGTTCGGGATGGTGTACTGATACCACGTTGAAATCCAGTTTTGCACCTTAAGGTACTGAAACGGATGCCTGGATGTTTCCCTACGCAATTTAGCATGCTTACGAGTAAGTTTGAGATTCTGTTTGCCATACGATGGGTGAATACTGGTCATTGCAGTCCATTCCAGGGTTTCATTTTCCAACCCAGGCTTTATTTAGCAGCCCTGCCCACAGACGGTTGTACATCCAGTGAATCAACGAGGCTAGGCCGTAGGCTCGTTCACGTCCAACCTGAGGATTTTGCCTCCCTGAAGCGTATGCGTTTTGAAACGAAGTGCACCGAAGCATCTCCTGATAATTTGTCCACGCTGTCCCGAGGCCCCGTGTGCAGTCGTGGCCACCTGGTTAAAGCGATGTCCTCGACGTCCACTCGACGTCTCCCACGCTGCTTTGAGTATGCTGCTGACGCCATCTGAAATTGGGTTTGTTGAAAGGCAGCCGGAGCCTTGTTCCGTGGCGGCTTTTACCCGAGCTTGTCTGGCAAAAGACGGAGCGGGTCCAAATGCAGGAATCTGCCCGAAACGGAAAGGCCTTCTCTCCCGGACGGGTCGAGTCAAAGCACTGTCTTAAAAAGTGTGCAGAGGTTGCTTGGAAAAGCACTGCCCAGAGTATTGCAATAGTTGGCCTGTCAAGAAAGAAAGAAAGAAAGAGTACCTCGCTGCACTTTGCCAGTCCCACTCAGGTTCGCTTGCCTGTAAAAGAACGACTACCTCAGTGCACTTGGCCTGTCCCACTCACACTCGGATGCCTGTAAAAGAAAGAAAGAAAGAAAGAGAGTACCTGGCTGCACTTTGCCTGTCCCACTCACGTTCACTTGCCTGTAAAAGAAAGAAAGAGTACCTCGTTGCACTTTGGCAGTCCCACTCAGGTTCGCTTGCCTGTAAAAGAAAGACTACCTCGGTGCACTTGGCCTGTCCCACTCACGTTCGGATGCCTGTAAAAGAAAGAAAGAAAGAAAGAAAGAGTGAGTACCTGGCTGCACTTTGCCTGTCCCACTCACGTTCGCTTGCCTGTAAAAGAAAGAATGAGTACCTGGCTGCACTTTGCCTGTCCCACTCAGGTTCGCTTGCCTGTAAAAGAAAGACTACCTCGGTGCACTTGGCCTGTCCCACTCACGTTCGGATGCCTGTAAAAGAAAGAAAGAAAGAGTGAGTACCTGGCTGCACTTTGCCTGTCCCACTCACGTTCGCTTGCCTGTAAAAGAAAGAAAGAGTACCTCGCTGGACTTGGCCAGTCCCACTCAGGTTCGCTTGCCTGTAAAAGAAAGACTACCTCGGTGCACTTGGCCTGTCCCAGTCACGTTCGGTTGCCTGTAAAAGAAAGAAAGAAAGAAAGAAAGAAAGAGTGAGTACCTGGCTGCACTTTGCCTGTCCCACTCACGTTCGCTTGCCTGTAAAAGAAAGACTACCTCGGTGCACTTGGCCTGTCCCACTCACGTTCGGATGCCTGTAAAAGAAAGAAAGAAAGAAAGAAAGAAAGAGTGAGTACCTGGCTGCACTTTGCCTGTCCCACTCACGTTCGCTTGCCTGTAAAAGAAAGAAAGAGTACCTCGCTGCACTTTGCCAGTCCCACTCAGGTTCGCTTGCCTGTAAAAGAAAGACTACCTCGGTGCACTTGGCCCGTCCCAGTCATGTTCGGTTGCCTGTAAAAAAAAAAAAAAAAGAAAGAAAGAAAGAAAGAAAGAAAGAGTGAGTACCTGGCTGCACTTTGCCTGTCCCACTCACGTTCGCTTGCCTGTAAAAGAAAGAAAGAGTACCTCGCTGCACTTTGCCAGTCCCACTCAGGTTCGCTTGCCTGTAAAAGAAAGACTACCTCGGTGCACTTGGCCCGTCCCAGTCATGTTCGGTTGCCTGTAAAAAAAAAAAAAAAGAAAGAAAGAAAGAGTGAGTACCTGGCTGCACTTTGCCTGTCCCACTCACGTTCGCTTGCCTGTAAAAGAAAGAAAGAGTACCTCGCTGCACTTTGCCAGTCCCACTCAGGTTCGCTTGCCTGTAAAAGAAAGACTACCTCGGTGCACTTGGCCCGTCCCAGTCATGTTCGGTTGCCTGTAAAAAAAAAAAAAAAGAAAGAAAGAAAGAAAGAGTGAGTACCTGGCTGCACTTTGCCTATCCCACTCACGTTCGCTTGCCTGTAAAAGAAAGAAAGAGTACCTCGCTGCAATTTGCGAGTCCCACTCAGGTTCGCTTGCCTGTAAAAGAAAGACTACCTCGGTGCACTTGGCCTTTCCCACTCACGTTCGGTTGCCTGTAAAAAGAAAGAAAGAAAGAAAGAAAGAAAGAAAGAATGAGTACCTGGCTGCACTTTGCCTGTCCCACTCACGTTCGCTCGCCTGTAAAAGAAAGAAAGAGTACCTCGCTGCACTTTGCCAGTCCCACTCAGGTTCGCTTGCCTGTAAAAGAAAGACTACCTCGGTGCACTTGGCCTGTCCCACTCACTTTCGGTTGCCTGTAAAATAAATAAATAAATAAAGAGAGTGAGTACCTGGCTGCACTTTGCCTGTCCCACTCACGTTCGCTTGCCTGTAAAAGAAAGAAAGAGTACCTCGCTGCACTTTGCCAGTCCCACTCAGGTTCGCTTGCCTGTAAAAGAACGACTACCTCAGTGCACTTGGCCTGTCCCACTCACACTCGGATGCCTGTAAAAGAAAGAAAGAAAGAAAGAAAGAAGAGTGAGTACCTGGCTGCACTTTGCCAGTCCCACTCACGTTCGGTTGCCTGTAAAAGAAAGAAAGAAAGAAAGAAAGAAAGAAAGAGAGTGAGTACCTGGCTGTACTTTGCCTGTCCCACTCACCTTCACTTGCCTGTAAAAGAAAGAAAGAGTACCTCGCTGCACTTTGCCTGTCCCACTCACGTTCACTTGCCTGTAAAAGAAAGAAAGAGTACCTCGTTGCACTTTGGCAGTCCCACTCAGGTTCGCTTGCCTGTAAAAGAAAGACTACCTCGGTGCACTTGGCCTGTCCCACTCACGTTCGGATGCCTGTAAAAGAAAGAAAGAAAGAAAGAAAGAAAAAGAAAGAGTGAGTACCTGGCTGCACTTTGCCTGTCCCACTCACGTTCGCTTGCCTGTAAAAGAAAGACTACCTCAGTGCACTTGGCCTGTCCCACTCACGATCGGATGCCTGTAAAAGAAAGAAAGAAAGAAAGAAAGAAAGAATGAATGAGTACCTGGCTGCACTTTGCCTGTCCCACTCAGGTTCGCTTGCCTGTAAAAGAAAGACTACCTCGGTGCACTTGGCCTGTCCCACTGACGTTCGGATGCCTGTAAAAGAAAGAAAGAGTACCTCGCTGCACTTTGCCAGTCCCACTCAGGTTCGCTTGCCTGTAAAAGAAAGACTACCTCGGTGCACTTGGCCTGTCCCACTCACGTTCGGTTGCCTGTAAAAGAAAGAAAGAGTACCTCGCTGCACTTTGCCAGTCCCACTCAGGTTCGCTTGCCTGTAAAAGAAAGACTACCTCGGTGCACTTGGCCTGTCCCACTCACGTTCGGTTGCCTGTAAAAGAAAGAAAGAAAAAAAGAAAGAAAGAAAGAGTGAGTACCTGGCTGCACTTTGCCTGTCCCAGTCACGTTCACTTGCCTGTAAAAGAAAGAAAGAGTACATCGTTGCACTTTGGCAGTCCCACTCAGGTTCGCTTGCCTGTAAAAGAAAGACTACCTCGGTGCACTTGGCCTGTCCCACTCACGTTCGGTTGCCTGTAAAAGAAAGAAAGAAAGAAAGAAAGAAAGAAAGAGTGAGTACCTGGCTGCACTTTGCCTGTCCCACTCACCTTCACTTGCCTGTAAAAGAAAGAAAGAGTACCTCGCTGCACTTGGCCAGTCCCACTCAGGTTCGCTTCCCTGTAAAAGAAAGACAACCTCGGTGCACTTGGCCTGTCCCACTCACGTTCGGTTGCCTGTAAAAGAAAGAAAGAAAGAAAGAAAGAAAGAAAGAAAGAGTGAGTACCTGGCTGCACTTTGCCTGTCCCACTCAGGTTCGCTTGCCTGTAAAAGAAAGACTACCTCGGTGTACTTGGCCTGTCCCACTCACGTTCGGATGCCTGTAAAAGAAAGAAAGAGTACCTCGCTGCACTTTGCCAGTCCCACTCAGGTTCGCTTGCCTGTAAAAGAAAGACTACCTCGGTGCACTTGGCCTGTCCCACTCACGTTCGGTTGCCTGTAAAAGAAAGAAAGAGTACCTCGCTGCACTTTGCCAGTCCCACTCAGGTTCGCTTGCCTGTAAGAGAAAGACTACCTCGGTGCACTTGGCCTGTCCCACTCACGTTCGGTTGCCTGTAAAAGAAAGAAAGAAAAAAAGAAAGAAAGAAAGAGTGAGTACCTGGCTGCACTTTGCCTGTCCCAGTCACGTTCACTTGCCTGTAAAAGAAAGAAAGAGTACCTCGTTGCACTTTGGCAGTCCCACTCAGGTTCGCTTGCCTGTAAAAGAAAGACTACCTCGGTGCACTTGGCCTGTCCCACTCACGTTCGGTTGCCTGTAAAAGAAGGAAAGAAAAAAAGAAAGAAAGAAAGAAAGAAAGAGTGAGTACCTGGCTGCACTTTGCCTGTCCCACTCACGTTCGCTTGCCTGTAAAAGAAAGAAAGAGTACCTCGTTGCACTTTGGCAGTCCCACTCAGGTTCGCTTGCCTGTAAAAGAAAGACTACCTCGGTGCACTTGGCCTGTCCCACTCACGTTCGGATGCCTGTAAAAGAAAGAAAGAAAGAGTGAGTACCTGGCTGCACTTTGCCTGTCCCACTCAGGTTCGCTTGCCTGTAAAAGAAAGACTACCTCGGTGCACTTGGCCTTTCCCACTCACGTTCGGTTGCCTGTAAAAGAAAGAAAGAAAGAAAGAAAGAAAGAAAGAAAGAGAGTACCTGGCTGCACTTTGCCTGTCCCACTCACGTTCGCTTGCTTGTAAAAGAAAGAAAGAGTACCTCGTTGCACTTTGGCAGTCCCACTCAGGTTCGCTGGCCTGTAAAAGAAAGACTACCTCGGTGCACTTGGCCTGTCCCACTCACGTTCGGTTGCCTGTAAAAGAAAGAAAGAAAGAAAGAAAGAAAGAAAGAAAGAAAGAGTACCTGGCTGCACTTTGCCTGTCCCACTCACGTTCGCTTGCTTGTAAAAGAAAGAAAGAGTACCTCGTTGCACTTTGGCAGTCCCACTCAGGTTCGCTGGCCTGTAAAAGAAAGACTACCTCGGTGCACTTGGCCTGTCCCACTCACTTTCGGTTGCCTGTAAAAGAAAGAAAGAAAGAAAGAGTGAGTACCTGGCTGCACTTTGCCTGTCCCACTCATGTTCGCTTGCCTGTAAAAGAAAGAAAGAGTACCTCGTTGCACTTTGGCAGTCCCACTCAGGTTCGCTGGCCTGTAAAAGAAAGACTACCTCGGTGCACTTGGCCTGTCCCACTCACGTTCGGTTGCCTGTAAAAGAAAGAAAGAAAGAAAGAAAGAAAGAAAGAAAGAAAGAGTGAGTACCTGGCTGCACTTTGCCTGTCCCACTCACGTTCGGATGCCTGTAAAAAAAAGAAAGAAAGAAAGAAAGAAAGAAAGAGTGAGTACCTGGCTGCACTTTGCCTGTCCCACTCACGTTCGCTTGCCTGTAAAAGAAAGAAAGAGTACCTCGCTGCACTTTGCCAGTCCCACTCAGGTTCGCTTGCCTGTAAAAGAAAGACTACCTCGGTGCACTTGGCCTGTCCCACTCACGTTCGGATGCCGGTAAAAGAAAGAAAGAAAGAGTGAGTACCTGGCTGCACTTTGCCTGTCCCACTCACGTTCGCTTGCCTGTAAAAGAAAGAAAGAGTACCTCGCTGGACTTGGCCAGTCCCACTCAGGTTCGCTTGCCTGTAAAAGAAAGAAAGAAAGAAAGAAAGAAAGAGTGAGTACCTGGCTGCACTTTGCCTGTCCCACTCACGTTCGCTTGCCTGTAAAAGAAAGAAAGAGTACCTCGCTGGACTTGGCCAGTCCCACTCAGGTTCGCTTGCCTGTAAAAGAAAGAAAGAAAGAAAGAAAGAGTGAATACCTGGCTGCACTTTGCCTGTCCCACTCACGTTCGCTTGCCTGTAAAAGAAAGACTACCTCAGTGCACTTGGCCTGTCCCACTCACGTTCGGATACCTGTAAAAAAAAAAAGAAAGAAAGAAAGAAAGAAAGAAAGAAAGAAAGAAAGAGTGAATACCTGGCTGCACTTTGCCTGTCCAACTCAGGTTCGCTTGCCTGTAAAAGAAAGACTACCTCGGTGCACTTGGCCTGTCCCACTCACGTTCGGATGCCTGTAAAAGAAAGAAAGAAAGAGTGAGTACCTGGCTGCACTTAGCCTGTCCCAATCACGTTCGCTTGCCTGTAAAAGAAAGAAAGAGTACCTCGTTGCACTTTGGCAGTCCCACTCAGGTTCGCTGGCCTGTAAAAGAAAGACTACCTCGGTGCACTTTGCCTGTCCCACTCACGTTCGGTTGCCTGTAAAAGAAAGAAAGAAAGAAAGAAAGAAAGAAAGAGAGTGAGTACCTGGCTGCACTTTGCCTGTCCCACTCACGTTCGGATGCCTGTAAAAGAAAGAAAGAAAGAAAGAATGAGTACCTGGCTGCACTTTGCCTGTCCCACTCAGGTTCGCTTGCCTGTAAAAGAAAGACTACCTCGGTGCACTTGGCCTGTCCCACTCACGTTTGGATGCCTGTAAAAGAAAGAAAGAAAGAGTGAGTACCTGGCTGCACTTTGCCTGTCCCACTCACGTTCGCTTGCCTGTAAAAGAAAGAAAGAGTACCTCGCTGGACTTGGCCAGTCCCACTCAGGTTCGCTTGCCTGTAAAAGAAAGAAAGAAAGAAAGAAAGAAAGAAAGAAAGAGTGAGTACCTGGCTGCACTTTGCCTGTCCCACTCACGTTCGCTTGCCTGTAAAAGAAAGAAAGAGTACCTCGCTGCACTTTGCCAGTCCCACTCAGGTTCGCTTGCCTGTAAAAGAAAGACTACCTCGGTGCACTTGGCCTTTCCCACTCACGTTCTGTTGCCTGTAAAAAGAAAGAAAGAAAGAAAGAAAGAAAGAAAGAAAGAAAGAAAGAAAGAAAGAATGAATGAGTACCTGGCTGCACTTTGCCTGTCCCACTCACGTTCGCTCGCCTGTAAAAGAAAGAAAGAGTACCTCGCTGCACTTTGCCAGTCCCACTCAGGTTCGCTTGCCTGTAAAAGAAAGAAAGAAAGAAAGAAAGAAAGAGTGAGTACCTGGCTGCACTTTGCCTGTCCCACTCACGTTCGCTTGCCTGAAAAAGAAAGAAAGAGTACCTCGCTGCAATTTGCGAGTCCCACTCAGGTTCGCTTGCCTGTAAAAGAAAGACTACCTCGGTGCACTTGGCCTGTCCCACTCACGTTCGGATGCCTGTAAAAGAAAGAAAGAAAGAGTGAGTACCTGGCTGCACTTTGCCTGTCCCACTCACGTTCGCTTGCCTGTAAAAGAAAGAAAGAGTACCTCGCTGCACTTTGCCAGTCCCACTCAGGTTCGCTTGCCTGTAAAAGAAAGAAAGAAAGAAAGAAAGAGTGAGTACCTGGCTGCACTTTGCCAGTCCCACTCAGGTTCGCTTGCCTGTAAAAGACAGACTACCTCGGTGCACTTGGCCCGTCCCAGTCACGTTCGGTTGCCTGTAAAAAAAAAAAAAGAAAGAAAGAAAGAAAGAAAGAGTGAGTACCTGGCTGCACTTTGCCTGTCCCACTCACGTTCGCTTGCCTGTAAAAGAAAGAAAGAGTACCTCGCTGCAATTTGTGAGTCCCACTCAGGTTCGCTTGCCTGTAAAAGAAAGACTACCTCGGTGCACTTGGCCTTTCCCACTCACGTTCGGTTGCCTGTAAAAAGAAAGAAAGAAAGAAAGAAAGAAAGAAAGAAAGAAAGAAAGAGTGAGTACCTGGCTGCACTTTGCCTGTCCCACTCACGTTCGCTCGCCTGTAAAAGAAAGAAAGAGTACCTCGTTGCACTTTGGCAGTCCCACTCAGGTTCGCTTGTCTGTAAAAGAAAGACTACCTCGGTGCACTTGGCCTGTCCCACTCACGTTCGGTTGCCTGTAAAATAAATAAATAAAGAAAGAGTGAGTACCTGGCTGCACTTTGCCTGTCCCACTCACGTTCGCTTGCCTGTAAAAGAAAGAAAGAGTACCTCGTTGCACTTTGGCAGTCCCACTCAGGTTCGCTGGCCTGTAAAAGAAAGACTACCTCGGTGCACTTGGCCTGTCCCACTCACGTTCGGTTGCCTGTAAAAGAAAGAAAGAAAGAAAGAAAGAAAGAGAGTGAGTACCTGGCTGCACTTTGCCTGTCCCACTCACGTTCGCTTGCCTGTAAAAGAAAGAAAGAGTACCTCGTTGCACTTTGGCAGTCCCACTCAGGTTCACTTGCCTGTACAAGAAAGACTACCTCGGTGCACTTGGCCTGTCCCAGTCACGTTCGGTTGCCTGTGAAAAAAAAAGAAAGAAAGAAAGAAAGAAAGAGTGAGTACCTGGCTGCACTTTGCCTGTCCCACTCACGTTCGCTTGCCTGAAAAAGAAAGAAAGAGTACCTCGCTGCAATTTGCGAGTCCCACTCAGGTTCGCTTGCCTGTAAAAGAAAGACTACCTCGGTGCACTTGGCCTGTCCCACTCACGTTCGGATGCCTGTAAAAGAAAGAAAGAAAGAGTGAGTACCTGGCTGCACTTTGCCTGTCCCACTCACGTTCGCTTGCCTGTAAAAGAAAGAAAGAGTACCTCGCTGCACTTTGCCAGTCCCACTCAGGTTCGCTTGCCTGTAAAAGAAAGAAAGAAAGAAAGAAAGAGTGAGTACCTGGCTGCACTTTGCCAGTCCCACTCAGGTTCGCTTGCCTGTAAAAGACAGACTACCTCGGTGCACTTGGCCCGTCCCAGTCACGTTCGGTTGCCTGTAAAAAAAAAAAAAGAAAGAAAGAAAGAAAGAAAGAGTGAGTACCTGGCTGCACTTTGCCTGTCCCACTCACGTTCGCTTGCCTGTAAAAGAAAGAAAGAGTACCTCGCTGCAATTTGTGAGTCCCACTCAGGTTCGCTTGCCTGTAAAAGAAAGACTACCTCGGTGCACTTGGCCTTTCCCACTCACGTTCGGTTGCCTGTAAAAAGAAAGAAAGAAAGAAAGAAAGAAAGAAAGAAAGAAAGAAAGAGTGAGTACCTGGCTGCACTTTGCCTGTCCCACTCACGTTCGCTCGCCTGTAAAAGAAAGAAAGAGTACCTCGTTGCACTTTGGCAGTCCCACTCAGGTTCGCTTGTCTGTAAAAGAAAGACTACCTCGGTGCACTTGGCCTGTCCCACTCACGTTCGGTTGCCTGTAAAATAAATAAATAAAGAAAGAGTGAGTACCTGGCTGCACTTTGCCTGTCCCACTCACGTTCGCTTGCCTGTAAAAGAAAGAAAGAGTACCTCGTTGCACTTTGGCAGTCCCACTCAGGTTCGCTGGCCTGTAAAAGAAAGACTACCTCGGTGCACTTGGCCTGTCCCACTCACGTTCGGTTGCCTGTAAAAGAAAGAAAGAAAGAAAGAAAGAAAGAGAGTGAGTACCTGGCTGCACTTTGCCTGTCCCACTCACGTTCGCTTGCCTGTAAAAGAAAGAAAGAGTACCTCGTTGCACTTTGGCAGTCCCACTCAGGTTCACTTGCCTGTACAAGAAAGACTACCTCGGTGCACTTGGCCTGTCCCAGTCACGTTCGGTTGCCTGTGAAAAAAAAAGAAAGAAAGAAAGAAAGAAAGAGTGAGTACCTGGCTGCACTTTCTCTGTCCCACTCACGTTCGATTGCCTGTAAAAGAAAGAAAGAGTACCTCGCTGCACTTTGGCAGTCCCACTCAGGTTCGCTTGCCTGTAAAAGAAAGACTACCTCGGTGCACTTGGCCTGTCCCACTCACGTTTGGATGCCTGTAAAAGAAAGAAAGAAAGAGTGAGTACCTGGCTGCACTTTGCCTGTCCCACTCACGTTCGCTTGCCTGTAAAAGAAAGAAAGAGTACCTCGCTGGACTTGGCCAGTCCCACTCAGGTTCGCTTGCCTGTAAAAGAAAGAAAGAAAGAAAGAAAGAAAGAAAGAAAGAGTGAGTACCTGGCTGCACTTTGCCTGTCCCACTCACGTTCGCTTGCCTGTAAAAGAAAGAAAGAGTACCTCGCTGCACTTTGCCAGTCCCACTCAGGTTCGCTTGCCTGTAAAAGAAAGACTACCTCGGTGCACTTGGCCTTTCCCACTCACGTTCTGTTGCCTGTAAAAAGAAAGAAAGAAAGAAAGAAAGAAAGAAAGAAAGAAAGAATGAATGAGTACCTGGCTGCACTTTGCCTGTCCCACTCACGTTCGCTCGCCTGTAAAAGAAAGAAAGAGTACCTCGCTGCACTTTGCCAGTCCCACTCAGGTTCGCTTGCCTGTAAAAGAAAGAAAGAAAGAAAGAAAGAAAGAGTGAGTACCTGGCTGCACTTTGCCTGTCCCACTCACGTTCGCTTGCCTGAAAAAGAAAGAAAGAGTACCTCGCTGCAATTTGCGAGTCCCACTCAGGTTCGCTTGCCTGTAAAAGAAAGACTACCTCGGTGCACTTGGCCTGTCCCACTCACGTTCGGATGCCTGTAAAAGAAAGAAAGAAAGAGTGAGTACCTGGCTGCACTTTGCCTGTCCCACTCACGTTCGCTTGCCTGTAAAAGAAAGAAAGAGTACCTCGCTGCACTTTGCCAGTCCCACTCAGGTTCGCTTGCCTGTAAAAGAAAGAAAGAAAGAAAGAAAGAAAGAAAGAAAGAGTGAGTACCTGGCTGCACTTTGCCAGTCCCACTCAGGTTCGCTTGCCTGTAAAAGACAGACTACCTCGGTGCACTTGGCCCGTCCCAGTCACGTTCGGTTGCCTGTAAAAAAAAAAAAAGAAAGAAAGAAAGAAAGAAAGAGTGAGTACCTGGCTGCACTTTGCCTGTCCCACTCACGTTCGCTTGCCTGTAAAAGAAAGAAAGAGTACCTCGCTGCAATTTGTGAGTCCCACTCAGGTTCGCTTGCCTGTAAAAGAAAGACTACCTCGGTGCACTTGGCCTTTCCCACTCACGTTCGGTTGCCTGTAAAAAGAAAGAAAGAAAGAAAGAAAGAAAGAAAGAGTGAGTACCTGGCTGCACTTTGCCTGTCCCACTCACGTTCGCTCGCCTGTAAAAGAAAGAAAGAGTACCTCGTTGCACTTTGGCAGTCCCACTCAGGTTCGCTTGTCTGTAAAAGAAAGACTACCTCGGTGCACTTGGCCTGTCCCACTCACGTTCGGTTGCCTGTAAAATAAATAAATAAAGAAAGAGTGAGTACCTGGCTGCACTTTGCCTGTCCCACTCACGTTCGCTTGCCTGTAAAAGAAAGAAAGAGTACCTCGTTGCACTTTGGCAGTCCCACTCAGGTTCGCTGGCCTGTAAAAGAAAGACTACCTCGGTGCACTTGGCCTGTCCCACTCACGTTCGGTTGCCTGTAAAAGAAAGAAAGAAAGAAAGAAAGAAAGAGAGTGAGTACCTGGCTGCACTTTGCCTGTCCCACTCACGTTCGCTTGCCTGTAAAAGAAAGAAAGAGTACCTCGTTGCACTTTGGCAGTCCCACTCAGGTTCACTTGCCTGTACAAGAAAGACTACCTCGGTGCACTTGGCCTGTCCCAGTCACGTTCGGTTGCCTGTGAAAAAAAAAGAAAGAAAGAAAGAAAGAAAGAGTGAGTACCTGGCTGCACTTTCTCTGTCCCACTCACGTTCGATTGCCTGTAAAAGAAAGAAAGAGTACCTCGCTGCACTTTGGCAGTCCCACTCAGGTTCGCTTGCCTGTAAAAGAAAGACTACCTCAGTGCACTTGGCCTGTCCCACTCACGTTCGGATGCCTGAAAAAGAAAGAAAGAAAGAAAGAAAGAAAGAAAGAAAGAAAGAAAGAAAGAAAGAAAGAAAGAGTGAGTACCTGGCTGCACTTTGCCTGTCCCACTCACGTTCGCTTGCCTGTAAAAGAAAGACTACCTCGGTGCACTTGGCCTGTCCCAGTCACGTTCGGTTGCCTGTAAAAGAAAGAAAGAAAGAAAGAAAGAGTGAGTACCTGGCTGCACTTTGCCTGTCCCACTCACGTTCACTTGCCTGTAAAAGAAAGAAAGAGTACCTCGTTGCACTTTGGCAGTCCCACTCAGGTTCGCTTGCCTGTAAAAGAAAGCGTACCTCGGTGCACTTGGCCTGTCCCACTCACGTTCGGATGCCTGTAAAAGAAAGAAAGAAAGAGTGAGTACCTGGCTGCACTTTGCCTGTCCCACTCACGTTCGCTTGCCTGTAAAAGAAAGAAAGAGTACCTCGCTGGACTTGGCCAGTCCCACTCAGGTTCGCTTGCCTGTAAAAGAAAGACTACCTCGGTGCACTTGGCCTTTCCCACTCACGTTCGGTTGCCTGTAAAAAGAAAGAAAGAAAGAAAGAAAGAAAGAAAGAAAGAGTACCTGGCAGCACTTTGCCTGTCCCACTCACGTTCGCTCGCCTGTAAAAGAAAGAAAGAGTACCTCGCTGCACTTTGCCAGTCCCACTCAGGTTCGCTTGCCTGTAAAAGAAAGACTACCTCGGTGCACTTGGCCTGTCCCACTCACTTTCGGTTGCCTGTAAAATAAAGAAAGAAAGAAAGCGTGAGTACCTGGCTGCACTTTGCCTGTCCCACTCACGTTCGCTTGCCTGTAAAAGAAAGAAAGAGTACCTCGTTGCACTTTGCCAGTCCCACTCAGGTTCGCTTGCCTGTAAAAGAAAGACTACCTCGGTGCACTTGGCCTGTCCCACTCACTTTCGGTTGCCTGTAAAATAAAGAAAGAAAGAAAGAGTGAGTACCTGGCTGCACTTTGCCTGTCCCACTCAGGTTCGCTTGCCTGTAAAAGAAAGACTACCTCGGTGCACTTGGCCTTTCCCACTCACGTTCGCTTGCCTGTAAAAGAAAGACTACCTCGGTGCACTTGGCCTGTCCCACTCACGTTCGGTTGCCTGAAAAAGAAAGAAAGAAAGAAAGAAAGAAAGAAAGAGTGAGTACCTGGCTGCACTTTGCCTGTCCCAATCACGTTCACTTGCCTGTAAAAGAAAGAAAGAGTACCTCGTTGCACTTTGGCAGTCCCACTCAGGTTCGCTTGCCTGTAAAAGAAAGACTACCTCGGTACACTTGGCCTGTCCCACTCTCTTTTACAGGCAACCGAACGTGAGTGGGACAGGCCAAGTGTACCGAGGTAGTCTTTCTTTTACAGGCAACCGAACGTAAGAAAGAAAGAAAGAAAGAAAGAAAAAGAAAGAGTGAGTACCTGGCTGCACTTTGCCTGTCCCACTCACGTTCGCTTGCCTGTAAAAGAAAGACTACCTCAGTGCACTTGGCCTGTCCCACTCACGATCGGATGCCTGTAAAAGAAAGAAAGAAAGAAAGAAAGAAAGAAAGAAAGAATGAATGAGTACCTGGCTGCACTTTGCCTGTCCCACTCAGGTTCGCTTGCCTGTAAAAGAAAGACTACCTCGGTGCACTTGGCCTGTCCCACTGACGTTCGGATGCCTGTAAAAGAAAGAAAGAGTACCTCGCTGCACTTTGCCAGTCCCACTCAGGTTCGCTTGCCTGTAAAAGAAAGACTACCTCGGTGCACTTGGCCTGTCCCACTCACGTTCGGTTGCCTGTAAAAGAAAGAAAGAGTACCTCGCTGCACTTTGCCAGTCCCACTCAGGTTCGCTTGCCTGTAAAAGAAAGACTACCTCGGTGCACTTGGCCTGTCCCACTCACGTTCGGTTGCCTGTAAAAGAAAGAAAGAAAAAAAGAAAGAAAGAAAGAGTGAGTACCTGGCTGCACTTTGCCTGTCCCAGTCACGTTCACTTGCCTGTAAAAGAAAGAAAGAGTACATCGTTGCACTTTGGCAGTCCCACTCAGGTTCGCTTGCCTGTAAAAGAAAGACTACCTCGGTGCACTTGGCCTGTCCCACTCACGTTCGGTTGCCTGTAAAAGAAAGAAAGAAAGAAAGAAAGAAAGAAAGAAAGAAAGAGTGAGTACCTGGCTGCACTTTGCCTGTCCCACTCACCTTCACTTGCCTGTAAAAGAAAGAAAGAGTACCTCGCTGCACTTGGCCAGTCCCACTCAGGTTCGCTTCCCTGTAAAAGAAAGACAACCTCGGTGCACTTGGCCTGTCCCACTCACGTTCGGTTGCCTGTAAAAGAAAGAAAGAAAGAAAGAAAGAAAGAAAGAGTGAGTACCTGGCTGCACTTTGCCTGTCCCACTCAGGTTCGCTTGCCTGTAAAAGAAAGACTACCTCGGTGTACTTGGCCTGTCCCACTCACGTTCGGATGCCTGTAAAAGAAAGAAAGAGTACCTCGCTGCACTTTGCCAGTCCCACTCAGGTTCGCTTGCCTGTAAAAGAAAGACTACCTCGGTGCACTTGGCCTGTCCCACTCACGTTCGGTTGCCTGTAAAAGAAAGAAAGAGTACCTCGCTGCACTTTGCCAGTCCCACTCAGGTTCGCTTGCCTGTAAGAGAAAGACTACCTCGGTGCACTTGGCCTGTCCCACTCACGTTCGGTTGCCTGTAAAAGAAAGAAAGAAAAAAAGAAAGAAAGAAAGAGTGAGTACCTGGCTGCACTTTGCCTGT
Source organism: Neoarius graeffei (assembly GCF_027579695.1). Classification (NCBI taxonomy): domain Eukaryota; kingdom Metazoa; phylum Chordata; class Actinopteri; order Siluriformes; family Ariidae; genus Neoarius; species Neoarius graeffei. Next base: position 27,841,510 of record NC_083569.1, on the reverse strand, counting down.
CCCAGTCACGTTCACTTGCCTGTAAAAGAAAGAAAGAGTACCTCGTTGCACTTTGGCAGTCCCACTCAGGTTCGCTTGCCTGTAAAAGAAAGACTACCTCGGTGCACTTGGCCTGTCCCACTCACGTTCGGTTGCCTGTAAAAGAAGGAAAGAAAAAAAGAAAGAAAGAAAGAAAGAAAGAGTGAGTACCTGGCTGCACTTTGCCTGTCCCACTCACGTTCGCTTGCCTGTAAAAGAAAGAAAGAGTACCTCGTTGCACTTTGGCAGTCCCACTCAGGTTCGCTTGCCTGTAAAAGAAAGACTACCTCGGTGCACTTGGCCTGTCCCACTCACGTTCGGATGCCTGTAAAAGAAAGAAAGAAAGAGTGAGTACCTGGCTGCACTTTGCCTGTCCCACTCAGGTTCGCTTGCCTGTAAAAGAAAGACTACCTCGGTGCACTTGGCCTTTCCCACTCACGTTCGGTTGCCTGTAAAAGAAAGAAAGAAAGAAAGAAAGAAAGAAAGAAAGAAAGAAAGAAAGAGAGTACCTGGCTGCACTTTGCCTGTCCCACTCACGTTCGCTTGCTTGTAAAAGAAAGAAAGAGTACCTCGTTGCACTTTGGCAGTCCCACTCAGGTTCGCTGGCCTGTAAAAGAAAGACTACCTCGGTGCACTTGGCCTGTCCCACTCACGTTCGGTTGCCTGTAAAAGAAAGAAAGAAAGAAAGAAAGAAAGAAAGAAAGAGTACCTGGCTGCACTTTGCCTGTCCCACTCACGTTCGCTTGCTTGTAAAAGAAAGAAAGAGTACCTCGTTGCACTTTGGCAGTCCCACTCAGGTTCGCTGGCCTGTAAAAGAAAGACTACCTCGGTGCACTTGGCCTGTCCCACTCACTTTCGGTTGCCTGTAAAAGAAAGAAAGAAAGAAAGAGTGAGTACCTGGCTGCACTTTGCCTGTCCCACTCATGTTCGCTTGCCTGTAAAAGAAAGAAAGAGTACCTCGTTGCACTTTGGCAGTCCCACTCAGGTTCGCTGGCCTGTAAAAGAAAGACTACCTCGGTGCACTTGGCCTGTCCCACTCACGTTCGGTTGCCTGTAAAAGAAAGAAAGAAAGAAAGAAAGAAAGAAAGAAAGAAAGAGTGAGTACCTGGCTGCACTTTGCCTGTCCCACTCACGTTCGGATGCCTGTAAAAAAAAGAAAGAAAGAAAGAAAGAAAGAAAGAAAGAAAGAAAGAAAGAAAGTGAGTACCTGGCTGCACTTTGCCTGTCCCACTCACGTTCGCTTGCCTGTAAAAGAAAGAAAGAGTACCTCGCTGCACTTTGCCAGTCCCACTCAGGTTCGCTTGCCTGTAAAAGAAAGACTACCTCGGTGCACTTGGCCTGTCCCACTCACGTTCGGATGCCGGTAAAAGAAAGAAAGAAAGAGTGAGTACCTGGCTGCACTTTGCCTGTCCCACTCACGTTCGCTTGCCTGTAAAAGAAAGAAAGAGTACCTCGCTGGACTTGGCCAGTCCCACTCAGGTTCGCTTGCCTGTAAAAGAAAGAAAGAAAGAAAGAAAGAAAGAGTGAGTACCTGGCTGCACTTTGCCTGTCCCACTCACGTTCGCTTGCCTGTAAAAGAAAGAAAGAGTACCTCGCTGGACTTGGCCAGTCCCACTCAGGTTCGCTTGCCTGTAAAAGAAAGAAAGAAAGAAAGAAAGAGTGAATACCTGGCTGCACTTTGCCTGTCCCACTCACGTTCGCTTGCCTGTAAAAGAAAGACTACCTCAGTGCACTTGGCCTGTCCCACTCACGTTCGGATACCTGTAAAAAAAAAAAGAAAGAAAGAAAGAAAGAAAGAAAGAAAGAAAGAAAGAGTGAATACCTGGCTGCACTTTGCCTGTCCAACTCAGGTTCGCTTGCCTGTAAAAGAAAGACTACCTCGGTGCACTTGGCCTGTCCCACTCACGTTCGGATGCCTGTAAAAGAAAGAAAGAAAGAGTGAGTACCTGGCTGCACTTAGCCTGTCCCAATCACGTTCGCTTGCCTGTAAAAGAAAGAAAGAGTACCTCGTTGCACTTTGGCAGTCCCACTCAGGTTCGCTGGCCTGTAAAAGAAAGACTACCTCGGTGCACTTTGCCTGTCCCACTCACGTTCGGTTGCCTGTAAAAGAAAGAAAGAAAGAAAGAAAGAAAGAAAGAGAGTGAGTACCTGGCTGCACTTTGCCTGTCCCACTCACGTTCGGATGCCTGTAAAAGAAAGAAAGAAAGAAAGAAAGAAAGAATGAGTACCTGGCTGCACTTTGCCTGTCCCACTCAGGTTCGCTTGCCTGTAAAAGAAAGACTACCTCGGTGCACTTGGCCTGTCCCACTCACGTTTGGATGCCTGTAAAAGAAAGAAAGAAAGAGTGAGTACCTGTCTGTACTTTGCCTGTCCCACTCACGTTCGCTCGCCTGTAAAACAAAGAAAGAGTACCTAGCTGCACTTTGCCAGTCCCACTCAGGTTCGCTTGCCTGTAAAAGACAGACTACCTCGGTGCACTTGGCCTGTCCCACTCACGTTCGCTTGCCTGTAAAAGAAAGAAAGAGTACCTCGCTGGACTTGGCCAGTCCCACTCAGGTTCGCTTGCCTGTAAAAGAAAGAAAGAAAGAAAGAAAGAAAGAAAGAAAGAAAGAGTGAGTACCTGGCTGCACTTTGCCTGTCCCACTCACGTTCGCTTGCCTGTAAAAGAAAGAAAGAGTACCTCGCTGCACTTTGCCAGTCCCACTCAGGTTCGCTTGCCTGTAAAAGAAAGACTACCTCGGTGCACTTGGCCTTTCCCACTCACGTTCGGTTGCCTGTAAAAAGAAAGAAAGAAAGAAAGAAAGAAAGAAAGAAAGAAAGAAAGAAAGAAAGAATGAATGAGTACCTGGCTGCACTTTGCCTGTCCCACTCACGTTCGCTCGCCTGTAAAAGAAAGAAAGAGTACCTCGCTGCACTTTGCCAGTCCCACTCAGGTTCGCTTGCCTGTAAAAGAAAGAAAGAAAGAAAGAAAGAAAGAGTGAGTACCTGGCTGCACTTTGCCTGTCCCACTCACGTTCGCTTGCCTGAAAAAGAAAGAAAGAGTACCTCGCTGCAATTTGCGAGTCCCACTCAGGTTCGCTTGCCTGTAAAAGAAAGACTACCTCGGTGCACTTGGCCTGTCCCACTCACGTTCGGATGCCTGTAAAAGAAAGAAAGAAAGAGTGAGTACCTGGCTGCACTTTGCCTGTCCCACTCACGTTCGCTTGCCTGTAAAAGAAAGAAAGAGTACCTCGCTGCACTTTGCCAGTCCCACTCAGGTTCGCTTGCCTGTAAAAGAAAGAAAGAAAGAAAGAAAGAAAGAAAGAAAGAGTGAGTACCTGGCTGCACTTTGCCAGTCCCACTCAGGTTCGCTTGCCTGTAAAAGACAGACTACCTCGGTGCACTTGGCCCGTCCCAGTCACGTTCGGTTGCCTGTAAAAAAAAAAAAAGAAAGAAAGAAAGAAAGAAAGAGTGAGTACCTGGCTGCACTTTGCCTGTCCCACTCACGTTCGCTTGCCTGTAAAAGAAAGAAAGAGTACCTCGCTGCAATTTGTGAGTCCCACTCAGGTTCGCTTGCCTGTAAAAGAAAGACTACCTCGGTGCACTTGGCCTTTCCCACTCACGTTCGGTTGCCTGTAAAAAGAAAGAAAGAAAGAAAGAAAGAAAGAAAGAAAGAGTGAGTACCTGGCTGCACTTTGCCTGTCCCACTCACGTTCGCTCGCCTGTAAAAGAAAGAAAGAGTACCTCGTTGCACTTTGGCAGTCCCACTCAGGTTCGCTTGTCTGTAAAAGAAAGACTACCTCGGTGCACTTGGCCTGTCCCACTCACGTTCGGTTGCCTGTAAAATAAATAAATAAAGAAAGAGTGAGTACCTGGCTGCACTTTGCCTGTCCCACTCACGTTCGCTTGCCTGTAAAAGAAAGAAAGAGTACCTCGTTGCACTTTGGCAGTCCCACTCAGGTTCGCTGGCCTGTAAAAGAAAGACTACCTCGGTGCACTTGGCCTGTCCCACTCACGTTCGGTTGCCTGTAAAAGAAAGAAAGAAAGAAAGAAAGAAAGAGAGTGAGTACCTGTCTGTACTTTGCCTGTCCCACTCACGTTCGCTCGCCTGTAAAACAAAGAAAGAGTACCTAGCTGCACTTTGCCAGTCCCACTCAGGTTCGCTTGCCTGTAAAAGACAGACTACCTCGGTGCACTTGGCCTGTCCCAGTCACGTTCGGTTGCCTGTAAAAAAAAAAAGAAAGAAAGAAAGAAAGAAAGAAAGAAAGAAAGAAAGAGTGAGTACCTGGCTGCACTTTCTCTGTCCCACTCACGTTCGATTGCCTGTAAAAGAAAGAAAGAGTACCTCGCTGCACTTTGGCAGTCCCACTCAGGTTCGCTTGCCTGTAAAAGAAAGACTACCTCAGTGCACTTGGCCTGTCCCACTCACGTTCGGATGCCTGAAAAAGAAAGAAAGAAAGAAAGAAAGAAAGAAAGAAAGAAAGAAAGAGTGAGTACCTGGCTGCACTTTGCCTGTCCCACTCACGTTCGCTTGCCTGTAAAAGAAAGACTACCTCGGTGCACTTGGCCTGTCCCAGTCACGTTCGGTTGCCTGTAAAAGAAAGAAAGAAAGAAAGAGTGAGTACCTGGCTGCACTTTGCCTGTCCCACTCACGTTCACTTGCCTGTAAAAGAAAGAAAGAGTACCTCGTTGCACTTTGGCAGTCCCACTCAGGTTCGCTTGCCTGTAAAAGAAAGACTACCTCGGTGCACTTGGCCTGTCCCACTCACTTTCGGTTGCCTGTAAAATAAAGAACGAAAGAAAGCGTGAGTACCTGGCTGCACTTTGCCTGTCCCACTCACGTTCGCTTGCCTGTAAAAGAAAGAAAGAGTACCTCGTTGCACTTTGCCAGTCCCACTCAGGTTCGCTTGCCTGTAAAAGAAAGACTACCTCGGTGCACTTGGCCTGTCCCACTCACTTTCGGTTGCCTGTAAAATAAAGAACGAAAGAAAGCGTGAGTACCTGGCTGCACTTTGCCTGTCCCACTCACGTTCGCTTGCCTGTAAAAGAAAGAAAGAGTACCTCGTTGCACTTTGCCAGTCCCACTCAGGTTCGCTTGCCTGTAAAAGAAAGACTACCTCGGTGCACTTTGCCTGTCCCACTCACGTTCGCTTGCCTGTAAAAGAAAGAAAGAGTACCTCGTTGCACTTTGCCAGTCCCACTCAGGTTCGCTTGCCTGTAAAAGAAAGACTACCTCGGTGCACTTGGCCTGTCCCACTCAGGTTCGCTTGCCTGTAAAAGAAAGACTACCTCGGTGCACTTGGCCTGTCCCACTCACTTTCGGTTGCCTGTAAAATAAAGAACGAAAGAAAGCGTGAGTACCTGGCTGCACTTTGCCTGTCCCACTCACGTTCGCTTGCCTGTAAAAGAAAGAAAGAGTACCTCGTTGCACTTTGCCAGTCCCACTCAGGTTCGCTTGCCTGTAAAAGAAAGACTACCTCGGTGCACTTTGCCTGTCCCACTCACGTTCGCTTGCCTGTAAAAGAAAGAAAGAGTACCTCGTTGCACTTTGCCAGTCCCACTCAGGTTCGCTTGCCTGTAAAAGAAAGACTACCTCGGTGCACTTGGCCTGTCCCACTCAGGTTCGCTTGCCTGTAAAAGAAAGACTACCTCGGTGCACTTGGCCTGTCCCACTCAGGTTCGCTTGCCTGTAAAAGAAAGACTACCTCGGTGCACTTGGCCTTTCCCACTCACGTTCGCTTGCCTGTAAAAGAAAGACTACCTCGGTGCACTTGGCCTTTCCCACTCACGTTCGCTTGCCTGTAAAAGAAAGACTACCTCGGTGCACTTGGCCTGTCCCACTCACGTTCGGTTGCCTGAAAAAGAAAGAAAGAAAGAAAGAAAGAAAGAAAGAAAGAAAGAAAGAAAGAAAGAAAGAAAGAAAGAAAGAAAGAAAGAAAGAAAGAAAGAAAGAAAGAAAGAAAGAAAGAAAGAAAGAAAGAAAGAAAGAAAGAAAGAAAGAAAGAAAGAAAGAAAGAAAGAAAGAAAGAAAGAAAGAAAGAAAGAAAGAAAGAAAGAAAGAAAGAAAGAAAGAAAGAAAGAAAGAAAGAAAGAAAGAAAGAAAGAAAGAAAGAAAGAAAGAAAGAAAGAAAGAAAGAAAGAAAGAAAGAAAGAAAGAAAGAAAGAAAGAAAGAAAGAAAGAAAGAAAGAAAGAAAGAAAGAAAGAAAGAAAGAAAGAAAGAAAGAAAGAAAGAAAGAAAGAAAGAAAGAAAGAAAGAAAGAAAGAAAGAAAAGAGTGAGTACCTGGCTGCACTTTGCCTGTCCCACTCACGTTCGCTTGCCTGTAAAAGAAAGACTACCTCGGTGCACTTGGCCTGTCCCACTCACGTTCGGTTGCCTGTAAAAGAAAGAAAGAAAGAAAGAAAGAGTGAGTACCTGGCTGCACTTTGCCTGTCCCACTCACGTTCGCTTGCCTGTAAAAGAAAGACTACCTCGGTGCACTTGGCCTGTCCCACTCACGTTCGGTTGCCTGTAAAAGAAAGAAAGAAAGAAAGAAAGAAAGAGTGAGTACCTGGCTGCACTTTGCCTGTCCCACTCACGTTCGCTTGCCTGTAAAAGAAAGAAAGAGTACCTCGTTGCACTTTGGCAGTCCCACTCAGGTTCGCTTGCCTGTAAAAGAAAGACTACCTCGGTGCACTTGGCCTGTCCAACTCACGTTCGGATGCCTGTAAAAGAAAGAAAGAAAGAAAGAGAAAGAAAGAAAGAGTGAGTACCTGGCTGCACTTTGCCTGTCCCACTCACGTTCGCTTGCCTGTAAAAGAAAGACTACCTCGGTGCACTTGGCCTGTCCCACTCACTTTTGGTTGCCAGTAAAATAAATAAATAAAGAAAGAGTGAGTACCTGGCTGCACTTAGCCTGTCCCACTCACGTTCGCTTGCCTGTAAAAGAAAGAAAGAGTACCTCGTTGCACTTTGGCAGTCCCACTCAGGTTCGCTTGCCTGTAAAAGAAAGACTACCTCGGTGCACTTCGCCTGTCCCACTCACGTTCGGATGCCTGTAAAAGAAAGAAAGAAAGAGTGAGTACCTGGCTGCACTTTGCCTGTCCCACTCACGTTCGGATGCCTGTAAAAGAAAGAAAGAAAGAGTGAGTACCTGGCTGCACTTTGCCTGTCCCACTCAGGTTCGCTTGCCTGTAAAAGAAAGACTACCTCGGTGCACTTGGCCTGTCCCACTCAGGTTCGCTTGCCTGTAAAAGAAAGACTACCTCGCTGGACTTGGCCTGTCCCACTCAGGTTCGCTTGCCTGTAAAAGAAAGACTACCTCGCTGGACTTGGCCTGTCCCACTCAGGTTCGCTTGCCTGTAAAAGAAAGACTACCTCGGTGCACTTGGCCTGTCCCACTCAGGTTCGCTTGCCTGTAAAAGAAAGACTACCTCGGTGCACTTGGCCTGTCCCACTCACGTTCGGATGCCTGTAAAAGAAAGAAAGAAAGACTGAGTACCTGGCTGCACTTTGCCTGTCCCACTCACGTTCGCTTGCCTGTAAAAGAAAGAAAGAGTACCTCGCTGGACTTGGCCAGTCCCACTCAGGTTCGCTTGCCTGTAAAAGAAAGAAAGAAAGAAAGAAAGAGTACCTGGCAGCACTTTGCCTGTCCAACTCAGGTTCGCTTGCCTGTAAAAGAAAGACTACCTCGGTGCACTTGGCCTGTCCCACTCACGTTCGGTTGCCTGTGAAAAAAAAAGAAAGAAAGAAAGATAGAAGAGTGAGTACCTGGCTGCACTTTGCCTGTCCCACTCACGTTCGATTGCCTGTAAAAGAAAGAAAGAGTACCTCGCTGCACTTTGGCAGTCCCACTCAGGTTCGCTTGCCTGGAAAAGAAAGACTACCTCAGTGCACTTGGCCTGTCCCACTCACGTTCGGATGCCTGAAAAAGAAAGAAAGAAAGAAAGAAAGAAAGAAAGAAAGAAAGAGTGAGTACCTGGCTGCACTTTGCCTGTCCCACTCACGTTCGCTTGCCTGTAAAAGAACGACTACCTCAGTGCACTTGGCCTGTCCCACTCACACTCGGATGCCTGTAAAAGAAAGAAAGAAAGAAAGAAAGAAAGAAAGAAAGAGTGAGTACCTGGCTGCACTTTGCCTGTCCCACTCACGTTCGCTTGCCTGTAAAAGAAAGACTACCTCGGTGCACTTGGCCTGTCCCACTCACGTTCGGTTGCCTGAAAAAGAAAGAAAGAAAGAAAGAAAGAGTGAGTACCTGGCTGCACTTTGCCTGTCCCAATCACGTTCACTTGCCTGTAAAAGAAAGAAAGAGTACCTCGTTGCACTTTGGCAGTCCCACTCAGGTTCGCTTGCCTGTAAAAGAAAGACTACCTCGGTGCACTTGGCCTGTCCCACTCACGTTCGGATACCTGTAAAAGAAAGAAAGAAAGAGTGAGTACCTGGCTGCACTTTGCCTGTCCCACTCAGGTTCGCTTGCCTGTAAAAGAAAGAAAGAAAGAAAGAAAGAAAGAGTACCAGGCTGCACTTTGCCTGTCCCACTCACGTTCGCTCGCCTGTAAAACAAACAAAGAGTACCTCGCTGCACTTTGGCAGTCCCACTCAGGTTCGCTTGCCTGTAAAAGAAAGACTACCTCGGTGCACTTGGCCTGTCCCAGTCATGTTCGGTTGCCTGTGAAAAAAAAAAAAGAAAGAAAGAAAGAAAGAAAGAAAGAAAGTACATGGCTGCACGTTGCCTGTCCCACTCACGTTCGCTTGCCTGTGAAAGAAAGAAAGAGTACCTCGCTGCACATTGCCAGTCCCACTCAGGTTCCCTTGCCTGTAAAAGAAAGAGTACCTGGCGGCACTTTGCCTGTCCCACTCACGTTCGCTTGTCTGTAGAAGAAAGAGTACCTGGCGGCACTTTGCCTGTCCCACTCACGTTCGCTTGTCTGTAGAAGAAAGAGTACCTGGCGGCACTTTGCCTGTCCCACTCACGTTCGCTTGTCTGTAAAAGAAAGAAAGAGTACCTGGCGGCACTTTGCCTGTGCCACTCACGTTCGCTTGTCTGTAAAAGAAAGAAAGAGTACCTGGCGGCACTTTGCCTGTCCCACTCACGCTCGCTTGTCTGTAAAAGATAGAAAGAGTACCTGGCGGCACTTTGCCTGTCCCACTCACGCTCGCTTGTCTGTAAAAGAAAGAGTACCTGGCGGCACTTTGCCTGTCCCACTGACGTTCGCTTGTCTGTAGAAGAAAGAGTACCTGGCGGCACTTTGCCTGTCCCACTCACGTTCGCTTGTCTGTAAAAGAAAGAAAGAGTACCTGGCGGCACTTTGCCTGTGCCACTCACGTTCGCTTGTCTGTAAAAGAAAGAAAGAGTACCTGGCGGCACTTTGCCTGTCCCACTCACGCTCGCTTGTCTGTAAAAGATAGAAAGAGTACCTGGCGGCACTTTGCCTGTCCCACTCACGCTCGCTTGTCTGTAAAAGATAGAAAGAGTACCTGGCGGCACTTTGCCTGTTCCACTCACATTCGCTTGTCTGTAGACGAAAGAGTACCTGGCGGCACTTTGCCTGTCCCACTCACGTTCGCTTGTCTGTAAGAGAAAGAAAGAGTACCCGGCTGCACTTTGCCTGTCCCACTCACGCTTGCTTTTCTGTAAAAGAAAGAAAGAGTACCTGGCGGCACTTTGCCTGTCCCACTCATGTTCGCTTGTCTGTAGAAGAAAGAGTACCTGGCGGCACTTTGCCTGTCCCACTCACGTCCGCTTGTCTGTAAAAGAAAGAAAGGCCGAATCCCATTTCACCCCTTGGACCAACCCCTTGGCCTTTCCCCTCCATTTTGCGCGTTCACGTGAAGGGGTAGGGGTATCCCAATCCCAGTTAACGCGGAGGGGTAGGGGAAGGGGTAGGGCTTCTGTACCCCTCCAAACGGAGATTTTCCTGGAGCTGACTCCGAACGAAGGGGTTTGAGTGATTTCCCACAATGCCATGCGGATTTCAGCGAGATTTCATGCGGATTTCAGAAAGATGGCGGTTCCCGCGGCGAAAGATTGTCATAAATGTATTTTCTCCATTATTTACGTGTTTTAAGTTGTTATCCAGAGGAAACACGCCGCTTGATTCACTTTCGAGCTGAGAATGAGCAGCGATTTCTGAAATCCAAGCTGCTGCTAAAAAGCTTTGGGAGCGAGTATTGTTTTCGGTTGCTTTACTGCGTACGTTTTGTTCTGTTATTCTCGCTTTTATTGTTTACATGAGTGTTCTGACACCTCATTCTGTCGGATGTGGTGCACGAAGCGCCAAAGATATCCCATTCAGTGGTGTTAGTTAACAAATCACACCCTGCCAGCAGAGATTTCTGGTTCTGCCTCTGGCTCTGACTGTAGCGGCTGGTCGCAGCCAATGACGCATTTGGTCGCGTTTTGCTCACGAAAACGCTGACGGAGGTACGCGATGACGTATGCGATCGTTGAAGGGCTATCCCAATACGTAAGGGTTGAATTTCAAGCCCTATCCCTTGTAGCTCAGTTTCAAGGGGAAGGGCCAAGGGGAAGGGGGAGGGGTAGAAATTAGAATTGGGATTGGGCCAAAGAGTACCTGGCGGCACTTTCCTTTGCCACTCACGTTCGCTTGTCTGTAGAAGAAAGAGTACTTGGCAGCACTTTGCCTGTCCCACTCACGTTCACTTGTCTGTAGAAGAAAGAGTACCTGGCAGCACTTTGCCTGTCCCACTCACGTTCGCTTGTCTGTAGAAGAAAGAGTACCTGGCAGCACTTTGCCTGTCCCACTCACGTCCGCTTGTCTGTAAAAGAAAGAAAGAGTACCTGGCGGCACTTTGCCTGTGCCACTCACGTTCGCTTGTCTGTCAAAGAAAGAAAGAGTACCTGGCGGCACTTTCCTTTGCCACTCACGTTCGCTTGTCTGTAGAAGAAAGAGTACTTGGCAGCACTTTGCCTGTCCCACTCACGTTCGCTTGTCTGTAGAAGAAAGAGTACCTGGCGGCACTTTGCCTGTCCCACTCACGTTCGCTTGTCTGTAGAAGAAAGACTACCTGGCGGCACTTTGCCTGTCCCACTCACGTCCGCTTGCCTGTAAAAGAAACAAAGAGTACCTGGCGGCACTTTGCCTGCCCCACTCACGTTCGCTTGTCTGTAGAAGAAAAAGACTACCTGGCGGCACTTTGCCCGTCCCACTCACGTCCGCTTGCCTGTAAAAGAAACAAAGAGTACCTGGCTGCACTTTGCCTGTCCCACTCACGCTCGCTTGTCTGTAAAAGAAAGAAAGAGTACCTGGCGGCACTTTGCCTGTCCCACTCACGTTCGCTTGTCTGTAGAAGAAAGAGTACCTGGCGGCACTTTGCCTGTCCCACTCACGTCCGCTTGTCTGTAAAAGAAAGAAAGAGTACATGGCGGCACTTTCCTTTGCCACTCACGTTCGCTTGTCTGTAGAAGAAAGAGTACCTGGCAGCACTTTGCCTGTCCCACTCACGTTCGCTTGTCTGTAGAAGAAAGAGTACCTGGCGGCACTTTGCCTGTCCCACTCACGTTCGCTTGTCTGTAGAAGAAAGACTACCTGGCGGCACTTTGCCTGTCCCACTCACGTCTGCTTGTCTGTAAAAGAAAAAAAAAAAAAAAAAAAAAAGAGTACCTGGTGGCACTTTGCCTGTCCCACTCATGCTCGCTTGCCTGTAAAAGAAACAAAGAGTACCTGGCGGCCCTTTGCCTGTCCCACTCACGTTCGCTTGTCTGTAAAAGAAAGAAAGACTACCTGGCGGCACTTTGCCTGTCCCACTCACGCTCGCTTGCCTGTAAAAGAAAGAAAGAGTACCTGGCGGCACTTTGCCTGTCCCACTCACGCTCGCTTGCCTGTAAAAGAAAGAAAGAGTACCTGGCGGCACTTTGCCTGTGCCACTCACATTCGCTTGTCTGTAAAAGAAAGAAATAGTACCTGGCTGCACTTTGCCTGTGCCACTCACGTTCGCTTGTCTGTAAAAGAAAGAAAGAGTACCTGGCGGCACTTTCCTTTGCCACTCACGTTCGCTTGTCTGTAGAAGAAAGAGTACCTGGCAGCACTTTGCCTGTCCGACTCACGTTCACTTGTCTGTAGAAGAAAGAGTACCTGGCAGCACTTTGCCTGTCCCACTCACGTCCGCTTGTCTGTAAAAGAAAGAAAGAGTACCTGGCGGCACTTTGCCTGTCCCACTCACGTTCGCTTGTCTGTAGGAGAAAGAGTACCTGGCGGCACTTTGCCTGTCCCACTCACGTTTGCTTGTCTGTAGAAGAAAGACTACCTGGCGGCACTTTGCCTGTCCCACTCACGTCCGCTTGTCTGTAAAAGAAAAAAAAAAAAAAAGAGTACCTGGTGGCACTTTGCCTGTCCCACTCACGCTCGCTTGCCTGTAAAAGAAACAAAGAGTACCTGGCGGCCCTTTGCCTGTCCCACTCACGCTCGCTTGTTTGTAAAAGAAAGAAAGACTACCTGGCGGCACTTTGCCTGTCCCACTCACGCTCGCTTGTTTGTAAAAGAAAGAAAGAGTACCTGGCAGCACTTTGCCTGTCCCACTCACGTCCGCTTGTCTGTAAAAGAAAGAAAGAGTACCTGGCGGCACTTTGCCTGTCCCACTCACGTTCGCTTGTCTGTAGAAGAAAGAGTACCTGGCGGCACTTTGCCTGTCCCACTCACGTTTGCTTGTCTGTAGAAGAAAGACTACCTGGCGGCACTTTGCCTGTCCCACTCACGTCCGCTTGTCTGTAAAAGAAAAAAAAAAAAAAAAAGAGTACCTGGTGGCACTTTGCCTGTCCCACTCACGCTCGCTTGCCTGTAAAAGAAACAAAGAGTACCTGGCGGCCCTTTGCCTGTCCCACTCACGCTCGCTTGTTTGTAAAAGAAAGAAAGACTACCTGGCAGCACTTTGCCTGTCCCACTCACGTTCGCTTGTCTGTAGAAGAAAGAGTACCTGGCGGCACTTTGCCTGTCCCACTCACGTTCGCTTGTCTGTAGAAGAAAGAGTACCTGGCGGCACTTTGCCTGTCCCACTCACGTTCGCTTGTCTGTAGAAGAAAGAGTACCTGGCGGCACTTTGCCTGTCCCACTCACGTTCGCTTGTCTGTAGAAGAAAGAGTACCTGGCGGCACTTTGCCTGTCCCACTCACGTTCGCTTGTCTGTAGAAGAAAGAGTACCTGGCGGCACTTTGCCTGTCCCACTCACGTTCGCTTGTCTGTAAAAGAAAGAAAGAGTACCTGGCAGCACTTTGCCTGTCCCACTCACGCTCGCTTGTCTGTAAAAGATAGAAAGAGTACCTGGCGGCACTTTGCCTGTCCCACTCACGCTCGCTTGTCTGTAAAAGATAGAAAGAGTACCTGGCAGCACTTTGCCTGTCCCACTCACGTTCGCTTGTCTGTAGAAGAAAGACTACCTGGCAGCACTTTGCCTGTCCCACTCACGTTCGCTTGTCTGTAGACGAAAGAGTACCTGGCAGCACTTTGCCTGTTCCACTCACATTCGCTTGTCTGTAGACGAAAGAGTACCTGGCAGCACTTTGCCTGTCCCACTCACGTTCGCTTGTCTGTAAAAGAAAGAAAGTACCTGGCGGCACTTTGCCTGTTCCACTCACGTTTGCTTGTCTGCAAAAGAAAGAAAGAGTACCTGGCGGCACTTTGCCTGTCCCACTCACGCTCGCTTGTCTGTAAAAGAAAGAAAGAGTACCTGGCGGCACTTTGCCTGTTCCACTCACGTTCGCTTGTTGTGATGGTCTGCTGGCCTTGTCTGTGTTTGTCTTGCTTTGTGTATGTGTGTTCCTTGTAGGCATGGCTGCAGACCATCCCGGGAATTGGCGACACCTGGGCCCGGTGTCGCCACGTCCTTAAAACCACTTTTTCCCCGTTTCCCGTGGAAGCTTCTTTTTTTTTCTTTCCTTTTTTTTTTTTTTTTTTTGCATGTAACACGCACAAGCTCATTGTTCACGCATTCCACTTTGTTGATTTTTCTTGTATTTTGTTATTATAATAAATTAATTATTATTTGAACTTTACCCCTGTGTCTTCCTCTTTGTCATGGTTTGAGCCAAGCCGTGACAAATGGGGGCTCGTCGAATTTAGAACCCGTTTGTTTTTTTTAAATTGTTTGATGCAGTTTTTTTGATCTGCAAGCGTTGCGGGGTCAATTTTGTGAATGGCATGTCGTCATTTGGTACGTCACTTCGTAGTGGGTATTCCCTCACGTTTAGCTCAGGTTACAGGTGTAGAGCTAATGAAACAGGAAGTCTCTATTATTTGAGGAGGCGCAGTTTTGTTTGAGGTAAACTTTGGAAGCTCTGCCTCGGTGCGCAACGCTTAATAAGGTAAGTGTTTGACTTGTTGCACTGGTTCGAGTTAAATGAGCAATGAATGTCCCTTGTTAGGTGGAGCGGCGTTGTCCCTTTGGACTTCGTCGGGGGGGGTTTGTAGTGTTGTGGTGAAAGCGGTCAGAGCAATTGTCTCGGGAGTGTTTCCATAGTGTGAGAGGAGTTGCCAGTTTCTGGTTGCTTTTTCTCCCTCCTGGGCTTTGGCACTTAATTACCCACCGCCAGTAGCTACATGAAGAGTTAGTCCGCAGCTTAAATAGGTTGTGGGGCTTTGTAGGTAGCGGGACAGGCATTGTTTTTGTTTGGCCTTCAGTTTGGGGGGCTTGTGCATGGAGTCAGACACTTAATTTTGTTTTGTTTAACGTTGCCCACTGCGGTATAATGCCTACGGTGGAAGTTAAAGATTTTATTGCTTCTCCGTTGGAGGAGATATTAGACCAGTGTACAAAGGATCAGCTGCTTAAGTTAGCAGAGCATTATCAGCTGGAGGTAAATGGTCAATTTGCGAAGGATAAGGTTAAGGCAATTGTGAAGAGTAACTTAGTCACTACAGGTGTGTTAATTGAGCGTGAACCAGTTTCAATTACGTCTCCGTTGGCTATATCAGTGGAAGGCTTGAGTTTTGATCAGCGGAAAGAGTTGTTATTGTTACAAATTCAGCATGAGAAGTATAAGATTGAGGCGGAGTTCCAGAAAGATCTAGCAGTTGAAAAGTTGCGTCAGGAGACTGAACAGACGCGTTTAGATCTAGAACATAAGCTCCAAGTTATCAGGGAGGGCAAAATTATACCTGCGCCTCAGTTAAACTCTGGCTTACATTCTAGCGTCGATCAATCTGACACACTGGGTTTTGACGTGCTGGGTAATTTGCGTTTAGTGCCTAAATTCTCCGAGAGCGATCCTGATACATTTTTTATTTTGTTTGAACGTTTAGCTGATGCGCAAAGCTGGCCCAATTCCGCTCGCGCATTATTGCTTCAGTGTGTGATTACTGGTAAGGCGCAAGAGGCGTTTTCAGCCTTGTCGCCTGGTGATAGTCAAGACTATGATAAGGTAAAATTAGCTGTACTGAAAGCGTATGAGCGTGTTCCAGAGCATTATAGGCAAAAATTTAGATTGTGGAAAAGGGGGCCAAGACAGAGCCATTTAGAGTTTGCACGGGATTTAACAACTTATTTTAACCGCTGGTGTTCTTCTGTCGAAGTGTCCGATTTTGATGGTCTATGTGACCTAATTGTGTTAGAACAGTTTAAATTCTGTTCCTCATCATGTTGCCACTTATGTATGTGAACACAAGGCTCGTACTGCAGCTGAAGCAGCTGCTTTAGCTGATGATTATGTGTTAATCCATCAAAACATTCCATCTGATCGTCGTTTTCAGGCCAGTACTGGTAGTACACCTGCTGAATTATTTAATCGTTCAAACAGATTTCCTCTGCCTACTAGTGGGCCTAGTGGTTCTGGTAATGCATATAAGATTTGTAATTTTTGTCATAAACGTGGCCACTGGAAAGCTGATTGTTACATGCTCAAGTCTGGTAATACTAAGCCACCTCCAGGTTCGCGCCCTAAGGGTGCAGGCCTGGCTGCACCTGGACGTTCTAATAAACCTGTTGCTGTTGATAGCCATATGGTTGATGGCGAGCCACAGCTAATACACTCTGTCAATGCACTTGATTCTTATTTGCCATTCATTAGAACGGGGTTTGTGTCTATGGTTGGCAGTGATGTAAAAGTGCTTGTTAAAATCTTGAGAGACACAGGGGCATTTGACTCTTTTATTAAAGCTGACGTGTTGCCTCTGTCTGAAAATTCTGAACTGGGCAATTTAGTGCCAGTTCAGGGAATGAGTTTAAATGTTATGCGTGTGCCACTACACAAAGTAATGCTTGATTGTGACTTGTTTCAGGGTGAGGCTGCACTTGCTGTTTGTCCTGCATTGCCAATTGAAGAGATCTCTGTGATTCTTGGCAATGGCTTGGTAGGTGCTCAACTGTGGTCTGATGTTTCTCCTGCTTTGGTGGTAGATCCTGTGCCACAGCTGAGAGCTGGACTCGATGAGTGTGCACAAAAATTTCCTGAGACTTTTCCTGATTGTGCGGTAATGCGTGCTATGATGCGGGAACTTTTCACTCATTTGGCGGAGGCAAGGCTCACAGTCAACCTCGCAAAGTGTGAGTTTGCGAGGGCGACTGTGACCTACCTTGGCCGGGTGGTGGGGCAGGGACAGGTTCGTCCCGCTGATGCAAAAGTCCGGGCTGTTGAGCAGTTTCCTGTACGAGCAACTAAAAAGGAGTTGATGCGGTTCCTTGGTCTTGTGGGCTATTATAGGAGTTTTTGTAAGAACTTTTCTACGGTTGTGGCCCCTCTTACTGATCTTTTGAGGGAGAAGGAAAAGTTTGTCTGGTCTCCTGCTTGTCATGTGGCTTTCCAACAGGTGAAGAGGCTCCTTTGTGATGCACCAGTTTTGGCAGCACCACGTTTTGATTGTCCCTTTAAGCTCTTTGTCGATGCTAGTCTTGTGGGTGCAGGGGCTGTTCTGGTTCAGGAGGATGAGCATGGCATAGACAAGCCTGTTAGCTTCTTCTCAAGAAAGTTTAATGCGTATCAGCGGAATTATTCTGTTGTGGAGAAGGAGACTTTGGCATTGGTTCTTGCTTTGAAACATTTTGATGTGTATGTTGGTGGTAGTACTCCTGTATTGGTTTTTACAGATCATAATCCACTCACATTTCTTAGTTCTTTACATTGTCCGAATCAGAGACTAATCAGATGGTCTCTCTTCCTGCAGTCTTATTGCCTGGATATCCGCCACATCAAGGGGACAGACAACGTGGTGGCAGACGCGTTGTCTAGGGCCCCCTAGGCGTGGTGGACTTCTCTGTTCTCACAGTTCTTTGCCTTTTGCACCTTCCTGTACTCTTAAATGTGCTTCCTAGGTGCACCGGTTGCCGAGTTGGGGAGAGGTTGGGTGTGTTGAGCTGTGGGACAGACGTTAACATCTCCAGGTTATGGTTTGTGAATTTATTAAGAGGGTTAGATAATTGTATAGTAGCTGGTCTAATGTGTCCAAATGTTCAAATTAATTTCTATCATGTTTAATTTTGTTGGGATGGCTGTTTATTTGTTAGCCCTGACTGGTGGGCGGGACTCCATTTTGGGAGCCCGCTTTTGTGGGAGGGGGTGTGATGGTCTGCTGGCCTTGTCTGTGTTTGTCTTGCTTTGTGTATGTGTGTTCCTTGTAGGCATGGCTGCAGACCATCCCGGGAATTGGCAACACCTGGGCCCGGTGTCGCCACGTCCTTAAAACCACTTTTTCCCCGTTTCCCGAGGGAGCTTCTTTTTTTTTCTTTCCTTTTGTTTTTTTTTTTTTTGCATGGAACACGCACGAGCTCATTGTTCACGCATTCCACTTTGTTGATTTTTCTTGTATTTTGTTATTATAATGAATTAATTATTATTTGAACTTTACCCCTCTGTCTTCCTCTTTGTCATGGTTTGAGCCAAGCCGTGACATTGTCTGTAAAAGAAAGAAAGAGTACCTGGCTGCACTTTGCCTGTGCCACTCACGCTCGCTTGTCTGTGAAAGAAAGAAAGAGTACCTGGCGGCACTTTGCCTGTCCCACTCACGTTCGCTTGTCTGTAGAAGAAAGAGTACCTGGCGGCACTTTGCCTGTCCCAATCACGTCCGCTTGTCTGTAAAAGAAAAAAAGAGTACCTGGCGGCACTTTGCCTGTCCCACTCACGGTCGCTTGTCTGTAAAAGAAAGAAAGAGTACCTGGCGGCACTTTGCCTGTCCCACTCACGCTCGCTTGTCTGTAGAAGAAAGAGTACCTGGCAGCACGTTGCCTGTCCCACTCACGCTCGCTTGTCTGTAAAAGAAAGAAAGAGTACCTGGCGGCACGTTGCCTGTCCCACTCACGCTCGCTTGCCTGTAAAAGAAAGAAAGAGTACCTGGCTGCACTTTGCCTGTCCCACTCACGTTCACTCTGTAAAAGAAAGAAAGAGTACCTGGCGGCACTTTGCCTGTGCCACTCACGTTGACTTGTCTGTAAAAGAAAGAAAGAGTAGCTGGCTGCACTTTGCCTGTGCCACTCACGCTCGCTTGTCTGTAGAAGAAAGAGTACCTGGCGGCACGTTGCCTGTCCCACTCACGTTCGCTTGTCTGTAGAAGAAAGAGTACCTGGCGGCACTTTGCCTGTCCCACTCACGTTGACTTGTCTGTAAAAGAAAGAAAGAGTACCTGGCGGCACTTTGCCTGTCCCACTCACGTTCGCTTGTCTGTAGAAGAAAGAGTACCTGGCAGCACTTTGCCTGTTCCACTCACATTCGCTTGTCTGTAGACGAAAGAGTACCTGGCGGCACTTTGCCTGTCCCACTCACGTTCGCTTGTCTGTAGAAGAAAGAGTACCTGGCGGCACTTTGCCTGTCCCAATCACGTCTGCTAGTCTGTAAAAGAAAAAAAGAGTACCTGGCGGCACTTTGCCTGTCCCACTCACGGTCGCTTGTCTGTAAAAGAAAGAGAGTACCTGGCGGCACTTTGCCTGTCCCACTCACGCTCGCTTGTCTGTAGAAGAAAGAGTACCTGGCAGCACGTTGCCTGTCCCACTCACGCTCGCTTGTCTGTAAAAGAAAGAAAGAGTACCTGGCGGCACGTTGCCTGTCCCACTCAGGCTCGCTTGCCTGTAAAAGAAAGAAAGAGTACCTGGCTGCACTTTGCCTGTCCCACTCACGTTCACTCTGTAAAAGAAAGAAAGAGTACCTGGCGGCACTTTGCCTGTGCCACTCACGTTGACTTGTCTGTAAAAGAAACACAGAGTACCTGGCGGCACTTTGCCTGTCCCACTCACGTTCGCTTGTCTGTAAAAGAAAGAAAGAGTAGCTGGCTGCACTTTGCCTGTGCCACTCACGCTCGCTTGTCTGTAAAAGAAACAAAGAGTACCTGGCGGCACTTTGCCTGTCCCACTCACGTTCGCTTGTCTGTAGAAGAAAGAGTACCTGGCGGCACTTTGCCTGTCCCACTCACGTTCGCTTGTCTGTAGAAGAAAGAGTACCTGGAGGCACTTTGCCTGTGCCACTCACGTTCGCTTGTCTGTAAAAGAAAGAAAGGGTACCTGGCGGCACTTTGCCTGTCCCACTCACGTTCGCTTGCCTGTAAAAGAAAGAAAGAGTACCTGGCGGCACTTTGCCTGTCCCAGTCACGTTCGCTTGTCTATAAAAGAAAGAGTACCTGGCGGCACTTTGCCTGTCCCAGTCACGTTCGCTTGTCTGTCAAAGAAAGAAAGGGTACCTGGCGGCACTTTGCCTGTGCCACTCACGTTCGCTTGTCTGTAAAAGAAAGAAAGAGTACCTGGCGGCACTTTGCCTGTGCCACTCACGTTCGCTTGTCTGTAAAAGAAAGAAAGAGTACCTGGCGGCACTTTGCCTGTCCCAGTCACGTTCGCTTGTCTATAAAAGAAAGAGTACCTGGCGGCACTTTGCCTGTCCCAGTCACGTTCGCTTGTCTGTCAAAGAAAGAAAGGGTACCTGGCGGCACTTTGCCTGTGCCACTCACGTTCGCTTGTCTGTAAAAGAAAGAAAGAGTACCTGGTGGCACTTTGCCTGTGCCACTCACGTTCGCTTGTCTGTAAAAGAAAGAAAGAGTACCTGGCGGCACTTTGCCTGTCCCACTCACGTTCGCTTGTCTGTAAAAGAAAGAAAGAGTACCTGGCGGCACTTTGCCTGTCCCACTCACGTTCGCTTGCATGTAAAAGAAAGAAAGAGTACCTGGTGGCACTTTGCCTGTCCCAGTCACGTTTGCTTGTCTATAAAAGAAAGAAAGAGTACCTGGCGGCACTTTGCCTGTCCCAGTCACGTTCGCTTGTCTGTCAAAGAAAGAAAGAGTACCTGGCGGCACTTTGCCTGTGCCACTCACGTTCGCTTGTCTGTAAAAGAAAGAAAGAGAGTACCTGGCGGCACTTTGCCTGTCCCAGTCACGTTCGCTTGTCTGTCAAAGAAAGAAAGGGTACCTGGCGGCACTTTGCCTGTGCCACTCACGTTCGCTTGTCTGTAAAAGAAAGAAAGAGTACCTGGCGGCACTTTGCCTGTGCCACTCACGTTCGCTTGCCTGTAAAAGAAAGAGTACCTGGCTGCACTTTGCCTGTCCCACTCACGCTCGCTTGCCTGTAAAAGAAAGAAAGAGTACCTGGCAGCACTTTGCCTGTGCCACTCACGTTCCCTTGTCTGTAAAAGAAAGAAAGAGTACCTGGCGGCACTTTGCCTGTCCCACTCACGCTCGCTTGTCTGTGAAAGAAAGAAAGAGTACCTGGCGGCACTTTGCCTGTCCCACTCACGTTCGCTTGTCTGTAGAAGAAAGAGTACCTGGCGGCACTTTGCCTGTCCCACTCACGCTCGCTTGTCTGTAGAAGAAAGAGTACGTGGCTGCGCTTTGCATGTCCTGCTCACGTTCGCTTGTCTGTAAAAGAAAGAAAGAGTACCTGGCGGCACTTTGCCTGTCCCACTCACGTTCGCTTGCATGTAAAAGAAAGAAAGAGTACCTGGCGGCACTTTGCCTGTCCCACTCACGCTCGCTTGTCTGTAAAAGAAAGAAAGAGTACCTGGCGGCACGTTGCCTGTCCCACTCACGCTCGCTTGCCTGTAAAAGAAAGAAAGAGTACCTGGCGGCACTTTGCCTGTGCCACTCACGTTGACTTGTCTGTAAAAGAAACAAAGAGTACCTGGCGGCACTTTGCCTGTCCCACTCACGTTCGCTTGTCTGTAAAAGAAAGAAAGAGTAGCTGGCTCCACTTTGCCTGTGCCACTCACGCTCGCTTGTCTGTAAAAGAAACAAAGAGTACCTGGCGGCACTTTGCCTGTCCCACTCACGTTCGCTTGTCTGTAGAAGAAAGAGTACCTGGCGGCACTTTGCCTGTCCCACTCACGTTCGCTTGTCTGTAGAAGAAAGAGTACCTGGCGGCACTTTGCCTGTCCCACTCACGTTCGCTTGTCTGTAGAAGAAAGAGTACCTGGCGGCACTTTGCCTGTCCCACTCACGTTCGCTTGCCTGTAAAAGAAAGAAAGAGTACCTGGCGGCACTTTGCCTGTCCCAGTCACGTTCGCTTGTCTATAAAAGAAAGAGTACCTGGCGGCACTTTGCCTGTCCCAGTCACGTTCGCTTGTCTGTCAAAGAAAGAAAGGGTACCTGGCGGCACTTTGCCTGTGCCACTCACGTTCGCTTGTCTGTAAAAGAAAGAAAGAGTACCTGGCGGCACTTTGCCTGTCCCACTCACGTTCGCTTGTCTGTAAAAGAAAGAAAGAGTACCTGGCGGCACTTTGCCTGTCCCACTCACGTTCGCTTGCCTGTAAAAGAAAGAGTACCTGGCGGCACTTTGCCTGTCCCAGTCACGTTCGCTTGTCTATAAAAGAAAGAGTACCTGGCGGCACTTTGCCTGTCCCAGTCACGTTCGCTTGTCTGTCAAAGAAAGAAAGGGTACCTGGCGGCACTTTGCCTGTGCCACTCACGTTCGCTTGTCTGTAAAAGAAAGAAAGAGTACCTGGCGGCACTTTGCCTGTCCCACTCACGTTCGCTTGCATGTAAAAGAAAGAAAGAGTACCTGGCGGCACTTTGCCTGTCCCAGTCACGTTTGCTTGTCTATAAAAGAAAGAAAGAGTACCTGGCGGCACTTTGCCTGTCCCAGTCACGTTCGCTTGTCTGTAAAAGAAAGAAAGAGTAGCTGGCTGCACTTTGCCTGTGCCACTCACGCTCGCTTGTCTGTAAAAGAAACAAAGAGTACCTGGCGGCACTTTGCCTGTCCCACTCACGTTCGCTTGTCTGTAGAAGAAAGAGTACCTGGCGGCACTTTGCCTGTCCCACTCACGCTCGCTTGTCTGTAAAAGAAACAAAGAGTACCTGGCGGCACTTTGCCTGTTCCACTCACATTTGCTTGTCTGTAGACGAAAGAGTACCTGGCGGCACTTTGCCTGTCCCACTCACGCTCGCTTGTCTGTAAAAGAAAGAAACAGTACCTAGCGGCACTTTGCCTGTCCCACTCACGTTCGCTTGTCTGTAGAAGAAAGAGTACCTGGCGGCACTTTGCCTGTCCCACTCACGCTCGCTTTTCTGTGAAAGAAACAGAGTACCTGGCGGCACTTTGCCTGTCCCACTCACGTTCCCTTGTCTGTAAAAGAAAGAAAGAGTACCTGGCGGCACTTTGCCTGTGCCACTCACGTTCGCTTGCCTGTAAAAGAAAGAGTACCTGGCGGCACTTTGCCTGTCCCACTCACGTTCGCTTGTCTGTAGAAGAAAGAGTACCTGGCGGCACTTTGCCTGTCCCACTCACGTTTGCTTGTCTGTAGATGAAAGAGTACCTGGCGGCACTTTGCCTGTCCCACTCACGTTCGCTTGTCTGTAGAAGAAAGAGTACCTGGCGGCACTTTGCCTGTGCCACTCACGTTTGCTTGTCTGTAGATGAAAGAGTACCTGGCGGCACTTTGCCTGTCCCACTCACGTTCGCTTGTCTGTAGAAGAAAGAGTACCTGGCGGCACTTTGCCTGTCCCACTCACGTTCGCTTGTCTGTAGAAGAAAGAGTACCTGGTGGCACTTTGCCTGTGCCACTCACGTTCGCTTGTCTGTAAAAGAAAGAAAGAGTACCTGGCGGCACTTTGCCTGTTCCACTCACATTCGCTTGTCTGGAGAAGAAAGCCTGTCCCACTCACGTTCGCTTTTCTGTAAAAGAAAGAAAGAGTACCTGGCAGCACTTTGCCTGTCCCACTCACGCTCGCTTTTCTGTAAAAGAAAGAAAGAGTACCTGGCGGCACTTTGCCTGTCCCACTCACGTTCCCTTGTCTGTAAAAGAAAGAAAGAGTACCTGGCGGCGCTTTGCCTGTCCCACTCACGTTCGCTTGTCTGTCAAAGAAAGAAAGAGTACCTGGCGGCACTTTGCCTGTGCCACTCACGTTCGCTTGTCTGTAAAAGAAAGAAAGAGTACCTGGTGGCACTTTGCCTGTCCCACTCACGTTCGCTTGTCTGTCAAAGAAAGAAAGAGTACCTGGCGGCGCTTTGCCTGTGCCACTCACGTTCGCTTGTCTGTAAAAGAAAGAAAGAGTAGCTGGCGGCACTTTGCCTGTCCCACTCAGGTTCGCTTGCCTGTAAAAGAAAGAAAGAGTACCTGGCGGCACTTTGCCTGTGCCACTCACGTTGACTTGTCTGTAAAAGAAACAAAGAGTACCTGGCGGCACTTTGCCTGTCCCACTCACGTTCGCTTGTCTGTAGAAGAAAGAGTACCTGGCGGCGCTTTGCCTGTGCCACTCACGTTCGCTTGTCTGTAAAAGAAAGAGTACCTGGCGGCACTTTGCCTGTCCCAGTCACGTTCGCTTGTCTGTAAAAGAAAGAAAGAGTACCTGGCGGCACTTTGCCTGTCCCAGTCACGTTCGCTTGTCTGTAAAAGAAAGAAAGAGTACCTGGCGGCACTTTGCCTGTCCCACTCACATTCGCTTGTCTGTAAAAGAAAGAAAGAGTACCTGGCAGCACTTTGCCTGTCCCACTCACATTCGCTTGTCTGTAAAAGAAAGAAAGAGTACCTGGCGGCACTTTGCCTGTGCCACTCACGCTCGCTTGTCTGTAAAAGAAAGAAAGAGTACCTGGCGGCACTTTACCTGTCCCACTCACGCTCGCTTGTCTGTAAAAGAAAGAAAGAGTACCTGGCTGCACTTTGCCTGTGCCACTCACGGTCGCTTGTCTGTAAAAGAAAGAAAGAGTACCTGGCGGCACTTTGCCTGTCCCACTCATGTTCGCTTGTCTGTAAAAGAAAGAAAGTACCTGGCGGCACTTTGCCTGTTCCACTCACGTTCGCTTGTCTGTTATAGAAACAAAAAGAGTACCTGGCGGCACTTTGCCTGTCCCAGTCACGTTCGCTTGTCTGTCAAAGAAAGAAAGAGTACCTGGCGGCACTTTGCCTGTGCCACTCACATTCGCTTGTCTGTAAAAGAAAGAAAGAGTACCTGGCGGCACTTTGCCTGTCCCAGTCACGTTCGCTTGTCTGTCAAAGAAAGAAAGGGTACCTGGTGGCACTTTGCCTGTGCCACTCACGTTCGCTTGTCTGTAAAAGAAAGAAAGAGTACCTGGCGGCACTTTGCCTGTCCCACTCACGTTCGCTTGTCTGTAGAAGAAAGAGTACCTGGCGGCACTTTGCCTGTCCCACTCACGTTTGCTTGTCTGTAGAAGAAAGAGTACCTGCCAGCACTTTGCCTGTCCCACTCACGTTCGCTTGTCTGTAAAAGAAAGAAAGAGTACCTGGCGGCACTTTGCCTGTCCCACTCACGTTCGCTTGTCTGTAAAAGATAGAAAGAGTACCTGGCGGCACTTTGCCTGTCCCACTCATGTTCGCTTGTCTGTAAAAGAAAGAAAGAGTACCTGGCGGCACTTTGCCTGTCCCACTCACGTTCGCTTGTCTGTAAAAGATAGAAAGAGTACCTGGCGGCACTTTGCCTGTTCCACTCACATTCGCTTGTCTGTAGACGAAAGAGTACCTGGCGGCACTTTGCCTGTCCCACTCACGTTCGCTTGTCTGTAAAAGATAGAAAGAGTACCTGGCGGCACTTTGCCTGTCCCACTCACGTCCGCTTGTCTGTAGAAGAAAGAGTACCTGGCGGCACTTTGCCTGTCCCACTCACGTCCGCTTGTCTGTAAAAGAAATAAAGAGTACCTGGCGGCACTTTGCCTGTCCCACTCACGTTCGCTTGTCTGTAAAAGATAGAAAGAGTACCTGGAGGCACTTTGCCTGTCCCACTCACGTTCGCTTGTCTGTAGAAGAAAGAGTACCTGGCGGCACTTTGCCTGTCCCACTCACGTCCGCTTGTCTGTAAAAGAAATAAAGAGTACCTGGCGGCACTTTGCCTGTCCCACTCACGTTCGCTTGTCTGTAAAAGAAATAAAGAGTACCTGGCGGCACTTTGCCTGTCCCACTCATGTTCGCTTGTCTGTCAAAGAAAGAAAGAGTACCTGGCGGCACTTTGCCTGTGCCACTCACGTTCGCTTGTCTGTAAAAGAAAGAAAGAGTACCTGGCGCCACTTTGCCTGTCCCACTCACGTTCGCTTGCCTGTAAAAGAAAGTAAGTACCTGGCGGCACTTTGCCTGTCCCACTCACGCTCGCTTGTCTGTAAAAGAAAGAAAGAGTACCTGGCGGCACTTTACCTGTCCCACTCACGCTCGCTTGTCTGTAAAAGAAAGAAAGAGTACCTGGCGGCACTTTACCTGTCCCACTCACGCTCGCTTGTCTGTAGAAGAAAGAGTACCTGGCGGCACTTTGCCTGTCCCACTCACGTTCGCTTGTCTGTAAAAGAAATAAAGAGTACCTGGCGGCACTTTGCCTGTCCCACTCATGTTCGCTTGTCTGTCAAAGAAAGAAAGAGTACCTGGCGGCACTTTGCCTGTCCCACTCACGTCCGCTTGTCTGTAAAAGAAATAAAGAGTACCTGGCGGCACTTTGCCTGTCCCACTCACGTTCGCTTGTCTGTAAAAGAAAGAAAGAGTACCTGGCGGCACTTTGCCTGTCCCACTCACGTTCGCTTGTCTGTCAAAGAAAGAAAGAGTACCTGCCAGCACTTTGCCTGTCCCACTCACGTTCGCTTGTCTGTAAAAGATAGAAAGAGTACCTGGCGGCACTTTGCCTGTTCCACTCACATTCGCTTGTCTGTAGACGAAAGAGTACCTGGCGGCACTCTGCCTGTCCCACTCATGTTCGCTTGTCTGTAAAAGAAAGAAAGTACCTGGCGGCACTTTGCCTGTTCCACTCACGTTCGCTTGTCTGTTATAGAAACAAAAAAAGTACCTGGCGGCACTTTGCCTGTCCCACTCACACTCGCTTGTCTGTAAAAGAAACAAAGAGTACCTGGCGGCACTTTGCCTGTCCCACTCACGTTCGCTTGTCTGTAGAAGAAAGAGTACCTGGCAGCACTTTGCCTGTCCCACTCACGTTCGCTTGTCTGTAAAAGAAAGAAAGAGTACCTGGTGGCACTTTGCCTGTGCCACTCACGTTCGCTTGTCTGTAAAAGAAAGAAAGAGTACCTGGCGGCACTTTGCCTGTCCCACTCACGTTCGCTTTTCTGTAAAAGAAAGAAAGAGTACCTGGCAGCACTTTGCCTGTCCCACTCAAGCTCGCTTTTCTGTAAAAGAAACAAAGAGTACCTGGCGGCACTTTGCCTGTGCCACTCACGTTCGCTTGTCTGTAAAAGAAAGAAAGAGTAGCTGGCGGCATTTTGCCTGTCCCACTCACGTTCGCTTGCCTGTAAAAGAAAGAAAGAGTACCTGGCGGCACTTTGCCTGTCCCAGTCACGTTCGCTTGTCTGTAAAAGAAAGAAAGAGTACCTGGCGGCACTTTGCCTGTCCCAGTCACGTTCGCTTGTCTGTAAAAGAAAGAAAGAGTACCTGGCGGCACTTTGCCTGTCCCACTCACATTCGCTTGTCTGTAAAAGAAAGAAAGAGAGTACCTGGCAGCACTTTGCCTGTCCCACTCACATTCGCTTGTCTGTAAAAGAAAGAAAGAGTACCTGGCGGCACTTTGCCTGTGCCACTCACGCTCGCTTGTCTGTAAAAGAAAGAAAGAGTACCTGGTGGCACTTTACCTGTCCCACTCACGCTCGCTTGTCTGTCAAAGAAAGAAAGAGTACCTGGCTGCACTTTGCCTGTGCCACTCACGTTCGCTTGTCTGTAAAAGAAAGAAAGAGTACCTGGCGGCACTTTGCCTGTGCCACTCACGTTCGCTTGTCTGTAAAAGAAAGAAAGAGTACCTGGCGGCACTTTGCCTGTCCCACTCATGTTCGCTTGTCTGTAAAAGAAAGAAAGTACCTGGCGGCACTTTGCCTGTTCCACTCACGTTCGCTTGTCTGTTATAGAAACAAAAAGAGTACCTGGCGGCACTTTGCCTGTCCCAGTCACGTTCGCTTGTCTGTCAAAGAAAGAAAGAGTACCTGGCGGCACTTTGCCTGTGCCACTCACATTCGCTTGTCTGTAAAAGAAAGAAAGAGTACCTGGCGGCACTTTGCCTGTCCCAGTCACGTTCGCTTGTCTGTCAAAGAAAGAAAGAGTACCTGGCGGCACTTTGCCTGTGCCACTCACATTCGCTTGTCTGTAAAAGAAAGAAAGAGTACCTGGCGGCACTTTGCCTGTCCCAGTCACGTTCGCTTGTCTGTCAAAGAAAGAAAGGGTACCTGGTGGCACTTTGCCTGTGCCACTCACGTTCGCTTGTCTGTAAAAGAAAGAAAGAGTACCTGGCGGCACTTTGCCTGTCCCACTCACGTTCGCTTGTCTGTAGAAGAAAGAGTACCTGGCGGCACTTTGCCTGTCCCACTCACGTTCGCTTGTCTGTAAAAGATAGAAAGAGTACCTGGCGGCACTTTGCCTGTTCCACTCACATTCGCTTGTCTGTAGACGAAAGAGTACCTGGCGGCACTTTGCCTGTCCCACTCATGTTCGCTTGTCTGTAAAAGAAAGAAAGAGTACCTGGCGGCACTTTGCCTGTTCCACTCACGTTCGCTTGTCTGTTATAGAAACAAAAAAAGTACCTGGCTGCACTTTGCCTGTGCCACT